>NC_136792.1:33944418-34334418 GCF_951216825.1 Electrona antarctica | reverse complement strand
TTCCATAGCCTTAAGGTGGAAGAGTCTTAAGGCTATGGAGTGGACCAGAGCTAGGAGATGTGGAGATTCCTGCTACTGAACAAACACTATATAGCAATACTATCAGAATATAGCAGTATCAGAATATAGAGCTATTTAACACTTACTTTACTATTTGGAGCTAATAGATGACGCGTTGTGAGCTTGTAGATCGGCTATTTTCGGCAAAGCCATATGGTGTAGATGAGGGAAAATTTTTGTCCTTTTTATAGACCCCTGGGGGACTCCGGGCAATTATGCAATATGCATATAGGGTTCAAGACAAGTGGTTAAAAGGCAATACAGACCCAGAGTTTGAGAGCCCTCTATGGGCCGATGGAAGAATAGTTGTGGCTGTCATCTTGTCTCTGTACTGTGACAGTTTGTCCCTCTGGTATTCTGTTACTCCAGGTTATCTGATATGCTTATTAGAAGGTAGACTTCTCTCCCAACAACTGGGGCCAGAAATGGCAGCAACGGGGCCTGTAAAACAGCTGCTATAGACCACATTCACACGGTGGCCATGTTGGCATTTTGCATTGGAGAATCACACCTGTGTGAAGTGAGGGGCACTCTTGTCATCGTACAGAATTCAGTAAAAAATGAATATACTTCTAATAACATAAATTTGTCAACCTTATGTTATTATCTTTTAACCATGATACAATGTTAAAAAAAAACCTCATCTTTTCACCATGATCATGTAAGATGACAACTGAATTTAAGCCCCGAGCTGAATTAAAACAGTTGCACTGTGTTTAGAAAAGCCGATTTGCTCTCCACATATGACATAAATTCTCCTTGTCAATGGCAAATGTGACACGAGGTAAGGACAAAAAGCAGTGTGGCAACGGGTGGCATTTCATTAAGTTAATGGCAAGAATGTGAATATGGTGAATTGTTTCCTATCGGTGGGTACAGTGCTGATATTTGATAATATGACAGCGATTGGCGGTTCATCCATATTTAGCTAGTTAGGGAGGGGGGGCCGTAACCTTTAACACTTTCATTGCCCTCTAGTGTTATGTGATGTTACCGCAGGAAGCCAGACAATATCTGTATATACTACTTCCGGGGCACACAGCCCAACACAGCGAGAGGAGGAGCAAAAAGTTGTACGAGCAGCAGCCGACATGTCTTAGCTTTCACCACAAATGGTAATATGTCGGGCGCGATGCGATCAAAAATCACTATTTACATCTGAACGTCGGGTGGATTGGACAAAAACAACAACTTTGGAGTATTTTTCTGAGAAAACAAGCAGCAAAGAAAATACAATGAGTGGATCCTTATGGAGTACACGCGCATTGATTCTCATGATGGGAAGATCGTAGGCGCTGTCTAGAAAGTGTCAATGTTCCAATTGAGATCACCGGATAATCAGAAAGGACCTCCGAACATCGCATCAAATCGTATAAAAATCAGCGATCCGGTTTGATATCAATAATAAAGCTTATCTGATGTAACGTTGGGGCCAATAGTGGTTGCTGGTTGGATTCTAATTGGCGGAACTTTCCGTCACGAGCAGTTAATTTGTTAATCAAACTCATCGATTAGATTAGCACAGAGGTTTTCAACCCTCTTCAGTCTTCATGTCAAGGCCCATTATTTATTCGGCATTTGAGCCACGGACCACCATGTGATGACATTTAGCCTCTCAGACCCAAAACGAAGAATATTTTGTTCTCGTTTAATAATATTTTGTCCACAATTTGATGTTGGTACCATTAGGACACATAACAGGCAAACGTTGATAAAAATAACAATTCTTCTACGTTTTACTATGTAGATAGTAGAAATTAAGTAATGCTGATGTTTAAAGGACCACTTCACCACTCACACTTATTTCATATAATTGGTCCTCAGTAATGTTCATGATACAATTCCACCATTTCTTTCTACTCAGTCTGTGTCTCATAGGAGGGCTGTGGGCAGTTCAGAGACCCGTCCACCAGTGACATCATCGTTAGGCAGATTATTTTTTAAACAAGATTTAAAAATATATATATATTTAGATTTTTATTATCGTGAGAACTATTGCTTCCATTTTCGCACTGCAACTTTTCAGGAATAGAAAGCCTGCAGTTTCTATTGGCTTGGATTCCCCGTCGAACAAAACTTTGGAAGCACTGTGCCGAAATAATCAACTAAAAACTAACACATTTTATCGATTATAAACAAATCTATTCATATATTTTAGTCGATTCACTGATTTACTTAGAAAATGCAATAAATATACTTCTCAATTATTGAATTATTTGAAAATGTATGCGCACAACAACAGTGATACAAACGTGTGTGTGTGTGCACGTGTGTGCCTGTGTGTGCCTGCATGGTCCTACAGAGGGTGTGATGCGCAGTAAGCGGCGTTGCGTCCTGGAGAAGAAGCAGCCGTACAGCGGGGATGAATGGTGCTCCGGAGCAGACACTGAAGATGACGAGGACAAGGCCCATGCTGCTTCCCATCGTGAGTACAGCTACACCACTGGTCTTTAATGTGGGGACCCCCAGGGGTCCTTGAGCTGGTTCCAGGGGGTCCCCAGCTAAATGACTGATAGATACTGTAGGAACCAAACGGGTCTGTAAATTACTGTTGAGATTGGTGTGTTCAGAGATAAAAATGGTACCGGTATATAAATATTGAACCAATGAAAAGTATTAACTTTAGTCGACCCATTGGAACACAGGTTCTTTTCGTTTTCATTTCCTGAGTTAAAGTATAGTTTTTGGACATACACGTTTTCTAACTGAACGTTCATCTGAAGCACACATCAAAGATTTGCCATGACTATTTAAATTAAAGACCAAGGACTTTCAGTTGCACCAGACCGTACGTTTACCAACGGTCGGCCCAAAACGGCAGGGGGTTCTGAGCCGCTGGTGGTTGCGAGTCACTGGGGATAGATACTTAGATAGTCCACTTGGTTGGTGCATATTTTCAGCTGCACTCACCGAAGCGGTGGGGAGCCTGATTTATTTAATTTTATTCTATTCGAGGCCGTCCTCTGTAGTCGGTTATGTTGGAGCCTATGGGTGCATCTGTCCTTATCATGCTCTGTCCTATAGCTCCCCTAGTCTCGTGTAGCCAGATAACTGTTTCACAATCTCTGAATGCTATAGAGAGTCTGGAACTACACCTCCCGAAATCCGAGAACTTCTGAATTTCTGCACGACTGAGATTCTGCTTTATCCTCTGATCATTTTCAGAGCTTCCGTGCACCAGGGAAGAATTAGAGAATTGTGGAAGGCTTGTCTGGCTCACGAGACTATAGCTCCTCTATCCTCACTCACTCCAACCGGAAGTAGAAGTCATTCTGTCATTTTGCCGATGCCGACCATCCCAAGTCTCTTCTTCATGCTCCAAGGAGTTAGAATTAGGAGACATCACTGAGGCGGAAGGAGCTAGTAGCAAACAACACCAAACTTTTCCAAGCTGAACAGCATGAAAGGGACTGCGCATTAGTCCGTTAGTCTGACATACGTAAATGGTAAAATGGTGCATTTATATAGCGCCTTTATCCAAGGCGCTTTACAGAGATTGTGCATTACATTCACCCATTCACACACACATTCATACACCGATGGCAACGGAAACCATGCAAGGCACCAACTAGCACATCGGGAGCAATTAGGGGTTCAGTGTTTTGCTCAAGGACACTTCGACAGTAACTCTGGGGGAGCCCGGGTTTGAACTGGCAACCTTGCGGTTACCATCCAGGCACTCTACCCCTGAACCACCGCCGCCCCGTGGCCGGTTAAGACTCACCCGTGGCTTCCACGTGCTGTTATGGTTAGGGGTTAGGGGTAGGGTTAGTAACGTCGGAATAACGAGCCGGACCGACCCCAGAATAGTTACGCCAGGAGGAGTCATGTGTCAATAATGTCATTGACATTATGGACTTTCTGTTAATATTGGCTAAATGTTTTGATTTCTCTTTGAAAACACTTTCAGAATGAGGTCGCATTCGTTCAGATCTTGCTGCTGGTGTCACACTTCTGTGCAACACTGTGTATATTTCCATATGTAAATACTTGACGATCTCAATATTGCCTGATAAGAGTAATAGTAATAGTGCTTCAGATTTAGACAACTCCCCAAAGTACTGCGATGCTGCGCAACAATCTTACACATACAAATCAAGTTGCACGTGGGAGTAAATGTGTAGGCTAATGTATTCCACTCGTGCAAATTCTAAAAATAGGACCACAAACATGTGTCACAGGTTAAAGCAGTGCACAGCACATGCTGTAGTTGTAATAAATAGCTGAAACAAACATATTTATTTTATGGTGGTTTATTATGCATTGTTACTACTAGCAACCATGCAGGGCAGAAGAGCCTGGCCTCTGATCAAAGAACTCGCGGCCATAATCCAGAGACAATGGCATCATTGTCACTCCCTCTGTGGTGACAACATGAATGACACAAATAATGCCTTTCTGAGTCGCACTTGGGAACACTTTATTGACAGTGTGAGGGTCACATACTGTACACTGTCCCCATTGTCCACATTTTATTTAATAATAATAATAACAATAATAATAACTGTCTCTCTGTAAGGTCTTTGTCCTCAGCAGGTTATATTATCCACACACCAGAGGCTTGATTATCCTTACTGGTGAATTGTACTCTAGCTTCATCTAGTGTTTGGATATTGCAACTTAATGTATCAGAGTCAAACAAGAGAGATTTGCTTTGGCACGTGGTGCAGCTGCATGGCAACATAAAAACAATTTGTGTATAATAACAACAATGATAATGATAATGCCACTTAAACCTTAAATCTTAATGAAACAGGCCAGAGTTGAACTGCTTTTTGGCAAAACCAAAAATAGCTGATCTGCCATTGTTCTGAGCTGCTATTTTTTGGTTGTTCAACCCCAAAATATAAATCCCGGGGCTCAAGTGGTTACCACAGGAGTAAAGAACATGGATCTCAAAATCTTTCAGCCCGAGATCCCTGGACCCAGACTTATTTTCTATCAATTATACTTCCCATGAAGCCTTGAATTCATGGAGATTTTTTTGTTGTTGCATTCCTGAGCCAATCATTTGATAACGGTTGGAGTCTCCGGTTGATTTATGACCAAATTATTGGCTCAGGAATGTGACAAAATCAAAAATAAATGTCCATGAATTCAAAGCTTCATGGGGTGTGTAACTGATATACCGGTAACTGAAATAAATCATTTATGTATTTTTTGCGTGAACTACTTCTGTAAGTCCTATTTCCAAAAATAGTGCAAATAGCAGCTTGATCTACAAAAAACATGTTACTTACAATGCGATGTGCTGTGAGCTATGATTGATCAAGAGATATGGAGTAGAGGAGGGGGGAGGCAGTATAGATCCCTGGGGGTCTCCGGTCATTGACGTAATGTTTATCTGATCGTGCCACAGGATATATCCCAGAGCTGATGAAATAACATGTCTGAACAATTTGTTAATGTGGCTCTCAAAGTTTAGAAGACAGACGATCTGAACATTGTTGGATAACGCAGTGATTCTCGTTTTCTCATTTTCTTTTCAAGGACCCCCAGCTTTATTATTATTATTATCTTAAAACATTTTATATAGTGAAAATATCAGATTGCAATTTTTAGCTACTTTTGTCCGACACTCTTGTATGATGACGTTAATTTATGAAAAAAACAAACAGTTGTAATATGGAGATCTAGGTTTCTCCCTGACAGCAAAGATATGCATGTGAGATAGATTTCCATCTTTGGGACCCTAATCTATAGCCTGGTTTCCTGCCTGATTCGCTACGTTCAGTGAATTTGTGTGACAAAACAAATTCATGGAACGCAGCGAATCAGGCAGGAAACCCGGCTACCTAATCTACTGTACCTTGTAAAATCCTGTAAGTTTGGTTCCTACTGTAGCTATCAATCATTTAGCTGGGGACCCCCTGGAACCCCGTCAAGGACCCCTGGGGGCCACTAGACACCCACGTATGAAACCAGTACCTTCGAGATGACAGAACTTGAGAATGTAGTGAGTGTTGATTTGAATGTTCTCTCCCAGGTGAGCGCGTGCTGGCCGCTTCCATCCAGAGCCTGTCGGGGGGTCGCTCCTCAGCGGGGGCTGTGTCTGAACCCGGGGGTCCAACCATGGCACGTGGAGTGGGACCCGGGCTGAGGTCCGAGGCCTCGCAACACTCCCAGCAAGTGGTCTATGTTTTCACAACCAGCCTAGCCAACAAGTGAGACATTTTGCTTACAGTATTTTTCTGATTGGCAGATGTGTTTGTTCACTCCCCGTCTCTCCAGCTCTGAAGTAAACAAAAAATCACACCTGTGTGAAGTGAGGGGCACTAATATTAAAGTCTAACTCGTGTTGATTAGGTGATGTAATGGTGATGTAAAAACCAACGGTGACAAAACAAACATTAAATTCTCTTTATTGTTAATGGCATTTAATGTTTGTGTTAGGGAGAAGATGACGTAAATGTGAGGATGAGGGGGTACTCTCCTCCAAGGGGTACCAAAACAGTTTGAGAACCCCTGCTCTATAGCAATGATTACTGTCAGAATATAGAGCTATTTATCACTTCATTTTAACAAAACATTATCACTTATCACCTTTGACTGTGTAATCTCCTGTCTCCGGTTTACAGTGCTGCAGAGGCAGTCATGAAGGGACAGACCGATTCCATCCTACTGTTTCACCAGCAAAATGTTCCAAGGACCAAGTTGGAGCAGGTCAGACCCCTGCCTCAAAGGCCCCATTTCCACCAAAAGAACCTTGGTTCTAGAACTGGTTCTGTTCTTTATTTTTTTACGATAATTTATTATATCACATCTGCATCTTCCAACCTGAATAGTGACACGGCCACTTTGGTTCCCACTTCAGGGAAAGAAAATGTATTTTATGTAATGTATTTTATGGGGCGACTGTGGCTCAAGAGGTAGAGCAGGTCGTCCAATGATCCATGGGTCGGCGGTTCGAATCCCGGCTCCTCCTGTCTACATGTGGAAGTGTCCTTGGGCAAGACACTGAACCCCAAATTGCTCCCGATGTGTTGGTACCTTGCATGGCTATGAAAAGCTCCTTGGATAAAGGCGCTATATAAATGCACCATTTACCATTTACCAATGTATGTACCAATTAATTGCACTGCTGCAATCGGGTTGCGGAGGAATCCCGAGGCCAGTGTGGAGATATAATTCCCCCATATGGTCCTTGGTCTGCCAGGAGGTCTGCTAAACCCAGTGAGACGTGCATAGACATGGATGACCTCCCTAGGGAGACGCTCGGGAGGCATCCGTAATAGATGCCCGAACTCCTTTCCAATCGTAGGAGAAGCGGTTCTACTCCAAGTCTCTTGGGTGACTGAACTTACTCCCCCTATCTCTAAGGAAGATGCCAGCCACCCGTCTGAGAAAACTAATTTCGGCCACCAGCAATCTTTGTTCCTACTCTCACCATGAAGTATCGGTCATGACCCATACTTCATGGTGAGAGTAGGAACGAAGATTGCTCGGTATCATGAGATTTTATTTTGCTTTATGCCATGCACATGGGATGCATTCGGAAATGCACTCCTAAAGAGTGCTAATGTGATTTAAGAGGGCTCTGGTATTGACGTCATACGGCAATCTGATACGAGTTAATTTATGAACGGTCAGAGTAGATATTCATCAAGTAACGCTGGCGTTTTCATCTTTTAAAAATGCATTCAATTCATCCCATGTATAAACATGATTACAACCTGTTTTATCACATGTAAAAACATGCGACTACGGTCACATTTACTATGAAAACCTGCATCTCCCGTCCGTCCGTCACCCACACCTCCATATATGGTCAAGCCTCGTGACATCACCTCTCCATATATGGTCACGTCTCGTGACATCTCGTGACAACACGGAGACCCTTAGATCTCCATGACATCACGCCTCGTGACACGTCACGCCACCATATATGGTATGGTCATCTCCATATATGAAGATCACAACACTGACCTCATCTAACCCTGGATAACCATACATGGAGAAGACTGGATCATCACCTAAATCTGCATATCCGGCCAGCATCTCTACATCTGACCTCAAACCCTTAGATCTCCATATATGGAGCTGACCTGTTCTGACATGTCAGGACACCCGTCCTTCCTGTTCTGACATTCCATATGTTGATCTGACCTCATCAAACCCTGTACACTCAAGACACGCTCCATATATGGCCAGTACAGAATTCATTGATCTGACCCCCCATGCCAAAGCGCCAGCGCTCGCCCAGCAGTCTGCTGTCTCATCCGCCTGGGTGACCCCTAAAGGGCGAGGTCGCTTCTCGCCCTCAGGGCGTCTTACTGGTTACATGTAGATGGCGTGCTGTATAGCATCTAGAGCAGTGTTTACCAAACAGTGGATCGAGACCCATATTTGGGTCGTGCACGTGCACCCATTGTCATGGGTTGCGAGTAAATATCCCCTTTTTCCTTTCCTACATGTTTTTATTTGTGTTATTATTTCAAAAGATTTTCAAGTTAAAACAAATCACACTGATTCATAAATTAAGTAAGTAATACACATACAAGTAGTGAAAATAGCAGACATAGCGATGCGTTGTGATCATCTATTTTCCCTAGTTTGGTTAATTTCTCTACTTAAAGCTACAAAGTTTGGGAACTGCTGGTCTAGAGCAGGGGTTCTCGACCTGGGGAGACATGGCCAAAGCATTTCCGGGGATCCCCAGCCAAAAACGTTGAGACTTCCTCCTTCATTGTTGAGACACAACCCGTCTTTTCAGTCCGATCGGTCAATGGGTGCTCTGAGTGCTTCCAAAACACAACACTTGCGCGGTAACGCTTCGACCTCTCACAATTTTGGAACCACCAAAGAGTACCTTGGGGTGCGTGCGCTCCAGCGCTCTCGGAGCGTATCTTTCGAAAACACCCATCATGTATTTGACCACGCAACAGTGCAAGATATTTTCTCAGCCACCACAGGTGCAAGGGGATGTGAAAGTCTATTTTTGTCTCCCGTATAGGGCTTTGTTCCTCTTTTCACTAGCAGTTGTTTTGACCGAATCTGTGCATTTGTTACAGGGATGTGGCCTCTAATGTGTCGGATCTAGAGTCGTGGACCAATGCCACATTTTTGGGTCCGATCATGATTTTGCTAGAGATCTTTCTAGACCACTGATTATTGTTATCGTGTTGACCGATGCTTTGTACCAAAAAACAGAACACAAAATCTTGAAACCATTTTGAGCATCGTAGATTTGATAGATTTGAGAAAATTAAACAAATGGAGAACCAATATATATTATACAATATTAGGTGTACAGTAAACTTCAATAAGCCTATATGGAAAATAACATTTAACTTAATATACATTTTAAATTAATTATGCAATAAACAAGCAAACAAGTCAATATATGAACTGAACTTTAAAATCGAACATCTACATGCTTACAATATTGCTTTGTGACGCAAAGATGTTGCGAGTTTGTATTTCACTTAATTAAAATATCATTTTTTTTTTGTTTTGTTGTGATAATCCTCCCTACTATAGAGTGTGCTGACCATATAAGGAGTTCCTCCCTGTCCCCAGTTAACCCCTGGGGTCAAAAAAAACGTGGCCAAGCCGTCATCCAATCAGGATAGAGAGGGGCCTTCCGCCAATCATGATCGAGCGGGGGCGGGACTTGGTGTGCGTGCTGTTGGCCTGTTGCGTGTCCCCCCACTGTAGTGCGTGCATGTGCACATCTTGTTACCGGGGCGGACCGTTTTTTTCTTCCAAATCACTGAATGGTCCTTTTAACAAAGCCAAAATGAGCAATATATTGGGCAGTAAGTATTTGATGTATACATCAAATACTTACGCATTCATCAAATACTTACTGGCCAATATATCAGTACAATAATAGTACGATATATAGAGTATATGTAAATGCCATAGGATGTCACATGTCTGGCTATTTCTCCTAATCATTCCTTCTGATGACATCAAATGACTTTGCTTCCCTTATCTTATACTATGACTTAGCATTGTGTCCATTGCGTGGTGTACCACAGGGCCTCGCGTTGGGAAAGCTTTCCAGCCTGTCAGAGAAGGTGAGCAGCTCCAGCAGCTCTCCGCCCGTAGGCACCCCCAAATCCCAGAGCGGCACGCCAAGGCCGGCCTCTGCGGGCGTGGCTGGAAGCCATGCGCACGCCGCGGGGGCGGCGGGGACATTGTCGTCTTCGGCAGGGCACTCGGACAGCGAGTCACCCCAGATGAGGCCCACCACCGGAGCTCCCAGCAATAACATCAGCGTTATTCATCCGCACAAGTCAGGAGGAGGAGGAAGCACCCCCTCTCAAGGTTGTTCTAGTTCAGCATTTTAGCTTTATTTATTTTTAAATTGGTTAGCTAGTTTAGTTTATATTTTCCAGATTGGAAAAAAGGGTGTACAAATGTATGAGCTAAGTTAAAAAGTTGTCAAAATGTACAAGCTCACAACGCAAGGCAATGCATTGTGAGTTTGTACAGTAGATTGGCTATTTTGCGTTGTATTTTAGAAATTCTTAAAACTGGCACAGCTAAAGGACTTGTGTATAAAATACTGATAAAGACTAAAACATTATTATTTGTGTTTAGTTTCAGTGCATTTTAATAACCCTGCACTGCTTCCTCTGCAGGTCTGCTTCCGGGAGGTCCTGGAGGAGGCTGTGGCGATGGGCCGGGTGGGGCAGGGGGGGGCTCCCCGTCGGGGGGAGGAGGAGGGGCCAGCCCCTCGGTCCTGTCGGCACACCTGCAGGGTGAGGCGGGGCCGAGGGGTGCGGCCAGCCTTTCCAAAGAGCAGCTGGAGCACAGGGAACGCTCTCTGCAAACGCTGAGGGACATCGAGAGATTGTTGTTGCGGAGCGGGGCCGGCGGTGGCCCCCCCATCCCTGGTGGGGAAGCTGGGGGTCCCAACCCCAACAACCCCAACAACTCCTCAAACCTGAACAATAACAACAACGCGCACGGTGGCTCCGGCCTCGACGACGACAATGGCGGCAACAATAACGGCGGGGATTGCAACAGCGGTAACATCATGGCCTCTGCGCTGCCCCCTATGGGAGTAATGAAGAAGTACGAGGAGCCCCTGCAGTCCATTATGTCCCAAACACAGAACATTGGACAACCCGGCATGGAGAGCCCTCAGATGGGCTCCCACCACCACGGCATGCCTTCTCACCCTCACCCTCACCCCCACCACCAGCTCTCCCCCGGGCTGGACATGGGCTCCTTGATGGGCCCGGACGGCCTTACCCCGGAGCAGATGGCCTGGAGGAAACTCCAGGAGGAGTACTACCAGGTAAAGCTGCCACAATCCATTCGTTTCTTACCGTCCATTCCATGTTTGATTAACCCATTTAGGCCTGATGTTGAAATTTTTAAAAATTGTCTTCTAAATCACAGTTTTCTGAAATACCTGTTTCTATATCAGTAGTTCTCAAACTATTTCATGTCAAGGACCCCCAAAAATTTATGTAATTGGCCGTCGACCCACATCTGAAAATATGTTGTTCCAGGGACCCCCCCAGAAGCAAAGATTTGAGTTAAAAACGTTCTGAAATAATATATATTCAAAGATTTGTGCCACATTTTCTCGATTTTTCAATAGCTAAAGTATTATGAAATGCTTAAAACACCAAAAGGGGTTCCTGTCCAGAATGGGTCGATGTTGTTTTTTATAATAGGCACAATCGATTAGTCTTTTTAACTTAAATTCTTATCTTGCCAAATACGTTTATAAACGTACCCCCCCCCCCCTCCCCCCTGGGACCTGTTCTTGCCAGCTACTTTATACAGTAAGTAGACAAAAGTTTACTGTATATATGAACGCGCCGTCCGTCTGTTTACCGTTTAGCATTGCTCCGGGTAGTATAGCCCTCCTCCTTCACCAGCCTCCATTATAATCCGATCTCCAAAGGTTAGAGAGCTGTCCATGGTGAGCCGGCGCGCACCCGACGATCATAAATGATTTGTGATTTTGTATCGCATTGCGATACAAAAGAAAATGTAGCTGGTTGTACTGCTAGCTAAAGGCTGTGGGCTGTGTTGTGTGGTGTCGTTCCACTTCCGGAAGCCCCCACCTTCCTGTTTAACCCGGAAGGACAACAAACTCCGTAGCATTGGAGTGAACCAGCGGCAGAGAAGCAGTTAAAGTTTTTGAACACTAGGTGGCAGTAAAGTAGTTAAGCCCTATTTAATATTTAGTCATAGTGTGTTGCACAAAATGAGCGAACATAGCAGATCTACATGCTCTATGATTAACTATTGCACCGCCTGCTCCCAGGAGAAGCGACGTCAGCAGGAGATGCAGCCCCACCACGGACAGCAGCAGCAGCAACAACACGCGCAGCAGCAGCACTTCAGGATGATGACGGAGATGGCGGCCATGCAGCACGGAGCCGGCGGTCCCGTCATGATGCGGGGGCCGCCGCCCCCGTACCACCACAGCGGCAAGCCCGGGGGAGAGCAGCAGTGGCCGCCGCCCCCCGGGGCCATGATCGGAGGAGGAGGAGGAGGAGGGGGGGGGATGAGCGGAGGAAACGCACGCATGATAGACATGCACCAACCAGAGGGAGGGCCCCGCGGCGCGCCGAGGTTCCTGGGACAGATGCAGAGAGGCCCTCCGGGTGGAGGCGGAGGAGGAGGGAGTTTCCCCGGCAGCCCTGGCTCCGTTCTATCGATGGTGGAAGGCATGGGGGGCCATCATCATCAGAGGCCCCCCAGGCCGGGGATGGTGTGGATGGACGACATGCACAGCAACATGGGAGGAGGAGGAGGTGGCGGGGGGCAGTTTCACCCAGGCTGCTACCCCGGCGGGCCGGGCGGACCACCCCCTCAGCACTTGCAGGTATTATTAGGCCTCCCACAACTAACATTTTTGTCAGAATTGCCTGCATTTCATCGGTATAAATTCATCTGTTGAAACAAGAGTGGAAATAGATGATCTACACAAGCTCACAACGCGATGCATCGTGGTGTGAGCTTGTCGAATGGCTATTTCCGCTATTTTGGAAAATGTTTGAATGTATGAAATTATTAAACACATGGCCTGTTTTGGCCATAGTACATTACCGTACAGTACTGCATTCAATTTTGATTATTGGTACCGGTCATTGTCTGTCATTTCTGTGTATATTTTAATGACTGATTCATATGTTCCAATATTCAATGCCAAAACCACAATTCAATCACAGTTAGTTTTGTGTAGTGTAGTGTTTTTTTATCATCCGTATCTGTAGCATTACATACTGTAACATACTTTAAATTGTTACACAGTTCAAGGTGATTGAAAAGGAATAGGCTGAAGCTAACTTATAAATGCCTGTCCTTCGTAATACCATTTTGTTGTTTTGTTTGGACAAAAAGCAGCTGCAGTGAATGTAAATGTGGCCTCTACAATAATTAACACTGGGTTAATGTCATGATGGTGATGACTACCCTGACTTGCAGGGCGACCCGGATCGCCTCCTAACCCGAGAGGAGATGTTCCGCATCATGGAGAAGCGCCAGCTCCAGGGGCTCCACAGGCTGGAGCTGGACCGCCTGGCCAAGCAGCAGCATCAGGCCGGCATGGGCCAGAGACTCCTGGACAACCCTGGGGGGTTTCCTAACATGGGAATGGGGCCCCGGGGCGGTCTGTCGTCCCGGGGCGAGCCTATGGACTTCCCCGGTTCCCGTGACGTGATGATGGGCTCTCCTGGTGCTGGGGGAGGAGGCGGGGGCCCCCCTCCCCAGATGAGAGACTTGGTGGATTCTCCGCTCATGAACATGATGAACGCTGAGCAGCAGCAGCAGATGATGCTGGTGCAGAAGCTGCGAGGAGGCGGAGATTTGGGCGAGATGTTAAGCCCGGAGGAGATCGCCCGAATCAGGGCGATCCAGAACGGCAGGGGCGGAAACAAGGGGATGATCCCGGGGGGTCCCGACGGTCCCCTCCAGTTTCCCAATCAGAGCCCCTTCGGAGGGGGTGGACAGGCTGAGGGGGCGTATCTCCAGCAGCAGCCCCCCGGCCCCGAGATGTTCGGGCCCGGCGACCACCACCACCAGGGTGGTCCCGCTCAGATGGGTGGGGCCACATCGCGGCTCAGTCACATGCCCATGGCGGGAGGCGGCCTTGGCACTCGCCACCCTTCCGACCTGGCCCTCAACATCAATGCCATGACCTCGCCTGCCATGCCACCACCACACCAGCTCAAGTCTCCATCCCTCAGCCAGCAGCCGTCTCCTCTGCTGCCTTCCCCCTCTGCTCCAGGTAGGCCTGCTCACAATTATTAGTGTGGCTAACCCTAAAGCCCAAACCACACCAAAGGGTTGAGACGGTTTATAAGGTCAACCACACAAATGCAACTCAATGAGTTGCTTTGTTGTGGTTGACCTTAAAACCTGTGTGTGGTTTGGGCTTAACAGGGCAACCACACACTAGTACTTTATTCTGTATGATAGACAGCAGTCGCGCTACTCCGCCGACAGTTTTGGCAGCACATTATGTCAAATCGACCGGCTAATCGGGAATCGTGGACGTGGGCTCGTATATTGCCAAGAGATATGTTGTATAGTTTAAATTATATTATTAATGTATTAGTGAATTAATTTTCCATATTGACTTGAATGGAAAATGTGAAAACTCACATTCAAGATTTTTTTTCTCGTAAATTAACGCCCCACTTGATCACACTACAGAGTCACACAAAAGTATCAAAAGTAGCAGATTTGCAAACTCGGTTTTGAGTTTGTAGATCTCCAATCTGGGAACCCATTGGCAAAAAAGGGGAAAAATAGAGCCTCCTGCTGTTTTTTCCCACTCTGAATGTGTCTTGAGAGATTAGTAGATCTGCTATTTTTGAATTTAAATCCTGAAAAGTAAGTAAGACATATGAGGTTTCCAACTGCCAGAGACAATCTATTTGTACATTTAAGTTATTTGTCATAACTGCCCTGTGCCTAAAAGAAAAACAGAACTGTTGCATTTATATATTCCAGTGTTCAATGCAAAAGAACACACAATTAAATTGTTAATTGCAATTATTTGTGTGACAATCCTGTTTGGTGACTGGCCTAGCTCCAGGACTGAAGTCACCCACTCAGATGTCCTCCACGGGGCCTCACCCTCCGGCCTCTGGCGCTGGGACTCCCTCGTCCTCTTCCATGAAGTCCCCTCAGGTCATGGGGTCTTCCTCCCTCGGCCTGCGCTCTCCCTCTGGCTCACCCGGACAGCTCAAATCACCGGCCATGCCCGGGGGCTCTCCTCCGGGCTGGGCGTCCCCGAAAACGGCTCTTCCCAGTCCAGGCGGACCCAACGGCGGGAAGGGAGTGGGCAACGGAGGAAGCAGCTCTACGGAGACCGGTATGGACAGAACCCCAAAAGACATATTCACACACTAAATATAGAGTGTCGCAGTCCCGCCCCCTACCAGGGCCCAGGAAATGATTCCCCGTTCATTTTCCTCATAGACATTTATAGTATTTATTTAAATACCTTTTGAGCCTCGTACAAAGCCAACTCGAGTTGTGAGAAATCATGACAACAAACACTTTTTTGGGCCGAACAAATAATTAGAAAGAAGAAGAAAACGGCAGGTAATTGTAATTATTTGTTCGGCCCAAAATGTTGTGTTTGTTGTCATGATTTGTCACAACTCGAGTTGGCTTTGTCCGCGGCGTAAACGTCTTTAAATACATTTTTTTGAAAAACTTATGGAGAAAATGAACGGGGAATTCACTTCTGTGTCTCATGTCGTCATGAAAGGGGGCGGGTCTGCGACGCTCTATCATTGTTCTTCTAGTGTTTTGTTAGCTTTCAATGCAACGCTTTATGCTTTATGCCAGCGGTCTTCAACATTTTACAGGCCAAGGACACATTAGCTAATAGAGAGATGAAGCAGGGACCCCCACTACATATTGGATAAAATTGTGTAAATTGTGTAAATTGTGTAATTGTGTAAACTGTTACTGTTATTACTTCAAGTAATGCTCCAACTTTGATGGCTTCATAAATTAATTTGACTATCATCAGTGAGGTGTAAATTAATTGTTTTGTAATTTGTTAAATTTAGATTAATCTGTAATTTCAGTCATTACATTTCTTTGGAAAACAAACAAACAAAACATACCAAACAATACAATTAGATAAGCTATTCTGTACAGCAGAACGTTCTTTGAGATTTATAAAAAAAACATCTACAGTTGTTTATGTTCTACTCACTACATCTTTTCACATTTGTGGTTTTGACCTTGTAGTAATTATCAGTTGGTACTAGCTAGGGCTGGTATATCAATATTATCCATATCGTGATATGAGAAGAATCATAATACGGTGATATGTGTTGTATTTTCTAGGTTTAATCACTTAAGCCTCATTATATACTTGAAACAACAATCAACAATTGTCAAAAAATAGCAACTCTACAAGCTATGCCTGGCCTTGTGATGTAATGCATTGTGATCACCATGCGATTGCCTTAAATGTGTGATGTATTTTTGCAGGTGACCCGTCATTGCCCCCCAGGAGCTCCAACTCCACTCCAATAAGCCAGCCAGGCTCCATGAATCCCAGCATGCCGTTCAACTCTTCTCCGGACGGCGCGCCTCACGGTGCTCCTCACGGTGCTCCTCACGGTGCTCCTCACGGTGCTCCTCACGGCGCCCCTCACGGCGCCCCTCACGGCGCCCCTCACGGCGCGCCTCATGGCGCCCCTCACGGTGCCCCTCATGGCGCCCCTCACACTCAGAACCCTCTGTCCCTCATCATGTCCCAGATGTCCAAGTACGCCATGCCCAGCTCCACTCCGCTCTACCACGACGCCATCAAAACCATCGCCACTTCCGATGACGAAATGCTTCCGGAGCGCCCTCTCCTGTCTGGTGTCAGCGTCGCAGGTACCGTAAATCAGTGATTCTTCTGGGAAGCTTTGAGAAGGAAAGGAAATGGTCACGTGACTGGGCTGCGCCATGACACTTTCATGGACACTTTCATGGGAGCAAAACTCACACCGGAGGTTCAAAGAATACATGGCAGTGAATGGAGCCGGCTGTACCAGCTCATAACAAACATTATTTATGAACAATTGAGAACTTGTGTCATATAATCGGTTCAGGAATATAAACGAAGACATAGCACAGATTGTTTTCTAATCACTTGCTTTTCGATGTGCACAGTATATAATTTTATCTGAGGATCTAAACAGCAGCAGGTATCGTTTCTGGCTCGGCGGTATCGTGAGATTTGGCTGCCAGACAGGAAACGGTGTGAAGTCTCGCGATACTTGGTACGTTCAGAAAGGTACTTTGTGCTCTTTAAATACCATATCTCTATAAAAAATTACACAGTGTACACATCGAAAAGCTACACAGCAGATAATAATAATTATGTTATGTCTTCTGTTGTTTTCCAGAAGCGATTACTTTACAAAAGGTCTCAGTCATTCAGAAATAGTGTTTGTTCATGAGCTGGTCACTGAGCTCTCATGACTCCAGTGCATTCTGCCGAACTTCTGTCTTCTTTGGCTTCGTTTGGCTCCCATGAAAGCATCCATGAAAGTGTCATGGCGCAGCCCAGTCACGTGACCATGTCCTTTCCTTCTCAAAGCTTCCTTGGGGAACCCCAGGGGTCCTTGAGGGGTTTACAGGGGGCCTATATTAAATTATTTAAAGTTCATAGTTTGGTTCCATTTGTACACTCTCTGAGTTATGTGGGTCTGTGGCCTATTGCTGGGGCAAACTGGGGGTCCTGAAATTAAAAAGGTTTTAGAATAATAATGCATAATAATAATGAACTTCAGATCTTTCTGAAATGTTGCTCAGAAGCAGTGTTGGGAAAGGTTACTTAAAATGAGTCATTAGTGTCAAGGAATTCTGTATAGGTTAGTTTGATTTGCATACATAAATGAAGTCGGAGACATTTGGCACTATGACTATGAGATAGAAGTTTAATAATACATGAGCTCATGGGAGAAGTACATGAAACATTCAGGGTGGTACAGTAGTGCTCTGAGGAAAGCAGAGAAAGAGATAAGAGAGGAACTTCGTTGTGTCATGGGACCAAGCTGTACACAAAACAATAGATACCAGGCCTGTGCCGTGTCATCTTGACTCTATTCAGATGGGAAGTGCATATAAAAGGGCCATATAAAAGGGCCAAGGTGAATAACATAATACAACTAGAAATGTACTCTGTCGAGGTGCCAACTTGCGCCTTGCGCCAAGCAGAGCGGATCCTTTAGACCCGTTATTGACCTTATACCAACCTTGAAATTAGTTACGTCACCATCAACAGCCAATAAGGGACCACCATTCTTACCCCGACATACATGCATGCGTACATACATACATGCATACATGCATGCATGCATGCAATAATTAGTAATTGGAAAAGTAATAAATTAAGGTAGTGAAGTTACAGTAACGCATTACTATCGGCACCGCTCAGAAGTGCTTTGCAAATATTGCTGTATAAAAGATGTATGAACATACAGCTGGATGACCATATTTGAAGCAACCTGCAGAGACTGCATATGAGCACTAATTGTCTATACTTTTAAAGGCTGCCTAAAAGCTAAATTAGGTAGAATAAGTGATATTGTCTATCATTGCTATAGTATAGACTCTATAACAAGTACTTCTATGCTATAGTATAGATAGAGTATTTGTTTAGAACAGAGAATAGAGAACTCACGCAGGATACAGGATAAACAAGTTAATTTGGAAGTGATAGCACATAGAAATGAGCACTCAAAATTAGAACTGGAACACCATAAATTGTAAGATGATTAATGGGAACTTTCTCCTGATTGGATGAAATTGGCAACCCACCTGAACATGTAACTGTTGACTAAAGAGGTGGAGGGATTGGGTGTCCCCTGTTACTGAACAAACACTCTTAACAATGTTTACTATGACAATAATAGAGCTTTAACCTTTTTAACAAACACTGTTTTGTTTTAACCAACACAATATCACGTACCCTACCTTTTAACATGCTCTTTCCCATGCTGATCAGGAAACATGGGGAACCCCCAGATGGGCCCCCACAGCGACCCACAGAGCCCCATGGGGATGGTCCTCCAGGGGCAGCAGCCGCTGTCCCACGACACCTCTGGACCCATGCTGTCACCCAACCCTATGGGCCTGCCTGGCATGATGGTTGGGGGCCCGTCGGATGGCATGGGGCCCTGCAACGTCTCCCCCATGTCCCAAAACCAGATGGCCGGTTTTGGGCGCATGCAGCCTCAGCCCCACGGACCCATGCATTCCCCGATGGGAGGGATGGCGCAGCAATTCTCGCAGTCCGCTGACGATGTGGTCATGCCGCCGCAGCAGTTGCACTTGCTGGCCAAGGGTCTCTCTCACCAGCGAGGCTCCCATCCCTCGGACTCACCCCATCCCCATCCCTTCTCCTCGATACACGGAGCTGATCTGAGCGAGGTCATGCGGACCGGGCACACGGGCATCCCCGAGTTCGACCTCTCCCGAATCATTCCTTCTGACAAGCCCAGTAGCACCCTCTCGTATTTCCCCAAGAGTGAGCCCCAGGGGAACCCCCACCATGGCGGGCAGGGCCCCCAGCAGCAGCCCACCACGCAGCAGCTCCTCAAGCAGCTCTCGGCCTCCGGCCCGCCGCACAGCAATGCGCCCTCCTCCAACCCCCACATCGCCAACCTGCAGAACATGATGGCCGAGCAGCAGCTCCCTCCTCACCCCACACACGGCGGGATCATACGCCAGGGCATGGCCATGCACCCGGGGGGCTCTAGGGGAATGGGAGGAGGCATGGGAGGCATGGGTCCCATGTGTCCCCCGGGACACATGATGGGAAGGACAGGCATGATGTCTCAGCAGCAACTCCAACAGCAGCAGCAACAGCAGCAGCAGCAGCAACAAGCCATGATGGCAAACAGCCTGCTGCACCATCCGTCACACCCGCAGGCCGGCATGATGTCCCCCCAACAGCACCCGCACAATCTGATGGCACAGCAGAACCTTATGATGATGCAGGCCAAGCAGCGCGCCATGTCTGTGGGCGCGGGGGATCCTTTTGGCCCCCAGGGGCCTCTCATGTCCCCTCAGGGTCCTATGATGGGCCCTCCCCATCCGCAGTCCGGTATGATGGGACCCCAGGCGATGCGTCAGCGGGGTATGTCATTGGACGGTCCCATGGGCTATGGCCCCGGCAGTATGACCAACATGCCTTTCTGATCCATTTCTCACACAACTGTAAAAACTTTATTTACAAAATTTAGCTTTTCTCCCCCCCATCATGTCCAAATGTTTTTATTAATGATCTCTGCCAGGTCGATAGGTCGGGAGGCAGAGGCTATGTTGTTATTAATGATCTCTGCCAGGTCGATAGGTCGGGAGGCAGAGGTTATGTTATTAATGATCTCTGCCAGGTCGATAGGTCGGGAGGCAGAGGTTATTAATGATCTCTGCCAGGTCGATAGGTCGGGAGGCAGAGGTTATGTTGTTATTAATGATCTCTGCTAGGTCGATAGGTCGGGAGGCAGAGGTTATTAATGATCTCTGCCAGGTCGATAGGTCGGGAGGCAGAGGTTATGTTGTTATTAATGATCTCTGCCAGGTCGATAGGTCGGGAGGCAGAGGTTATTAATGATCTCTGCCAGGTCGATAGGTCGGGAGGCAGAGGTTATTAATGATCTCTGCCAGGTCGATAGGTCGGGAGGCAGAGGTTATTAATGATCTCTGCCAGGTCGATAGGTCGGGAGGCAGAGGTTATGTTTATTAATGATCTCTGCCAGGTCGATAGGTCGGGAGGCAGAGGTTATGTTTATTAATGATCTCTGCCAGGTCGATAGGTCGGGAGGCAGAGGTTATGTTGTTATTAATGATCTCTGCCAGGTCGATAGGTCGGGAGGCAGAGGTTATGTTGTTATTAATGATCTCTGCCAGGTCGATAGGTCGGGAGGCAGAGGTTATGTTGTTGTTCCCACAGTTGTTCAAAAGAGATGCATTGTAAAACTAAAACTAAAAAAAAAATACAAAAGAAAGAAGGAAAGAAAGGAGAGAAAAAAGGAGAATCTTGAATTTCTAGTACAATAATGAAATTTAAGAAATTGTACTGAAAAATACCGTCACACGGTTAAATGACAAATCTCAAGCCATTTTCTAAAATACTGTAAAAATTGTATATTTCGCAGAAGTGTGTATTTGTTGTGGAGAACAATATTGGGGGATGGGAGAGGAGTGCCTCAAATTTCTATTTGTTTTAATATCATTGATTATTTTCACCAACTACCAAACTGTTGTGCAAAGGAAAATATAATATATAGTTGCTGTAAATAAGATGCAATTTGTGATTGTTTGCAATGGTACTGTTTAACTGTGTTTTAATAGAAGTAAAAAAAGAAAAGAAAAGAAAAAAAAGAATAATATTGGTCTATCTATAACATCGTTTCAGTCTCAGTTATTATTTGACTGCTCAGCTGTTGGCTGTAATGTTTAATAACGGATGTGAAGGATACAGTTGCAGTATGATGGAAAAACTTTATTTTTTTACTTTGCAGGATAGAAATAAGACTAAGAGGAATGTAAGTAAAAAGAACGTCATATTGTAACAAGTTTGCTGGATGTTACACATTACACACTATTACAGAAATATCCTTCATGGCATGGTAAAAACACTGCGTAATTACAAAAAAGAAAACACTGAAATCGTTACATGTGTTGTGTACACAATACATGTGTAGTTGGGACAGCATATTTATCCACCAGAGAATGAACAAGTCGCTCGAGAAGAAGCCCTACCACCAAACACCCCAAACCAAAGTGTGGCTAAAATATGCAGACCTCTGGGTCAGTGCTTCTCACCCTTTTCAGGCCGTGTGTGTCCCCCCCCCTCCCCTCCCCCCTACAAAAAATCATGTGTGAACTTGGGACCCCCATTGTAGGAGTTGAGGCATTACATTTACTGTAGTTTGACTCAGATTAATATTCTGTTGCGATTGTTGTAGATGAGCAATTTTCTAACTTTTTGCCTCTTTATTTGACATTTAACAGTTTGACCAGTTTTTATAGTTGGCCACTGGAGGTGGATGATGATTGTCCCTGAACCATGAGGCGTGTCAGACAAGCAGGCTTGCAGCCACAGCTAGAGCACAGCTGTAGCAGGTCATTGCGGAACCTCACCCCAACAAAGGCATACAGGAAAGGGTTGAGGCAGCAATGTGAAAGGCCCAGGCTCTCTGTCGCCACTAAGGCTTGTTCCAGTTGTGTGTAGGTCTCACAGCTTGAGATAGAGGTAACTCCCAAGACTACCATGGTGTCCATCAGCATGGTGACATTATAAGGCAGCCAGCAGATATAGAACACAGCTGTGACAATTAAAGCCAGTCGAATGGCACCCTGCTTCTCTAAGCTCCGCTGACTGTGGCACAGTGTCAACACGACCGCCGTGTAGCAGTACCCCATGACAGCCAGGGGTACGAGGAAGCAAAAGACGTGTGTCAAGAAGCGATTGGCCAGCATCCAGTTGTTTGCATGTGTGCCGTGTTGATTAAAGGCGCAGGAGAGCACGAGTGGGTTTGTAGGAACCACAGCCACAGAGTAAAAGATAGCACTGGGAGCCGACAAGGCCAAGCAGACCAGCCACAGCAACACGCAGGTCAGGTGCACTGTTCTGGGCCTGCGTCTTTGCAAGCTAGGAATAGCATGAACGATAGCCAAGTATCGGTCAAAGCCGATGCAAGCCAGCAGGAGACTTCCGCAAAGGAGGTTGAGGCGCTCCAGCAGGCCGACCAACTTGCAGAGGACGTCCCCAAACTGCCATCCCACGACACTCTCGGCCACAATGAAGGGAAGGGTGGAGAGGAGCAGGAGGTCAGCCACGGCTAGATGGAGCAGGTAGATCTCTGTGATCCGTAGGAGTCTCTTGCGTTTCAGCAGCACAGTCATCATGAGGCCGTTCCCCGCTACGCCCAGCAGGAAAACCAGACTGTACGCCAGCGGCTGGAACACGGCATGGAACAGCTGCAGGCCCGTCTTCACGTCATCACAGACGAATTCTCTTCCAGTCTCTGACGAGCCATCATCGGATGAATTGTCGTCTCCACTGAATAAACCTTGCAGAGCATCCTTGAAAGAGGTTCATATTGTTATTTTCAAAAATTGCAAATCTAAAACAAAGCACATCGAGTGTAATTTTAACAATTACATTATTGATAAGTAGATTGATATTTGTATAGTGACATAATGTAGGCTTATTTCTATAGCATAGTCAATTTAGTTCAAGCCATACATTTTATGTCTGTTATGCCTCTGATGGAGAAAGGCAATTGTAAGTCAGAACTACAATACAAAGAGTGGCATATTTACTGTCCAATCCAGTGTCCCATCTGTTTCAAATAACTATACTGACATTGTCAACCAGAAGGTGTCCAACCTGACAGCACGGTATAAATGTCTCAATGTTAGAGTAGGGAGATCCCCTCCAACCACTGCACATGTACACTTACTACTTACATTGTATAACGATAACATGCTCACTATGATTGGTTAAAATAAGTTCTGGTTTGAAGCTTTAAAGATGGATGGAGAACCATTTCGATTTTACCACAAAAAAGAAGATAAACACGGGTGTTCTGTCAGCATTATTGGCCCGTCACAATGCTGCAATCCCCTGTGTAGGGTCTCCACATGGGGTTTTTAGTGCAACATATTGCTATTTTTAGAGTAATGAAACTCGAACGACTTGGCGTGCGATGCAAATTCATCACTCAGACTGCAGTCGACTCAATTTAAGGCTTATGTGCCCTGCACTCACCCACTGTGCTGCACTCACCCTTAACACGGTGCTGTATTAATCTTTTTATACTTCTATCACATAGAAGTACAAGGTTATGTATAAAAATAGTTACTTGAGTAAAAGTACAAACTATACTTACAGTATATAAAAATTACTCATTATGCAGAATGGCACCTTTCACAATCATTGGTAATATTGAATTAGTAGGTATGTATTAATGGGTTAATCATTTAACCACATCCCTGTTCTGGGGTGAAAATAGCAGTTCTACAAGCTCACAATGTATCACAACGTGGTATATTGTGAGCTTGTAGATTCTGTAGAAAAAAGGTTTAAGTGCATGGTTAATAGTGCAGCTGGTAAAGGTGGGGCTGATTTTAAATACTGTAGCTTACATAGGGTAAACATAATTGATCAGTTAATGCACAAGTCTTGTGTTAATCTAAATCTGCAAAGTAATTGGTAAGTAAAGATGTCAAATAATTGTAGTCGAGTAAAAAGTACAATATTTGTTTCTGAGATGCTGGGTTGGTTGCTCAAAACACCAACAGCACCACGAGTAGTTAAACTGTAAGGCATTGATACAAAGCGTTCAGGTGGTGCAGGGCCAAAAGTGCCTGTCCACCCAGCTTGCCGAGCGTCTAATCCTGGTGCTCTAGAGCTAGAAAGAGCCGCATGTGGCTCTTAATAGGCCCTAGTGCTCCTGTGGCTCCCAGTTGCTAGGGCAAAGAAGTATGAAGGAATAAGAGGTTTTCTTTATTCTTTTTTAGTTCAATGTTTGTTTTAAAAACGCCATTGACAACGAAGGGAATGTTTACGTCATCTTGTCCCTAACACAAACATTAAATCCCATTAACAATAAAGAGAATTGAATGTTTGTTTTGACACCATTTGTTTTACATCATCATTACATCACCTAATCATAGCATGATAAGAGCGCCCCTCACTTCACACGGGTGTGATTTTTACAATGTAATCATAATTTATTATTGCAGTAGGCAATAATAGTAGGCGTTATTCTTAATCTTACATTTTCCTATTGTGACACCTATACACCACAAAAACACATTATTGAAGGAAAATAAATAATTTATTCATGCTAGGACATATTTGTTTGCTTTTATTGATTGATTGATTGATTGATTGAAGAATTTATTAACAGTTTGCAAAATTACAGTACATTTCAAGCACAAACTCAATACAAAGGCTGTTAACTGTGAGTGGACGACCCAATTAAGCATTACACTTGTTTCCAATAGGGTCCACCATGTTCAAATCATCAAAACATTTAGAGACGTACAAATAGACACTTCTATAGACAGAACAGGAATTTACCGCCAATGCTGCTGGCTTACTGGTATAGGCCTACTTGATCTGCTTTTTAAATTAGCAAACAATAAAAAACATACAGTAATATATATTACCCCCATGCCAAAACGCCAGTGCAAGCCCAGCAGTCTGCTGTCACCCAGGCGGATATGTTGATCTGACCCCCCATTCCAAAGTAGCAGCGCTAGCAGTCTGCTTTCACCCATGCACGCGACCTCGCCCTTTGGGGCTTCTTGCCCTTAGGCGTCTTACTGGTATTGATACTAGGGATGTCCCGATCACGTTTTTGGCTCCCGATCCCGATCATTATAAAATGACGTGATCAGCCCCAATTTCCGATCAACCCTATAGAAAACTAGTTGTCTTCATTCTAATGCGGGTATTTTAATAGCTCCAAACCTTTTTTCTTCTTCACAAATTATCTATTAATAGTGCCCTGGTACTCACACATGCACCGTTTGTCAGTTGTCACCCTCGAGCTGCCGTTCATACAGAACCCAGGGCCGGGCCTTAATTTTCAGGCCTGTTGAGAACTCTATCGCTGTGTTACACCCGAATCACACCATTGCAACTATAGTCAACTCCTTGCAACAAAACAGTTTAAAGGAAACGCCACACCAATGCAACTCCTTGCAACTGCCATTTGTTTGCAAGGAGCATGGCAAATCATAAAATCATATTGGTGTGGTTTGGGCTTTACATAATAACATAAATAAAACAGTCCGATACAGTTATGTTTGCAACATACTAAAAGTAATTCTGATTACATTATCCCAATCAGAACATAATTTTACAAAAGCTGTTGTGATGAGTTTTATAATTAGGCTACATTTATTAGCCATTTTCTTCAAATTATGTATCTCCTGTGAAATAATCTCAATAGTCTTTCCAATAGGCCTACATGTACACCCACCTACCCACACACACGCACGCGCGCACACGCACACGCACACACACAATAGTTGTGTATTCAGGATACTGCAGCTAAAACTCGTTATAGCCAGGGCCGCGGAAGATGTTTACCCTGGGAGGTGCTGAACGTTCAGTAGGGGAAAACACGCACATTTTCACACGGAAAAGTGGCTTTTACTTTCCCTCTCCACACGCATGAACAAACTGACACAGGCAATTAACCAGGATAAGGCGCCAATACTGTGATACAGCATATTTATTAGGCCTAGTAGTAACAGAAATCTGTTTTGATTAAAATTATTATTTTTTTTCCCCCTCCTGTCCGAGGGGGAGCTGTGCCTGGGGGGAGGGGGTGCTCCAGTCCCCCCACCCAGCACCCAAACTTCCCTCAGCCATGGTTATAGCAAACATTTTTTTAAATCTGTCTGTCTTGTATGTCTCTCTGTTCATCTATCCAAATTTGAAATGTCAGAAATAAAGGTAGTTTAGAAGAATGCAAAGACCAAATCATTGTAGTAATTATGAATTCATTATTTAATATAAGTACTGTCACCTGAACAAAACTTACCTCATCAAATATTATATGTTCTGTTATATCCATGCTGGTATTTATCTTTAAACCTATCATTTGATTTGTTGAGTGGCAGTGAAACTTGTCGTCTTCCTATAAAGGTTGTGTCTGTCTGCTTTTGTTCTTGCTGGAGTTTGATAGGAGTGGCTACAGTACAAACACGTTTACAAACGTAACCACTTTTTGTACCAACATTGTCGATCTGCTATTTTCAGTGATAGCTTTCCCCACAATAACAGAAAACAGAAAATACACTAGCATAGTCAACCATATCGGCCAGGGTTTAAGTGTTAAGTAAAAGAGAAGCTCACCACTACTGCACTGTATAACATACTGTATTTGTCAATTCAAACCGCAAATTGTCGGGTATTGAATTAATAATTCTGTGATTTCTGAGTACAAACACACAAGGTCAGCGTTTTAAAATAATTCAGAAAAGGATCATTACTATTTCAATACTCAAATACTTCATTGTTGTGATGAGTTACATTCCACCTGTGCTTACGATTGTTTATTGGCTATTAGTTAATCCCCAGATAAGATAGGACAAAGGGGTTTTATTAACAACAAATTTAACATTGGCAACATATCGATCTAAATAATATAACTTGGCCATGGTGCTATTTGTTCTTAATGCAGTTTCAACCCCATTTTCCTTGAGGCAGGTTCACTGCCTTAATATTGTGAGCCTGCACGGCCCTGCAGTGGTCCTCAAAGTGAGGTCTGGGGACTCCCAGGGGTAGGCTATGAGGAGGGGCCTCTAGGGAAAATCCCCAGCAAAATGAGGAACAACGTAAACACTTTTATTTATTTATACAGTAGTATACTATCAAGGGGGAATTCAGTTTTCAGCTAGACTGCTGGTCTCGGACAGGAACAAACTGCAGGCTGAAAAGGCCCTCAGCTCTGAACTTGGTAGAATCTGCACCTGGCTCGCTGATAACAAACTATCTTTACACCTGGGAAAAACTGAATCCATTCAGGAGCCCTCGTACAAGGTTTCTTCGACTACGCTTGCACCTCCTGGTACCACAGCACCTCTAAGGCCCTAAAAACAAGGCTCCAGACTTCCCAAAACAAACTGGTCAGGCTCCTACTTGGCCTCACCCCCCACACCCACCTCACCCCTGCCCACTTTGACAGGCTGGAATGGCTTAGGGTCGACGACAGAGTACAGCATCTTGCAATGGGTCTGGTCCACAAGATTCGATACACCACCAAGATACCCACCTGTCTAGATACTTCCTTAATGTTAACGAAGTCCACACCCACAACACCAGAGGGAGTGCAACGAACCATGGTCAACCCAGATTCGGCACAAACAAGGGACAAAATTATTTTCGCTCCTATGCCACCAAAATGTGGAACGCCCTACCAACAGTCATTAAGACATGCGAATCCCTTGACTCCTTCAAAACCGCTCTCAAAGGGCACCTACGGACGGCTGCAATTCGAAACTGGCCCCCATAAAATCTTAATGATTTGCCCCCCCCCACCCCTTTTTCCCAAAGCAAAGCAAAGTTCTTTGTTTACCCAGGGTGAATGGACTAAGCTCGACGAACTTGTTTACAGCCAGACCCTGCTCATAGAACATTTCATGGTAGGGGTTCAATGCCTTGCTCAAGGGCACTTCAGCGGTGGTAATTTGAACGTGCCGGTCCGGGGATACGAACTGGCGACCTTCCGATAACAAGACCGCTCCGCAAACCGTTCGGCCACCGCTGCCCCTCACTGTATATGTTTCTTTTCCCTTTTTTACCTCCTTTATGATGAATTCCTGTTCTGTTCTTTGACTATATATAGAAGTGTCTATTTGTACGGCTCTAAATGTTTTGATTAATTGAAGGTGGACCCTCTTGTAAACAAGTGTAATGCTTAATTGGGTCGTCCACTCACAGTTGAAATGAAATCTATATTTACCCAGGGTATCTGGGCTAAGAACTTGTTTCCAGCCAGGCCCTGCTCATATAACACATTTCATCGTAGTGGTTCAATGCCTTGTTCAAGGGCACTTCGGCGGTGATAATTTTAACGTGTCGGACGGCTGATTCGAACTGGGAACCTTCCGGTATCAAGACCGCGCCGCTATCCGTTCGGCCACCGCTGCCACAGTTAACAGTCTTTGTATTGAGTTTGTGCTTGTAATGTACTGTAATTCTGCAAACTGTTAATAAATATTTCAATCAATCAATCAAAGCTAATAAGCCAGACCGAATCAGCTGGTGGCAGAAAAAAATGCCTTGCCACACGACAGTGATTTGAGTCTGGCTTATTAGCCAGGCTACCGCAGAACCGGTGACCTTGTATAGCAGATAGGCCTACTGTAGTTCAACAAATCTCTTATGGGGGTCCCTGGCACAAAATATTTTCAGATGAGGGTCTGTCTGTGGCCAAAATACATATCAATTGACATGAATTTGTTTTTCAAGATGATTCCTGATTTAATATGTGAAACCAGCTGACCAGTGTGATGATGATTGTGGGAGGGCTCAAATCAGAGTGGAAGCCATCTTGATCGTTGCTTTTAGTTCGACACAGAATTTATTGTCAGCTAAAACAACAACTGCTCATACAAACAAAACATCACTAAGCGAAGTTAAATATTCCAGCATTCTAAGGTAAATGACAATTTATTTCTCCGCCATCTTCAACAGAAACGAATAGAAAAGACACTCGTTATGTGAATTAACCTTTTAGCTCCCGACTCATCCCGAGTATCTGGGCTCTGTTTTCCATCTAGCTAGCGAACTTGGCTGATGCTCAAGCCTAGGTTAACGTTAGCGTAGCAGCTGCTACTTATAATAACAACAACAACACCATGCCATAATGGTTTCCAGTTCGTTGACCAGTGAGCTGGTCGAACAACTGGAACCCAGCATTGGAATACCGGAATGTTGTTGTTTAGCTAGCTTGGTTAATAATGCTACAGCGGAGCTAGCGTTAGCTGCTAACTTGGGTAATGCTAACCAGAACCATAGAGTAAGACACTTCTATGGTAAGCTGGAGTTTGAAATACATATAACCAGTGGGTAATATAGTGTTAGGAGAACGGCCTTCTAACGCTATGGACCAGTCCTAGGTTGACCAGTGAAGTGACAGACTGGACGTTGACATTAAAAGTGTCGCGTTTGTGTGTCGTTAACGTCAGCCTTTGCACTGACGCGGTGTTGGCATGTAATGCTAACGCACAGGCATTAAAAAAAACCCAAAGGGATAACGTGTATTCCGTCGCATTTGGAACACGATTATTGTCAACACATTTGTTTTCAATTGTAGTTGAACCACCATCACATCACGTATTTGTCACGCGACACGCTGACGCTACATACAATATTTTACGTGTCAAGTTCAACGTCGTGCCGAAAGGCTGCTTCCTCGTAGCTTAATTGTTGCTAACTATACACTTTAGGCATTTAATTTAGTTGATGCTCCGTCCTACGATGGTGGTCGAAAATAGCCCATCTACTTTTACACAAAAGGTCAGATCTTTATCGGTTATGTTTGGCGTGCGACGACAACGTCGTATGATAAGGTATAAACCGGGCTTAAAAGGTTGACATTAAATGAACTGGCTGCTGGTCTGCGGTCACTTGACACAATATCACTAACCGAAGCCCTGAGAGCATACAGGTTGAGTGGGCACGGTACTTAAATTGGTGCAAGTATGGGTAACTGTAGTACCAAGGAAGATTGAGCACCTCGGTGTAAAATTGCCATTTTTCTCTTCTCAAAATGCAAAAAAATAAATACAAAATATATAATGTATACATGACATAAACAAGAAGGTGAAGGATAAATAGACCTGATAACGATGTACCGTGCATACTTTACATGACAAAATATGGGCTACACATATGTCCCTAGTGCCCCTGTTAAAGTATACATGATTTTAACTGCATGCACAATTGCACATTGAACAGTAAGTAGCCTGCATCATAAATGTATCGGGCCATCATTTTCAGAATGTAGCCTTCAAATTCTTGTATCATACTAAATGACATATGTTGTGCCAATTATTGAAGTATACAAGATTATTTGTATTTTGCCCCATGTATAAAACAAATGTAAGAAAAAATGGTGCCCAGCCCCAGAGTTATCAGGTGCCCACTGTACCCTGCCAAAAATCATAGACTCATCAACCAATCTACCCTGAATTTGAATCACTTATTGAGAGGCATCTACACACAACCCACAGGGGGCTCCACAGTAGCCGCAATTTGCAACTCTAGATTTTTTTATAATGGGATGAATCTAGAGTTGCAATACCCTCCATTGACTCCCCACTCATCATTTTGCGTTTGCGATCTGCTTGTCTTAAACGACGTTAAACTCACCAACATTGCAGCTGTAGTCCAAGCTTGAATTATTCTCTTTCAATCTGCCGAGCTTGTTTTTCATAAAAATCCCCCGTAGACATGTTATGAGCTACTTTCTGTCAAGAAATTCTGTGCAAGTGATTATTTTTCTAAGTGCTGGAGTTTGGAAGCGCTCGTCGTAAGTCACTGAACGTCCCTGCAGGCATCTGTTTCGCATTTGCACATAATGCAGGAGGCAGAAGCGCGACCCCTTAATACAAACGAGCGCTTCCAAACTCCAACATTTCTTCTTCTTGACAGAAAGTAGCTCATAACATGTCTACGGGGGATTTTTATGAAAAACAAGCTCGGCAGATTGAAAGAGAATAATTGTCTCCACCAGGCCGAAGGCATGGGGAGAGAGTATGTTTTGCACTCCGTGTGTGTGTGTGTGTGTGTGCGTGTGCGTGTGTGCGTGTGTGCGTGTGCGCGCGCATGCGCGCGCGCGTGCGTCCATCCTTCCGTCCGTTACCAGCTAATCTCTGCCACCGTTGGCCCGATCCATGCCAAACTTTGCACACACACTCCCTGGATGCCAACGACGAACCTCTGCCCCAAATATTCCTCAACGGCCTGTTATAGCGCCACCATGAGGCCCATTTAGACAAAACACATTTCTGTAGATTACTCGTACACATTTTATCCATACATCACACAATTCGGTATACACTATCTAGTGTATCATGTGATCAACACGGATCTGCACCATTTCCCATCTTCCATCCTGATTGGCTAAGATTGCCTTCCAAAGCTCACATGATTGGTCCGTTTCGAACAAAATGGTGGACATGCCACTCATTTCTTCCCCAAATCAGCCTCAAGGTCCTGTTTTTAGCTATAACTGCATCAATCTGTATACAACTTATGTATGCGCACTCCCTAGAGGCCATGGAAAAACATTGTCCCTGCATCCCTCCACATCTGCCGGTTATAGCGCCACCATGAGGCCGATTTCTGCAAAACACATTGCTTATGTTAGTCGCACAGATTTCATCCAAATGTCACGCAAATCGGTACACATGATCTCTGTAGTCATGTGATCAAGACGAGTCTGTTGGATTTCTCAGATTCTACACTGATTGGCTAACATTGCCTTCCAAAGTTTTCAGGAGTGGCCCGTTTTGTACGAAATGCTGCACATGTCCTGCTCATCCAGAATTCTATCCTCATGCTATGAGTGATCTGGCTCTGCATTTCCTCAACAAAATGAAGAAAATTGTTGCAAAAAAAATAACAAACAAAAAAACATGTTTATATTACTCTTAAACATTTTGCCAAACATCTCACACAGTCCTATCCTCCTGGTGGAGACCTGTGCCCAGAAGGGCACTTTTTCTAGTTCAAGCTTGGACTACAGCTGCAATGTTGGTGAGTTTAACGTTGTTTAAGACAAGCAGATCGCAAACGCAAAATGATGAGTGGGGAGTCAATGGAGGGTATTGCAACTCTAGATTCATCCCATTATAAAAAAATCTAGAGTTGCAAATTGCGGCTAGCTCCACAGATGCTGCTATAATGCCACTGTTGCAGAAACACAAGATTATAACTTTTTATTTTTGAGTGATAGACAGCTATGTGTGTGGCTGTGTCGGTCCCTGTGTCCCTGTGTCCCAGCTTGAAAATAGTGTTATAGAGTTTGTTCACCAAGTGTCACTGTTGCACAGACACACACAGGCCAGGGAGGAGGGCTTGTACAGTACAGTTACCACTCACTTCAGACGGGTCTGATTTTTGAGAGGTGCAACCACTCCTATACGGAGCTTTGTGTGTCGCTGGCTGGCTGTGTCCCTCTGTCCGAGCACGGAAATAGCGTTTGGTTGGTTTTCATCACCAAGTGTCACTTGTGCAGCCTAATACATACACATATTAACTGTATATATGATGATTTTGGGTGTGACAGTAAAGTAGAGTGACACTACAGTACAGTAGTGGGACCCCCTGGGTACCCCCACACGGTAACTTCTCGACCGTTTTGGACGTGGGGCAGCTCGCCGGAACCGGGCTGGCACCCTGGTCTAGTTCCTGTGCGTCTGGAAGTTCTGCGGACCCCCACACAGAGTTTCACCACTCACAGATTTTGAATTTCAATTTCTGCCAAGCAGCACTCTATAAAAGCTTGGATGATTTACATTTATAATATTGGGACAAATTTGCACTACTGTAAAGATGAAGTGGCGAGGAGGCGTCGCATCCGCTTTTTCGCTTGCTCATTTTCAGCGCTTCCGTGCTCCAGACCATATGACGGGAAGCATTTAAGATTTGTGGGAGGCAACTGTCTGGCTTGCGAGACTACAGAAACATTAATTCACCAAATTTGTACAAATGATCTCAGGATTTTGATCGACTAGGATCAATTCACTTTGTAGTTGGTTGTATTTGCTACTTCTCTACTAGCTACCGTAAAGAACGGCTGGGTTTCCTAAAGAAATGTTGTGTTGCACGTAGCTTGAACACACCCCTCTAGGCCGCAAACAGAAGCCTGTGTGCGGCCTAATTGGCTGCATGGCAGCCAATCAGACACTATGTCCTTTTTTGGGAAACACTGTCAAACACAACAACATAGATTACTTAGATTAGAGCACAGCCATACCTGTCCTCATTGCGCATGTAAGGCCTCCTGCATGAATACATTTAGAAGCAAACCCTTTCCCTAAAGCCTCTTTAGCCTACACACACCTGTCGACATGTGGCAGTAGTAAAACCATTCGCAGAGAAATGTGTGACGTCAGTGATGACTTTCTTCATCTAATTTAAGTATAAAAACGTTGAAATGAATCAAACGTGTGTGTGTGTGTGTGTGTGTGTGTGTGTGTGTGTGTGTGTGTGTGTGTGTGTGTGTCGGCAAGGTAAATGTAGGCATATATGAAATCACTACTGTTGTGCAAGTGAATTCAATTGAATAACATTCGATTGTGGGTTAATACATATAGGCCTAGACAAGGTGGTTAAATGGGAGGCTATTGTGCAGTCAAAGTTACCAATACAAGCTAGTTAATTCAGCATTATTTTATTGACCGGTCAGGCCGGTATGGTAGGCCTCAGGCCTACCAATATAGGCCTCGGGCCTACCATAGGCCGCAGGCCTACCATACCAGCCTCATTGCGTGGCACATCTATGCACGGAATATCTATGTTCACAGTGAAAGGGCGTGTTGTTGAGAAGAACCACACGCATACTCACTATGCGTATTTCCTTTGGGAAACCCAGCCAACCTTAGTAGACACTTTTGATTGGCTGCCTCTAGGCTGCCTCTAAGCCAATGGGAGACTTACACTTACCCATAAAACCCATAATCTGAATGGCATAAAACCCATACTCTGAACACAGCAACGTGAACAAACTGATTAAAATGTTCATAAATGAGAGCTTGCTGCACCTGGCAGTTATGACGGAGTCATTCTTGTTTTCTGTCTTCTACCATTGTTATCATCTGTGTTGACTCACACTAAGATCAATTTGTAATGAGCGTTTCTAACACTGCTGTGTATTTTCAGGGTACGAAAACGACGACAACCTGAGAGAAAAAGGACGGCTCTGGGCTAAACAAGATGGCTAGCTAAATGGTTGGCCAGTACTTGGATGCCATCCGGCCAACTTTGCCCGTGAGACCTGCAAGTCTAAGCCCACATTTGCTAAAGGGATATGTGCTTATAGTCCCATTTCTTTAGCCTGCAAAATCTATTTAGTCTTTTGAGACTCTGTGCAATGTTCACAGCGAAAACAGTTTATTGAAGACTCCTCGGTTTCAATGATTTGAATAAATTGCCTTTTTGGACAATTGTTATCCGAGGGAAGGACAATCCTCAAACCTTGCATAAGATCCCCCTGAGGAGGACTAGACTCTTTTACTCGAACACTTGTAGACATTTCTCTGCTTTTTGAAGCAGACAAATTGAGTAAATATGAGCACCGTCAGAACAGAGACCCCAGTGATTTTGGGCCTGTCCAACCAGAATGGACAGCTCCGAGGTTCCGTTAAGCCTGTTGGAGGACCAGGTGGAGGAGGAGGAGGAGGCCCGCAACAACAGCAACTAAGCCAGATAAAAGGCTCCAGCACAATCAACAATGGTAGCTCCCAGTCAGCCCCCACAGCCAACACTGTCATCAAGTGAGTTCAAGTTAAATATGTCTACGACTATGCATTATTATTATCCGATTATTTTATCAAATTACTTTTTCAATGTATTGGAATAGTATTGAAGTGTGTTTGTTTTTATATTGTTGCTGTCGGGCAGAAACATCCTATATCCATATTTAAACTCTATAGTAAATTAATGCCCTACTTGATCATCTTCCAAACCTTGAAACGTGGTGGGGAGCTTATAGATCTGCTACTTTTGCTATTTTCTTTTAATCCTGAAAAGTATGTTTTGGACATGAGGGTTTTGTTTGTGTGTGTGTGTGTACACATGATCTACAGCGTACTGTATACCCATCTTACATTTTGACTTGTGTGCTTATTTCCACTCCGTTCAACAGGCCTGGAGATGACTGGAAGAAAAATTTGACACTCCCCCCGAAAGACACAAGGATGAAAACTTCGGTAGGTCCATAACATATTTGATACCTTTATGCTCATATGCAGTTCCCGGTTGTAAGATATATTTGCCTCATTCAACACATAAATGGCTCAATTTCTCACTTTCCATTATAAAACTAGCCACTTCAACCCTGACATCCCTTCCAAAATGGCACTTGTACACGCTTGTAGGAATAGCATAGGAAAGATAACGGACAAATGTTGATCAAAATAATAATTATTCTACATCCTCTAATTGTGTAGACTTCTTGTAAATTAACTTAAGTAATGCAGATGTTTAACAATAATTAAACTCTTGAAATGGACCCATAAGGGTCCACTTCACTTGGTTTAATTTTACACTCAAGAGTTAAAGATCTATAAAGCCAAATTCCAATACCCCAAATCTCGGCTATCTTGAACAGATAGTTACGTTTTTAATACACCAACACACACACACACACACACACTCTCAACGCGACTATTGACGGGACCGCTATGGGCCATCTAACACAATCTTTGCTTAGAATTGGACGTTATGATTTAGATCAAGAGTTATTCATGTGCCCAGGCGGTGGCGTAACCGTCTGGGCACCCGACTGGTAATCCAGTCGCAGTGTGCCGCGGGTTCGACTCCCGAGCCCGACACGGCCTTTACTGCATGTCTTCCCCCATCTCTCTCCCGTTTCCTGTCAGCCTACTGTCTGTCCCTTCAAAAACCAATAAAAGGCGTAAGCCGCAAAGAAATGTCTAAAAAAAAAAAAAAGTTATTCATGTTTTAAGATTTTCGGTCTCATCGGCCAAAATGTGGGGGAACATTTTCGATGACGTCCCACCGGAATCTTTTTTCCGGTTTTGATATCAATAAATCTCCGTCCTCTTATCAATCTCTGTCCTTAGCGCTGGGCGTTACTAATTGATTGAACGGAGAACTCCGTCCTTGCCGCTCGGGCGGCTAACTAACTGCTATCTTTGTCAAACAAAACTGTCTGAGGTTTTTTTTGATCAATGCCCACTTCAAAGAGCGTCTGATCTTACACGTGGAGAAAATTAATTAATAATGAACATAACGGCCGCTCTGACAACTAGCTCAACTATGAGCACAGAGCAGCCTGCCTGCTTCGTGCACTGCTTGCTGAATGACTGAGGAGCAGACTCAGCGGAGTGAGAGAGAGAGGCGGGGCTATCGTGGTGCGTGCATGTCTCTCAACCGCTCTTTCAAACTTTACTGCGCGTTGCGTTAAGTGTGTGTGTGTGTGTGTGTGTGTGTGTGTGTGTGTGTGTGTGTGTGTGTGTGTGTGTGTGTGTGTGTGTGTGTGTGTGTGTGTGTGTGTGTGTGTGTGTGTGTGTGTGTGTGTGTGTGTGTGTGTGTGTGTGTGTGTGTGTGTGTGTGTGTGTGTGTGTGTGTGTGTGTGTGTGTGTGAAAATAAGTTTAAAAAATAGACATGCGTGCGTTCATTGCGTTGTAATTATTACATTCTAAAATGCATGTTCTAAATTCATGCCACGGCAATTTGGAATGGAACGCATCCAACCTCAAGGTGGGTGTGTCTGACTCCGAAGCACACAGTGCGCATGTGCACGCACAGTCACACCGGCTACATCATGGAGGCTCTCTTGAGCCCCGAAAGGAAAGTCAGCTGTGAGACATTTTTGCTGTGTCGACGACTCCGGTAAGAATGTCGGTGCCGCTAAATGCACTAATATTATGCAACCCTCCGCTGTGTCGGAGAGGTGGGGTGACGCTCATCAGTCTCATGTCATGGTGAAAATAAGCAATATAACATTGGACACACTATGGGTCCAAATCTATTCGATCCAATTTGCTCCGTTTCCGACGGGATCCAAACCTTCTCGGCTCCGTTTCGGACTGGATCCAATCCTCCTCTGCTGTTTCCGGCAGGGAGCGGTAAATTAGAATGTTTCTCGGCTCTGTTTGGTTCTGTCCAAATATCCTAAGCTCTGTTTCGGACCGGGTCCAATTGTATGGACCCGTGCTGCCCTCTACTCTATACTAGTGTATCTTCTGTTGTGGGGAAAGCTTTCGCAGCAAATGTCAGATAAAAACAGCTTGTTTATCGGTTATCTCCAAGCCTTCTTTCTCCACAGTAAGGATGCTGGGGTTTAAGTGTAGAAGATAGTTTCTTTGATTACAAACCTTCCAGTCACGCTGGTGATTCCCATGAGAAATTGAAATAGTTTCCCAGCTTAATAGCATAATAGTAGATACAAATAAATAAATAATAATACAAATAATTAAAGCTCTTGAATGTCTCCTGTAATGTAAGTCCTCATTTGACTGATAGCGTGTTCTGTAGCAGGGGTCACCGGGGGGTGTTAATAGATTCTGGCGGCCAGATTTTGGAAAACAGCGCGTCCATTTGGTACCTCGTTATAAAAGACCCAAAACGGCTCGGTTGACACTATCTAACATAATCCTACTGTTGGTGTTACTATATCATATCATTTGTGTGCATTAAAATGAGCGTCTCTGCAAAGGGCTTACATGTGGAATGATGATCCCAGTGATCATCATGATCACCACCTTGGAGATCTGCTATACAAATCACTAATCAATTTACAGTAGGTGATAAATGTTTGTTTAGGCTACTATAGTGCTGTACGAATGCAATGCAGCATAAAACGACAATGGATATTTTACTTGTCAACATGTCGCTACATGACTGACTGTCATGATCATCAAAAGGTTATCAAATAATCAGTTTTCTGGTTTAAAACTGACTGTCTATTTACTTTAACTTGATGAATTGTTTTTACTGCTATACAGGATGTGACTGCGACTAAAGGCAACGAATTTGAAGATTATTGCTTAAAGAGGGAGCTTCTCATGGGAATCTTTGAGATGGGCTGGGAAAAACCATCTCCGATCCAGGTACGCATTTGGATTTTCAGTTGTCAGACCAGGACTGACACTCAAATCAGGGATGCAACAGTTGATTGTGAAAATGAAGAAAAGAAAATCGATAAATGATTGTCAAATGTAGCAAAATAGCAGATCTACAACTTCACAACGTGCCATGTTGTGATTGTGAGTTAAAAAGATAAACGCTAACTTGCAGCCATAACTTGGATTTCATGTTGGTCCCCAGGAGGAGAGCATTCCCATTGCACTGTCAGGAAGGGACATCTTGGCCAGAGCCAAGAACGGCACAGGAAAGAGTGGAGCCTACCTCATCCCCTTACTTGAACGCATCGACCTGAAGAGGGACTGCATACAAGGTGAGACGTGACTCTGTTTACCACTTAAACCCTTAGTTTAAACCCTATTTACTTAATTGAGTTCCTGGCTGAAAATGGCTGATTTACAAGCTCCAGTCATCCCGGTGTATGGAGAATTGGGATGACAGGAGACGCCAATGGAGGGCTCACCTGAGGAAATGTAGAAAGAGAAGCTTACAATGTGTTGGGAGCTTGTAGATTAGCTATATCCGCTTAACATTTGCGCCAGAATATTTTCTGTGCATGACTGTATAGTCTAGGGATCTGAACGACTCTGTATGTGGCGAGTCAACAGCATTTACTGACGTGTCGATCGATTTATTTTTCTTCAGTTGACAGGAGAGCGCAACTGTGCATTGACTGCATTCAGCACCACTAGTTCTGCAGCTGCACCCATCATGTTTAGAATTTGCAACAAAGCCCCAATTGGCTCTGCGTCGATTGGATCTGTAGCAAATTTGAATCTGAAACGTATCATCTGTCGGATGGAAACCTCATATGTCCATATGTTACTTTTTCAGGATTCAAATTCAAAACTAGCAAAAGTAGCAATCTACAAGCTCAAAACGTGTCTCTTCGTGCCGCGTTTCGAGCTTGTAGAGCTTCTACTTTTGATGCGTTTGTGTGACACTTGATCAAGTTTTACATTAATTTCCAAAAAAACACAGTTCGAATAGAGGTTTCTGCCCGACAGAAACCTGGGGTTACAGTTATGAACAAGAAGCCCATTTAATTGGGACACTAGGGTCATGTGGCTAAACCAGGTTAAAGCCTTAATTAAATTCTTTCTTGTCTAGCTGAGCTGACGGTGTCAGCCAAATAATTGCGATGTCCCCAGTTTGGTTTTCTGCTCGCTCTGTGCCCTCAGCCTCTTGTCTCTTCACTGTCTTGTCTTAACAAGCAACCACTGACAGACGGTAAATGATAAATCCTATTTATGAATTATTTATGTCAGTGCTTCTCATTGTCAAGATCGCCCAAATTGGGGTATCGGGCTGCGGACCCCCATCTGAAAGGTTTTCTGCTAGGGAAGCATACCATTTTCAGGTTTCTGATCCAGTCGGGAGCGTAAAGAACCTAGTGGTCACTGGGTTGTAGTCATCAGAAAGATGAAAGATGTGTTTTTCTGTCATAAATAAATGTGTCTTCCTCTGTCTGTGCCTCCAGCTCTGGGCATCGTGCCTACCAGAGAACTGGCTCTGCAGGTGAGCCAAATCTGTATCCAGGTCAGCAAACATATGGGCGGGGTAAAGGTCATGGCAACCACAGGCGGAACCAACCTTCGTGATGACATCATGAGACTTGACGAAACAGGTAAGATGCTACAGTATGTAATGTAATCTTGAGGATTAACTGTACATTTGGTTTGTTACCTAACCCCCATAGATCTGTTCACACATACTTGGAACTGTGTTTGTTAGGGTTCTCATGAAAATAAATCCCTTTATCAAAAGACAAGATAATTGAACTGCGACCACATAAACACTAGCGTCACTATTCTGGGGCAAAGATTCTGTGAAAATAGCTGATCTACAAGCTCACAACCATAGGCATCTATAAAAAATAGATGCCTCATTGGCCGCTGCAGTTCGTTGGAGCCATGTGTGTTGAAGGATGGGCGGAACAAGGCACACCACGTCACGCTGCCACTCAAGTTCATTCAAGTTTTATTTTTTCTCTTAAGTAATTAAACTCATTTTCAGTGTCGTCGAGTAATACAATATCATGGGGGCCTTGTGCATATATACATGGAGGTATGCTCGTTATGGTTTTATGGATAATGAGTACCTTATCAATCAGGCTTTTATCAAGCCCAGCAGTCCACCATTGAGCCTTTTCTATTTTGTGGAAAGACAAAATATGAACACATTTTAATATTGTAAAACAACCAGGGCAGGAATTTCACGGCGGCCACGGCGGCCATGGCCGTCGTTGCCCCTCTCTTTGGCCTTGTGCCCCTCGAAAAAGTATATGCCCAGACGGCCACAGTGGCCGCGGTGCCCATGTGCCCCGACCGGCGCCCACAGCAGTTCATTTTACCGTTTGTCCTCTGCGCAATGTTCCAGTCATTACGGTAACCTTCCCCAAACGTCTCGCGCAGACTTGTATTGTCTGTAGGCTATTGTAGTTGTGTTGCCATTTGCCAAGTGGTTTGATTCTTTCGCGTTACTTTGCCTCCTCCCTCCTCCTCCTCCGCTCCATGCACGCATACACGCACTGACAGCTCTCACTCACACTGACACTCAGCGCTTCAGGATTATTATCACACAGAGCCCGTGTGTTAAGACCAACGTGACTCGTCTTCATGGACATATAAACTCACAAAACAACACCACGCAACAGCATAGACTGCAGGACTCCTCCACCATTTACCACGCTATCGTCTGCTACGTTAGTTGACAGAGTAAATTGTTTAAACAGCCAACGCTGGCCACTACACGGCTAATATCGCTAGCCAAACGCTAGTAGCCAAGCACCAGAGCGCGCTCACTGTACACCACGCGTCGCTCGCTTAATAATCATTCATTTCTGTATCAATGCGGACATAACGTGGTACATGTTCATAAGCACACAATTGTACAAAATGCTTTTTACACTTGACTTATCTCCAGAGTCCTCAGTCCTGCAGCCCCACAATGCCATATGCCAGTCTAGCCTTAACATCTACATTTATATGTTATTCAATATATTACTTTAGCACAAAATATAGGCTTTTCTAAACCAAGCCCTCATTCAAAAGTTATGTAAGTAATTAAGTAAATGTTATTTATAAAGCACCTTTTGAAACAAAGTTAGAAGGTGCTGAACAATTTGCACAGTATAAACAATAGAAGAAAATTAAAAACAAGGAACATATCACACAGTTGTGACTATAGCAGAAGAAAAACAAACAAGGCAGAACAGAAACATAGGGCTATAAAAATGAATGTAGCCTATTTAAGAAGAACTATTCTGAACCAATGTTCGCCTTTAAATTAAAAAAAATGTAATCATCCTTAACCTTTAAGCTAAAATAATGATGACCGGGGACTTAAAATCATTGTTTTAATTGATGGCCTTCATGCCCTGGCACTTGGCCTTGTGCCCTCAAAAAGTTGACCACACTAAAGGCCAAGTGGCCTTGCCCCTAAAAGGATGAAATTCCAGGCCTGAAAACAACCATTCATTAATGTGCAATAAATGTTAAATTACTTTATATTTATGAATAGTACTGTAATTACTACCTGTAAGACACCTTAAAGGCAAGGAGCGACCACAGGGCTGAGACACTCTACCGGAATAATGTCACTTCATTATGTCGGCACTACAGCGGAGCGAACAGATGGTTAAATCTCTACCGAGTTCTGATGTCACTCACTCATCCCCTGGTCCAGGGCCGTAGAAGTTTCATTTTAAATTGTCTCATAAGCATTGTGGTCCAAAAATAAACGGTCTCAGCAATATTGTCAGGGAGTTGTCTGTGTCGTCACAACAGTCAGTAAGTGATATTTGATAGCGTCTGTTTATAGCGATATTTGATAGCGTCTGTTTATAGCTTAATTTGTAATAATTCGGCAGCAGTAACATTAGTGTTTTCTCTGTCGGTTGATTCTTTATATCCATATGAGTCAAACCACACGATCATGGGAAGTGGATGTGAAGTCCCTGGCATTCAAAATAACAAAAGCGATCTTTATAATCTTAATACTTGGGTACAAACCAACTATTTTATAAGAACAATATTGACGTAACTAAGATTTTACGAGTTAGCTATATTTTATATACACAGATTTAGAAGGAATAATTTCTATCCTTTTTTTCTTTTAACCAAAAAATATCTTGCACTACATTTTCTAACAGACAGAGAAACTGATAATTTGTCTACCGTCACTTTAAAAGCGCAATGTATCGTACGAAGGTGTCACGCGTCTTCTCACATGGGGTTGTCCTGCTTTTTTCTGCAACGGTAAACTAAGAAGTCATGCATTGATTACGTCACGGCTAGGCGACACTAGGGATGTGGAAAAAAAAGTCAAATCGACTATTTTCGAATACAAAATAATGGCAATGGAGACCTGCTGGGCTGCAAGCACCACATACCACACATAGGATGGTTGTCCCACTGCAGCAGCTGACGGCGACCGTGACTCGTCGCAGACATGCAAAGGTATTAGAAGATGCTCTTGATCTTCAGGCCAGTGGCGAATATATCGACGGTGCAACCGGTGCAATGCACCGGGGCCCAGCGCCCCCAAGGGGCCCATGAAGGGAAATGAAGAAAAAAAAAAAGTCAGTGATGTCATGTCACTGACTGGTTTATAAAAAGCTTCAAGTCCATACTACTTCTGTGTTGCATAACAGTGTCAGTGACATCACTGTCCACTCCTTCTTGGTATCTTTACCACCTTGTTTCAACACGTTACTGTGTTCATGCGCTGCCTGTCTAATGAAACACACTAGATGGGATTATTATGTCATGTCAGCATTATCAGAAGGGTAACTGGTACGGTCGCCCATTTTCCATCTCGCCCCACTACTCTACCTAGCTGTAAATAAAACATAATTCAGCCTAAACAAAATATTTGCACCGGGGCCCATTGCCAGGTCCATTCGCCACTGTTTCAGTCTCCATCCCTACTCCTACAGGCCCCTGGGAGACATGAGTGTATATGGTTAAAATGTAAAGTCAACTACATTACTGAAGTAAATGTACTTTGTTACTGTCCACCACTGACCATTTGTGCATGGTCTCTTTCTAGTACACGTGGTCATCGCCACTCCAGGGAGGATTTTGGACCTCATCAAGAAGGGAGTGGCAAAGGTCAACCAGGTGCAAATGATCGTGTTGGATGAGGTGAGTTTTTTTTTAACCGCTTTAACAGCTGCTGTCACACCCGTTTTGGGCAAGCCTAAAGTAAAAAAAAATGGTTACAAAAAGTAATAATCATTAACTGATAGCTGCAGGCAATCAATTTGTTAATGTTTTCCGGTATTAAGGAGAAGAAACCACTTGTAAACACTAAGTAGTACTTCATCAGTGAGACAATAAGTAAAGCGATCCAAGTACAGAGTAGCCTCGGTCCCAGCCTTACTCATCTGTGAAGCCTGGTCACAACCTAAGGCAGAGAGAAGCCTGGTCACAACCTAAGGCAGAGACTGTGAAGCCTGGTCACAACCTAAGGCAGAGACTGTGAAGCCTGGTCACAACCTAAGGCAGAGACTGTGAAGCCTGGTCACAACCTAAGGCAGAGACTGTGAAGCCTGGTCACAACCTAAGGCAGAGACTGTATCTAGAAGCCTGGTCACAACCTAAGGCAGAGACTGTATCTAGAAGCCTGGTCACAACCTAAGGCAGAGACTGTATCTAGAAGCCTGGTCACAACCTAAGGCAGAGACTGTATCTAGAAGCCTGGTCACAACCTAAGGCAGAGACTGTATCTAGAAGCCTGGTCACAACCTAAGGCAGAGACTGTATCTAGAAGCCTGGTCACAACCTAAGGCAGAGACTGTGAAGCCTGGTCACAACCTAAGGCAGAGACTGTATCTAGAAGCCTGGTCACAACCTAAGGCAGAGACTGTATCTAGAAGCCTGGTCACAACCTAAGGCAGAGACTGTATCGGCGGAAGCGTCGGGCCGGAACATCCGTCAGATGTATTTCCCCTGGATAAGATATTTTTTTGACCAATCGCAAAACTTGTTTCATTCACGGAGAATGTAAACTGATTTGTAAAGCGTCCACGTCATTTCCCTGAGCAGTACTTCCGCCAAAATCCCGCAACTACCGCCGCAAAAACATTATACACTCTACAGCGTAGGTCTTGCCCAGCGTGAGTACAGTTATACACTACCTGGTTTTACAGTTCTAACTTGGGCCCTGATCAGACAGACATCTGGAATGATAATCGCTTATAGGAATATAATCGCTATTTGCAGCCCTACTTGAGCCACTATGTTTTACAGTTTGCAACGCCAGGCCAGTCTATTGAATATTGTCTGTCTGTCTCCCTGCCATCAGGCTGACAAGCTCCTGTCTCAGGACTTTATGGCAATGATGGAGGAGCTTCTGGGCTACATGGCTAAACAAAGGCAGATCCTACTTTACTCTGCAACTTTCCCACTCAGCGTGCAGAAGTTTATGGTAGGTTTTGAGGTTTCGTTTCCTTTGTTTCACAAATGTTGGAATCTGTCCACCTATACCTTGTTTTGTTGTACAGTATATGGCACAGATGGGGCAGGAACTACGCAATATATTGAAAGAAGAAAGATCATTTCTTTGTTTTTTTTATGGAAGAAAATACAATATCTGGCATCTTCCTAAACAAGCTGTTAATATTTGCCAAATACCAGATATGAAAGTCGGGTTAGGACCTGAGCTTTTATTCTAAACAAGCTAATTCTCACCTTGCTGTCCTTTGCAGAATGCTTACTTGCAGAAGCCGTATGAGATTAACCTGATGGAGGAACTCACCTTGAAAGGAGTGACTCAGTATTACGCCTACGTGACTGAAAGGCAAAAGGTTCATTGCCTTAACACCTTGTTCTCCAGGGTAAGTGCTTATTCGCTTACATGAATCCAATATATTAATAGAAAACATAGTGTGTTATAAACAACACAGATGATGGTACTGTCAAACAAGTCTATAAAGCTATCTATGAAAGCTATGACATTTTTTGATGTGCAATACAATTTTATACAATGTAGTGTGGGTCCCTGCTTCAGATCTCTCTCAGCTAAGGGGTCCTTGGGCTGAAAAAAACGTTGAAGACCCCTGCTCTACACCAATTATCTTCGGTGAAATTGCCAATCTGCAAGCTCACAAAGCGTCAGAAGCTCATATCTCTTAATGCATGTCATTATCCACCTTTGTTTTTCCATTCCAGCTCCAGATCAACCAGTCGATTATCTTCTGCAACTCCTCTCAGAGAGTAGAGCTTTTGGCCAAGAAGATCTCCCAGCTGGGCTACTCGTGTTTCTACATCCATGCCAAGATGAGACAGGTCAGCTCACCAGCACCTGTTAGACATTTACAATGTAGCTGTCCAGCACAGTGCTCCTCAAAGTGGGGTCCAGTGACCCCAGGGGTCCTTTAAGGGATTCCAGGGGTTCCCCAGCAAAATTGTTCCGAACCGGGCCGGAACCCTGGCCGCGTTCCTGTGGGTCTGGAACACCCACACAGAGTTGCACCACTCAAGTTCACACATGCGTGATTTAAAAAATAATAATTCAGAAAGGAATTTTTGTATCATCCGATGAGCTTGGGGTTGCTATAGCTAGTGGTAAACAGGCCCGTGCCTGGACCAAGATGGCTGCGGCCATAGACTCCTGTGATGACCGATCTTAAAACGCCTTTTCTCACACAAAGTGTTTGATAAAAAACGGGATGTTAGCGGCTCATTACCAAATCGTTGCTACCTCCTGGTAATATTAATGCTATCTTGCTTACTGTAAGTGGCTCTGAATTAAGAGCACCTGCTAAATGCCTAAATTGTTGTTGTAACCTTCATATTAGTCTTTCATATTATATCTCTACAGGAGCACCGCAATCGTGTGTTCCACGACTTCAGAAATGGCCTCTGCCGGAATCTTGTCTGCACTGGTAAGTGACAGAGCCGGGTACCAGTATATTGGTTTATGTTCCGACTGAAGGAAAGTCCAGTTTGTTTCTCAAATTTTTGTTTCAGCCATTTCTTAATGCTCATTTGACCTGTCCTTCCACCCAGATCTCTTCACAAGAGGAATTGACATTCAAGCTGTCAACGTCGTCATCAACTTTGACTTTCCCAAGCTGGGGGAAACGTACCTTCATCGTATCGGCCGATCTGGTGAGCAACAAAAGTCTGAGTACCGTTTATTTTTTTGCTTAAAAAAAAAAAGTAAATAAAATGTATACAGTATATTACATGCAAAGGACGGCAGGAAATATGATGCTCACACAATACAACATACATATATCCACATTTGCATTGCTTTCCAAAACATCCGCTAAAACCCTGCAGCATTAGTTTCGGAGCGGTACTAAGGTGGTTTTGTTTTAACTGAATTCTGGGATTGCAGTTCTAACGGACCACAGAGCATAGACAGACCAGAGGTGTCACCAAACGGACTGCTAAAATGAATGTCACAAAGTATGGTTTTACGGTACTATGGTTTCATGGTGTTCGTTCCCCCCACCCACCCAGGCCGTTTTGGACATTTGGGTCTTGCCATCAACCTGATCACGTATGACGACCGCTTCAACCTGAAGGGCATCGAGGAGCAGCTAGGAACAGAGATTAAACCCATCCCCGGCATCATCGACAAGAGTCTATATGTGGCAGAGTTCCACAGCGAGACCGGGGAGCTTCTCAATCCCTGAGCAGGTGATGACCATAATCTTGGGAAATTGACATTCCAAACTATTTCATCCTCTTTTTGATCTAGAGAACCTTTTTTTCAAACCAGCTAGAAGAGTGGTTCAAATCTGATTTGAAAACCATTTTATTTTTTTGTGTGCTGTTCAGATTTATACAAAATAATCTGATTCCCACCTGGATAGGAGAAAAGCTGCTTTCATTCTGTAAGTCATTATAGTGCATGGTGGGAGGCACATACTCTTGCCTTTAGCAAGAGTAGGTGACAATACATTGCATTAATCAATCAACATGCAAAATCAATTTGATAAATATTGTATTTGGCAATGAAATGTAAGAATTGAGAACTTGAATGTGGGGTTGACAGTATAACAGAAATATAAAATACTCTCTCCCATTTCTCTCCACAGATCAATCCATCCTTCACGTCATCCCCACCCCTTCCCCCCGCCATCCCCCCCCCACCCTTTCAATTGTGTCTTGGGATTTTTATTTTTTATTATTTTATGTATAGCTTCCATCTGTCTTCCTGTTTTGGGTTCCACCACAAGGAATGTATATGGATGGATCCGTTTAGGATGAACTGGAGTCTGTTTCCACAAGGGGCTGTTCGTTTCGTTGCACCACTACATCCAGAAGACATCAGCACTGGGAGTGGAGGGAACGCAGGGGACCAAGTTGATTCATATTGTCCACCTGTCACCGGCACGACAGCACAGACAGACCCTTATCTCACCCCCCCGCCACGATTCTGTTTTTATGGATTTGTATCAAGTGCCTTAACAAGAAGCTTAACTTGTTCTGAAGTAATAACCCCCCTTTTTCCGCCATGTTGCTCACTTCATCCCAGAAAATCACGTGACTCGTTAATTCACTTCTAAACTAGGTGAATTCATAATCTGTCCATCTATCCGTTAACCACAGGGATCAAGCGGTCTGACTCGTCATTCTGACTGACTGAGCTGTGCATGAGTCTGACTGCTATATGAAAACGAACTTGGATTTTCCACGGACAGGGATGCTGGATAAGAGACAGCCAGAGACTGTCCGCTTGCATGTGGAGAAGCGTGTGCTTCTAAAAAAAATGACCCCAAGCTATCCCTCCCACCGTCTTCAACACCAGAACACTAACAGTTGATGAGAACTCTGCAGCCCATTGACAGACACCCTGAGTCACAGCGATTCCTGTCTCGGTGAAGTGTGAGGAGAAAAAAAAAAGCTATTTTATTTTTGTCCCGTGTCTTCACCTTCCTACGGATGGCCATAACTCTAATCTGCTAGCTGTGTGGCCCAAATGTGTCGGGCACACCTGTATACCTTGTATATACTTTATTTCCTTTTAAAGGTTGTTTTAAACAAGTTTGAAAGGCTGGCTGACAGAGCAAGAATCTTTTTTTTGTTTTTTTGGATTTGGATCTAGTTATCACTGGAGAGACTTTTCCCATAACTGCCAGTTAATCTTATTGAACAGCAACATTGGTCTGTGAATTTATTTATGATTTCCTTTTTGTTTTCCTTTTTTGTGAGAAATTGACACATTTTGTTCAGTCGGTAGTCTAGAGCTCTTGCCTTTGGACCACAAGTTCATGGGTTCGATCCCGGGCACCGCCAACTCGGCGTATGAGTAGCACGGCTTGGGTGTGGCAAGTCGTGCGGGAAGTACTGGGAGCTGATGGTAGGTGTGGCGCTCCACCTCAGCAATCCATCTCCCAGGGGTCTAGCGCATTGTAACGGGGACAGACTCCCCGTGTTGCCGGCTGATACTGACAATAAGCCACGCCCAACCTACTTCTTTTTCTTTTTAGATTCCACATTTGGATTGCATGAAATCCTTTGGAGGCAATTCACCATGTGTTTATTACCCCAAATTTGATGGCGCATGTGCAATTTTTCAAAGCTGCACACTTATTAATGTTGCCTCCAAATTATTGCGCTTTGATTATCATATTTGCGTTTCACCAGTGTTGAAAAGACTCAATTCTAGACAGATGGCTTTGTTAAGCCCTTGTGTGTTTGAATAATTTCTTTCTGTTGTCAGCAGCCTTGGCTTGTTGTCGTGACTCGTGAACACTCACTGGAACATTCAGCAATAGTGAGTCTGTGTTGAGAAGAGTCAAAAAAATATATTCATAACCTGTAGTAATACTACTTGCTGCAGTGCAGCTGAATTGGCAGAAGGAGAATTTCTGTCGATTCCTGGGGAGGTTTTTAGCTGTCCTGGGGAGGTGTTTAGCTGTTACATAGGATCTGTGTGGTGTTTGAGCACTGGTACATTATTTGCAAATATTTGGGAGAAAGATGCTCTTATCCCCCCCCCCCCCCCCCCTCTTTTTAAGAATGTTGGCCTAATATATCAAAATGAAATGTCTGACCCAACACGTAGCAGGAATTGATGTCTCGGTGCATTGCAAGTCAGCTGGCTTTTCTTAACCACCGCTTTCAGAAATTGTGGAAATAGCTGAGCTGTTTTTGTTAATTCTGTAATTGGCCTTGGAAAAAAAGAGGGATGCCAGATTGAAAAGTGGTGGGAAAACCAGTTTACAAACGTGCACAAATTTAAAGCATGTACAGAGATAATGGGTTCAGGCAATAATAATACTGACTGCACTGCATTTTGTACACCTGGCCACGGGGGGTGTATGGCAGTGGTGTGGGACATAATGGTCAGGAGGCTGGGAAGATTGGCATGAGGGATAATGATAAAACAATTTCCATTCATGGGACTGCTTGATAGAAAAAAAACTACAAAAAAATCTTTGCACCTCAGACTGCTCTGAGTGTGTATGCTTAATTTGTTGCCCTGTATGGAATATTTTGGGGATTGGGTTAGAAATAGTTGTGGTATACTTATGCAAAACTAACCTTTTTTAGCTTTACGGTCCTATGGTTGGTTTTGTTGAAGCCTGATTTATACTGTGTTGAGTGAGTGCTGTGTGCTAAACATTGCCGATTATACAAGCTCACAACAACCATTTTACGTGGCCAGACGGACATCCATTTTAGCCACAAAAGGTGCAACTGTTAAACGAGTTAATCGATTATATAAAAAAATGGGGCATCGGACTCATTATTTAAAAAAAACAATTCAAATTGATTTGATACATACATAATTAAACGTAATCAAAGATATTAATATAATGGCTAATCGATCGCCGCATCTTTCCACTGGTATGACTCCAAGTCACCGGCCACTTGTGAGCTTGTGTATTGGCTATTTTAGGCGCGCGACACCTGCATGCAACGGAGCATAAATTCTGGGGCCTTTCTGCAAATCAGGATTCACTAAAATGTTGAGATGCTCTTTTTTTTTTAATAGGTTCTAGTCAATGAGAAGTATTGCACACTTAAATCACTTAAATTGATGTTTTTTCATAGACTCTCATTGGCTAGGACTAGGGGTCCGCGTTCACTCATGTCTACTGTAAGGCCCTTCATACTTGCATTTCTCATTTGGATGTTTTTTTATGTTGGGGGGTGGGGGGTGGTCTGGGGTTAAACATTAAGAAATGCAACAGTAGACAATCGAACGGGACTCCGTCACAGGCACATGGCAGCTGTCTGTTTGCCTGTCACTGGCAGAAGTAACATCAGTCATCAATTATCCATTCAGATTTTTGATCACTTACGATACTGTGACGACGCTTGTCTTTTTTTTTTTAAATGGGCGTCACTTCCAGTGGCTAAGGCGTTGTTTTATCTTGAAGAATGAGACGAGAGCATCTCGTCGTCTATTTGGGTGACCACTTGATTGGATTTTGTGCAAATATTGAAATTGACTCATTCTTCAAGGTCTATGATTTTATTTTCGGGGAGGGATGTTTGTTTTGATGTATGCTGCCCTGATGCAAATGTGAATCCTCCTTGATATTCAACACATATGTTGTGTGCATCTTTAGTAGCCTGGTAAACCATCCCGTCGCAGAATTCACATTTCTCATTTGGAAATGTGAATTCCACGACCAGGATGGTATACCAGGCCATGTCTTTGGTGCATTCCAACATTTCTCCTGTCAAGAAGGATTCACTGGGGATTTCTCTCAACTGTCAAATTTGGAGTGTTAATGTAACTGTGTGCCATTTGCACACCGTTATATTAACATGGGGTTTTGCAGTATAGATGAATGCATCAGTAAATTTGAAACGGGGTGGGGACTCATTAATGAAGTCGGGCTGACCAATCTTAAAATCCAAAAGTAAAGGCTTGGGGTACAAATGGCCCCTCAAATTGGGATTTCTTTTGGTTATTCAATTAATGTGGTTTCAGCAGGGATGTTAATGGAAAATTACACCAAATTTATTGACACTTTGAATTGTCATTTGGACTCTTTTCAGTGGAGCAGTTTGCAGAATTGACGTGTGTGCCAAAACATGTCACAATATGAAGTGAATGTTTTTGTTGGAAAATAAAGCTCACTGAAATCCATGTGTGTGTGTGTGTATGAATGAATGTTTTCTTTTATCAGCTCGTCTATCAGCGTGTTGGGAGTTTCAGTCTCCCCCTCAACCTCTCCTCACTGATGGACTTCTGGTCTGACATACTCAAATCGTTGACTACAAGGTTTACCAACCTTTTTCAGGCTGCTACCCCCTCACCCCCCCCCCCCCAGTTTGAATCGGTTCCACAGCACTCTCTGCCTTTTCTATTCGCAGATGAGTAAGGCCTGGAACGAGGCTAGTTTCACATAGCCTTGCTAAAGCCAGACCGAATCAGACGTTTGCAAAAAAGAAATTGCCTGCTGGCACGACAGTGTGATTTGAGTCTGGCCACATACAAATAGTGAAAATAGCTCAACTACAAGCTCACAATGCCGCTTGTAGATCGGCTATTTTGACCATGTTTGCCTCTTTCTTATGCAATATTTGGCCAATTTGGTATTAAAAAGGTCCTAAAAGTCATTACGCTTTAACTTTACAAATGTGCAGATACCCTGTATTATACACTCATATTGTATGTTTGTTTACGGTTGAGTGAAAAAACAATGTTGCACATTAAGCCAATCACCTGGGGGCCCCAAAAAGATAATTTGGGGACCCCTGATTTGCACTGATGGACACTGCATACCTGCTGCCCTAGGCAGATACTGCCCAGTGCCCACCACAGCTTGAACTCTAGTAATACTCTTAGTACTTACTTAGTCTTATCTTATCTTATTAAGCTCTATTTAATTGCCTACTTTAAAAAAAAATGGCTAATCTACAAGCTCACAAAGTGTTGGAGAACTTGAGAGTTGGGACACGTGAGCTTGTAGATTTTTGTATTTGGCTATTTTGGAGTGGGCAGGGCAGTGTCTATGGGCTGGAAACCAGGCTACTAATTTTCATGGACACTAGTTTTAAGTAAAGTCAATGTTCCACTAGGTGGTGCCGATTTGTTGAGCTCAGACGGATAATTTATTGTCTTGCGAACTGTGACCCTGAGGCTGGAGATAACGAAAGGAAAGGCACCGAGGCGAGTCCACTTTATTTTTGTAGTTTGGTCACGCTGGCGTTTATCTTTTAATACAGCAAGAAATGGACAAGTCAGTGTTGTACCTGCTTGTGTCTCTTAACTGTGTGCAGGCTTCTTTTCCACCACCATGTGACAGGTATGTAGCCTATATGGCATGATTCCCCCATTCATCATTTTCCATAATGTAATAAACTTTGCAGGCCAAAGTTCTTAATAAAAAAATAACCATCATCCATAATGAGTAATGACGCATAGGCCTATAACACAAAACTGTATAGCAGGTGTCACTGTCATGATACACATTTGAACGAGTAAACGTGACACAAATATGCACGCTTTCGATTTTCTTTGAAAAAAAGACCTATAAACCTTAGATGATTATAAACACCTGACCTAATGAGATGACTAATCACGTCTGTTTACGTCTGTAATCAATAGGCCTACCCACCACTGTCCTTAGTCTTTTTGTCCTTCATTTAATTTACAATTTACAATTTAGGCATTTAGCAGACGCTCTTAATCCAGAGCGTCTAATTTGAATAATTTGAATTATACATGTGCAATTATGTTTATAAATAATATAACGGTCGTCAGTGTGATGTGAAGTAAGTAGGCCTACTTACGGCATGTTATTGTACTTAAGTAGAATTTTGTGGTGTTTTCTTTACTGGAGTATTTCCAATTTTCAGTACTTTAACTTCTACTCCACTATACAATACATTTAGAGTATTGTCACAATTATTTCAAAACTTTTTTTGTATATTTAGAATATTATTACAAAACAACTTAAACCCTATACGCCTTTGGCTACTTGAAAATAGCTGATCTACAAGCTTTGCATTGTTAGCTTGTATTTAACTTTTTTGAGTGGTTCAGCCACTCCATTGCGGAGCTATGTGTGGCCCTGGCTGGGTCTGTCCTAGACTCCTAGCTCTGGTCGCTGGAACCGGGCCGGCACCCTGGATGCGTTCCTGTGGGTCTGAAAGTTCCGAGGACCCCCACACAGAGTTTCACCACTTTTTTAATACATCATGACAAAGGGCCATTCTTCATAATGAGTTATTTTACTTATGGTACTTTTAAGTAGCTTATATTTTGATGCCAATACATTTGTATTTTGTACTTTTTTTTTTTTTTTTTTTTTTAAGACAATTTGGAACACCAGACTTTTACTTGTAACAGAGTAGTCTACATTGTGGTATTGATACTTTTACTTAAGTATTTCAGTACTTCTTCCACCACTGTTTAACTTCTTCTTACTTTTCTTCATTTAAGTGAAATCTATTGTTCGGGGGACATCCTTCAGCAGGTACAAATGGCCAAACTGTTCGATGATGACAAGTACTTTGTGGACATGAAGCTGAAGGCAGCCCCTGGTGAGAAGAAGAATCTATTTGTAACTTTATGTTTACCTGCCAGCACCGTGGGTGTTTATATTCTCCCCCCCGTCTCTTTTCACAGAGTTTGTTTTGTCAGCTTTTCACAATCTGTCAAAGGAATGGCCGAACGCGACGCTCCCGACAGCCGAGCTGCAAGAGTTCCTCGCTGCGTATTTTGAAGAACCGGGAACTGAATTTGAGCCGTGGAGCCCTCCAGACTGGCATGACAAGTGAGAACAAGTTAAAGCAGATTCAGATCTAGGGCTGGGAAATGTACCAGTACTGATCAATATTAAATTAATGAAGCTGTGGATTTGATCCAACCCCAAATGTTGCCGTACATGTAGATATGAAGTGTCTTTCACTGAAGCTTGTTTTGTTGTGTTTTGACACACAGGCCACAGTTCCTGCTAAAAATAGCAGACCCAGAACTGCGCCGCTGGGCAGAAAAGTTGCATCAGTTATGGAAATCCCTTGGAAGAAAGGTGATATGTTTTTGTTTTAATTATTTATACCTTTATTCATCGGTTAGTCTCATTGAGATTGATATCAAATATTTTCTGTCAATTTTTATATTGATACATTTTTATTTTATCAGTGAAATGATGATTATAGTCAATTAAATCAATTATGGTAGTCTGATCACTTAAGCCCTGTTTTATACTTTTCATACAACAGTGTCACTATTTTTGACCTTTGTTGTCCGTAAAAAAACTGATTATTTTAATAATTTTCTTTTAATTTATTGTATAATCGATTGCTTCGATTAACTGCACCAATTGAGGTAACCTTTTCAAGACCTGTGTGCGTACTGCGTAAACAAACGGAGTCGAACTTATTGTCAAAGATCAAAGTATTGTTTTCTCCTCCCCACTTCTAGAGCATGCATTTGCGTGGTCATTATGGAGAATAGCAATAGATGCCAAACAAAATGGAGAAAAACACATCGGTCAATAAAATTGGTTGCAGCATAAATCAAGAAGGCAATTTCATTGGTTTCTCTTAATTTTTAAATGCATTTATTGTAGTTGCTCATCTTATTTGAAACGGTATTTGGTTCAGTCTACTTCATCATATCCACTTACTGTAGACACCTGCAATATCCTTACTTGAGGTAAATAATAGACTAAAGAAATAGAATAAAGAAATAGACGTAGTGACATAAACTTGCTGTGTGCAGTGCAGAGTTTTGCAGAGAGAGGTATACTCAAGTATACCTGACGAAGGCCCCTTGTTGTCAATACATTATTTGGGTAGCTTTTAAAACGGTGCAGATCTCCTCTCACATGGAATTATGTCACAATAAACTTCACAAAAAGACATTTCAGATGGTCTTTAAACTCTAAAACACTCTAATTTCACGGTCCACTGTAGTATATTCCATTTATCTGGTCCATGGTAGTCTTTACCTGTCATATACCTGTGATAATACAGTATCTAAAGCTAAATAATCCTGTGACATATCCTGACCTATAGTATATACTGTATGCCATATATAATGTCTTAACCATGCTGTATTTAAAAGCAAAGATGATGGGTATACTGTATATAATCTGATGTTTATGGGAAAATGTTGTAACTTTGTTACATAGTGTTCATCACTTCTATTGTACTCCTGATGGGAAATTAAAATTCACAACAGAGTTTCCTCTCTCCCAGATCCGCGCCGACGTGAAGGACCACCCGGAGCTCTACTCACAGATCTACACCCCCCATCCCTTCATAGTGCCAGGGGGGCGCTTCAGGGAGCTGTACTACTGGTGAGTGAATGATGCTACAGTCTGTCTGTGTCTCAAAATAAACCAGACTAGACTCTCAACAGGGGCAGGAGCCACTTGAGAGATCACAGCAGCAAGCAGGCAGACCCCGCTGAGTGTCTCCCCTGCGCTGGGAAGCCTTTCCCCGGCCGGGTGGGTGGATGCATGCTGTGACACATTTCTGTTTTGCTCCTGACAGGGACTCTTACTGGATCATCAACGGCCTCCTCCTGTCAGAGATGACAGACACCGCCCGCGGTATGATCCTCAACTTCCTCTACCTCGTCAACAGGTGAGCCCCCCCCCACACACACCTCTAGCAACCCCTGTTACCCCCACATCCTCCTCCAGCTGAGTTCTGCCCCCCCACTGCGGCCTGTTCAGCTGACTCACACTGGATGGATGGCAAGGTCATCTAGCAAAAATCATTTCCGTATAATTTGTCGGGCTTCAAATATGTTTGGTTTTTTTGGCGATCATCCTATCGAGTACTTTTTCGCTTAATTGAATAATTGTGAAGCTCTATTCTATATTTCATCTTGAAAAGTGTGCTGCAAAAAAATCTGGAAATCTACAAGCTCCCAAAATGTCAGAGCTGTGAGCTTGGACATCTGCTATTTTAGATTTTTTTTTTAAATCGGGTCTTAATGGGTTAAACAAAGAAGCGTCGCATTGATTTTGGGCGGGAACCCCTTTTGGTGTTAGCATTATGTTATGCTTTAGCTATTGAAAAATAGCAGATCTACAAGCTCATAGCGTGCCACCGAGTGGCGCGCTACGAGCTTGTAGGTCTGCTATTTTTGAAAAATCGAAGAACGACTGACATAGAAACATAGCTTTTTCAGTCATTTTCAAACAGACATTTTTAGAATCTGATCTCAGGTCAAAATGGGTTAACCTGTAATAATAACCTGGAAATAGAGTCGGTAGGTGAAGGGGATTCAGCCGTTTTGAACAACAGATTTACATTGTATCATCCTCTCCAACAGATATGGCTTCATTCCGAACGGGGGGCGGATTTACTATGAGCGGCGCAGTCAGCCACCATTCCTCACACTCATGTTGGACAGCTACTATCAAGCCACCAAGGAGAAAGGCTTCCTCAGGTGATATTTAATCGTCTGATGTTTCTTCCCAGACAAATGCACTGTAATTCTCTAGCCCCTCCACACTTCATTGCATTGATGAAATAGACCTGTTCAACTTGCCTTTTTTCTTTTCTTTTGTTTTTGCCTGCATATCTCCAGAGGTGGAAAGTACATTTACTCAAGTACTGTACTTAAGTACAGTATGCTATACATTTCAGAGGAGAATGTACTTTTTACTCCACTGCAATTTTTGAAAACTGGTGATGATTTATTATTACTACAAAACCATTTAGCCCTATGTTATACTATTCGAAAATAGATGATTTACAAGCTCACAATACGTTGTGGCTTGTAGATCAACTTTTTTTTAAAGAATATTTTCAATATATAACATGAAATTGGACATTCTGCATGAGTACTTTTAGTTTTGGTACTTTTGATGGCAATACTTTTGTACTTAAAGTGTGTGTATTTCTACATTGTGGTATTGCTACTTTTACCTGAGTAATTCATCATTATTTTCTGCATATTTCTGGCCTCCCAGTGTTGCATCATTTTTCCTTTGATGCAGATCTCACATCTACGTGATTTGAAAGACTCCCTAGAAAAAGCCTGCATTATTATGTGCCGTGAAGTCTTTCTGATGAAACTGTACATACATACATACGCCCCCTGTTGTTTTTCCACATCTAAACTCTTTTTTTTAATCGTTTTTAATGATGCAGTACAGCGTTGCCAGCTCTGGAGCGGGAGTACCACTTCTGGATGCAAAACCGATCTGTCACGCTGGAAGTCAACGGCACGGAGCATCAACTGAACCGCTACAATGTGGAGGTGGGCTTGCCCAGGTGTGTACATTGTTGCTGTTGGGCAGAAAGGGATATTTCACTTTAAAAAAACAACAACAACCTTTTGGTCATTTTACCGTCTACTCAGGCTTATGTGAACACCCCAGACAGTTTTTAAGTTGCTTGATTCAGTATTTAGATTGATATTCATTTTTGCTGCCCCGCCCCCTTCCTATACAAACCCATTTTAACGTCAAACTCCATTTTAGCCATGATAGATTCATCGAAAACACCCGTCCTTTTTTCTGTTGACTGATATTGTCCTTCTAATACACGAGGGGCCGTGTTTTTTTTTTTCATTTTCTGTTTTCACTTATTTATAATAATTATTTTTGACGTTTAAGTCTCCTCCGGCCTCCTCCTGGAGGAGGTTATTTTCCTAAACAATTATTAAAACTGACCCCTCACGTATTAGAAGGACAATATTAGTCACCAGAAAAAAGGTTGGGTGTTTTTGATGAATCTATCATGGTTAAAATGGAGTTTGACGTTATAATGGGTTTGTATAGGAAGGGGGCGGGGCAGCAAAAGGAAAATCTAATATCTAAATACTGAATCTAGTAACTTAAAAACTGTGAAATATCTGATTAACTCGATGTTCTAACATTTTGTGTTTTTTCGTAAATTAATCTCCTAATTGATCATAGTTTCATACTACAGCGTCACACAAAAGTATCAAAGGTTGTATATCCTCAAGCCTTTTGAATTTGAATCCTGAAAAGTAACAGTTTTCCGGACATCTTCACCCAATAGAGAGTATGCACATGCATGATTTTCCCATCAGGACACGCCCCCCTCATCTAGACTGAGTGGCAAAACATTGAGCAGCATGGAGTGTTGGAGTTTGGAAGCGCTCAACCGTCCTGCGTACCACAAAATGTTGTGTTATAGAAAACGAGCACTTCCAAACTCTGACACTTAGAAAAATAATCAAATGCAGGGCATTTCTTGACAGAAAGTAGCTCATAACGTTTCTATGGTGGATTTTTATGAAACAAAAACTTTGCAGATAGAAAGAAGATAATTCAAGCTTTTCGTACAGCTGCAATGTTGGTGAGTTTAACATTGTTTAATGCAATCAGACAGGACTTTTCTGTTTGGATGAATGGGCTGTCAAGGCCAGAAAGTAGTTTTTTGCCACTCAGTGGGCGTTCCTGCATAACTTCCAAGTACGATGATGTCACACGCATACCCTCTATAGAGATGCCATGATGAAGAACATAAACCTGCCAAAGCTGAATGATTAGGATGTTTACTGTAAGTGAACCATACATGTCCCTATTCCTGCAGGCCAGAGTCCTACACAGATGATGTTGAGTTAGCTGAAGGACTCACAAATGGTAATAACATAAGATATTAAAGATGTTGTAAGTGATTGCTTTTGTTAAAACAAACAACTTTTTTTTAGTTTTTAGTTTAAAGGTTAAAGCTCTATCCTGATCGTAATTCTTGCCATAAAGTGTTTGTGTAGTAGCAGGTGTCTCCCGTTCCCTCTAGTTATTTAATAAACTGAAAATGCATTCTCAGTTGGGTCACCATCTGATCAGTAGAGAGAGATGTTTTTTGTTTTTCATCACTTCCAACATAATTTGTTTATCCTGTATCCAGCATGAGTTCTCTCTCCTGGTTATTGTCTGTTTGAGTAAACCAGAACTCTCACCCCAAAACACGCCTGTCCCCATTTCTTCCGAGGTTGCCGGATTTGACCCGGGGCGAGTGTGTTTTAGGGCAAGCATTCTTGTATTCTAGTAAGGGGCTGGAGAGACAGGACTGTTTAACATTTACACTGTTAAACACTTACTCATTCACTTATTTTAAGATAATAATATAATATTAAAAAAATGAAGGTTTGTGACATGATTGATTTTCTTGGACCACTGAGAAAAACATAAGGGAAACTTTGACAGGAAAAGACTCGCTCACCGTATAGAAAATAGAAGTAAAACTCCTTAAACTGAGACTTAAATATTTTTTCTTTATTTTAACATGCTCATAAAGTGCTCGTGCTCAAAGTGCAATTAAAAAGCAAACGTTTCGGTCCTAGGACTATAGCACTGACGAAGGTCCTAGGACCGAAACGTTTGCTTTTTATTGGACGTCATAAAAGAAAATCACATGTTTATTGGAGAAATGTCAAGGATACAAGCACAACAAAGTCGTGGGACTTAGTTCCATTGCGGAAATTATTGAAATGATTATGAATATGACATATGTTTCTTGAGTCATTGTGATTTGACAATACTAATAATGTATTGAGTCATTATAGACCCACTCACTACACCCACCCACAACAACAACAATAACAACACGTTTTATTAATATTGCACTTTACATTTGAAACTCAAAGTGCCACAGACAGTACATAAAGAAGTGGGCAAAGACAACCTATAGGGGTGAAACCAGAATAGCTAACCAAATGCTTACAATTATTTAATTAATTAATACCGTACAATGGAAAGTCCCCCAGGATTTTGTTTTTGTTATCCTTTTAGTCTGTCTTACTACACTTCTGTGCTGTTTACATTTCTGAGTAATAAATGATCCAAACAATACTCCATAGTTTTGAAATCATGTCACGACGAAAAAAAAAACACGTGGTCTGTTCTCAGATGCTCAGGAGCAGCTGTGGGCGGACCTGAAGGCGGGTGCAGAGTCCGGTTGGGACTTCTCGTCCCGCTGGTTCGTGGACGGGCAAGGAGACAACGCCGGCGCCCTCGGGGACACGCGCACCAGTCATATCCTTCCCGTCGACCTCAACGCTCTGCTGTGTACCAACGAGAGGCTGCTCGCCTCCTTCCACAGGATCCTGGGTAAAGACATTGAAATTCAAATGAGTTCTATATCCCCAGGCGTTAATCAGCAGGGGTCTTCACCATGCCGGCTTGTGCTGCACATTTATGTCAAAAAAATATTTTTTGCCACAGACATACAACATGTGTGGACAATAACATTAACACATAAAGAGCTGGCCCTGAACGACCATAACAGGTCTCTAACTCTGAAAGTGTTCAAATGGAACCAAATGGACATTAAGGTTACAATTGTACACTCTCATAGTTAAGGTGGTTTTAGCAAATAAAACATTTGAGAACGACTAGTCTAGTACTAATGGACTCCTAATGTTTTTGATTGATTGATTGAATATTTTATTAGACAGAATGTATAAACAGCAACACAGTACAGTCAAACACTCGGTCCTAAAGGGATAGCAGCACCAAAAAAGTCCTTGCGGTCTTGTTTCCATTTGGGCCCTATGCAATCAATTCATAGACATGACATGAACAATAACATAATTCAATATCATCATAGGAAAAAACAACAATGTGCCATAGTAAATAAGTGTCATACATATTCTGAAGAAAACCTGGAGACTGACATTCAGTAGCCCTTCTCCTGCCGGGAGAATCTAGACACAGCTGCGCGACATGAGACTAATTAATTAGAGCGTGTGTTTAACAAAGGTGCAGACGATCAGAAATCAGCAGAGCGTGATCGACGTTTGCGCTACTCTATGCCGAATTGAAGTGGACTCGTCCCAGAATTTTCTTTCTCCCTGGAAATAAAAACGTCTGGGTTTCCGAGGCTAGACATTCAGTAATTGTGTCTTATGATCAAAATAAGAACATTATAATGGTGTGTAAAAAAAGAAAATCAAACATTTGCCACATACAAGACCAAGTAGCCTATTTGACACATTGATGACCCCTGATAATCCTGCTTCTACTACATCGGTTTTCCCTGCCTGCGAATGGTCTCCGGGAATAGGTTCTGTGCAGACTGTAATCTTGGGTGAAGGTGGCATGCCTGTTTCCAGTTCCGGATCAGTTTCCCATTGTTTGATTGGCTCAGCAGCAAAATTGAGCCAGAAACGCATATCGTCTCTGTCGGCTGAAATCCAAAACTGTTATGTTTCAGGATTAAAATAAAAGTAGCACATATAGAACCTGGATCTCCCCAGAGCCATAGAGCCAAGAGTGATTCTCCTTTAGGCTACTGGATTAGATGGTTTGGCTTTAGTGTCCCTTCCCGCACGGCACGGGAGACCCAGAGCCATAGAGTAAGACATTGAGGGCTGCCCCCTCAATGTCTTACTCTATGGCTCTGGGTCCCATGAAGGAAACGGAGATGTCGTAACTCCGTCTTACTCTATGGCTCTGGGGAAACCCAGGTTCGAATCCTGGGCATTCTACAAGCAATGGAGAAAATTATCAGGAAACCGCATCAGGAAACGGAAGTCATGCACAGAGCCTGCTAGAAGCACCAACCCTCTTCTCATGTACCGTCACTGTTCTCCAGGGGTGGAAAGCAACTAAGTACATTTACTTAAGTACTGTACTTGAGTACAATTTTGAGGAATTTACTTTGCTTGAGTATGTAACATTTTCAGTACTTTTACTTCTACTCCACTACATCTCAGAGGCAAATATTGTACTTTTACTCCACTACAATAGTTACTAATTACTTTGTAGATTTTCATTATTATTACAAAACATACATTAAGCACTTCAGCGCTGTACACATTTCGGCCATTTGAAAATAGCTGATCTACAAGCTCACAATGTGTCATGGTGCGACGCATTGTGAGCTTGTAGATCTGCTATTCGCATATATATCGCAATATTTGATACATTTGTAAACATGAAATTGGACATTCTGCATAATGAGTGCTTTCTGCTTTTGGTGCTTTAAGTACATTTTAATGCCAACACTTCTGTACTTTTACTCAAGTACATTTTGAATTCCGGACTTTTACTTGTAACAGAGTTACATTGCAGTATATTAGTACTTTTACTTCAGTAAAACATGTGAGTACTGTTTTCCACCACTGCCTCTGTGTCAAGGTGACGGGGACCGGGCTGAGTACTACGACCGTGCTGCGGTCCGCAGACTGGAAGCCATGGAGGCCGTGCTGTGGGACGCTGAGAGGGGCGTCTGGTTCGACTACAGCCTGAGGACTCACTCCAGGCACTCTGCGTTTTATCCCTCCAACCTGGCGCCCATTTGGGCAGAGTGTTACTCCCACCCTGCCATGGCGGAAAGGGCAGTCCTGTACCTGAAGGTCAGTCTCTCCAGACATCATTGTTGATCTTTATATTTCCAGGATATTTACGCTGTTTATTAGCATTTTCTCCTCGGGTTATGGGAACTGTTTATTAGAATTTTCTCCTCGGGTTATGGGAACTGTTTATTAGAATTTTCTCAGAGACAGAGACATCGGGACATCTCTAGTCAGCACCAAACACTTAGAATGCTACAATGGTAGCTACATGGTTATTCAGGGAGTTTATGTTTTACATTTTGACCCAGTTCAATTCATTTTACACATTTATTTAATTCATGATACGGTTGTTATCTTGTATAACTGTTGTTTTTGCTAGTAATGTAATGGTAAGAAATGATGGGGGGGGGAGTTATGAAGTTGTAAATTATATTACAATTGATTAAGAAAATAAGTGATTAGTGTTGAATCAGTGCACACACACACATCACAGGTGTTATAGCAGTTCTCCATTGCGCCAGCAGATGGAGCCCTTTCCCCATGGAAATGTTCTCTGTGTTTACTTGTCCTGTGTGGGGTCTACAGTCTACACACACTCACGTGCGCAGGCAGTGGTGGAAAAACTACTCACATTTTGTACTTAAATAAAAGTATCACTACTTCAATGAAGAAACACTCCGTTACAAGTAAGTAATCATCCGGAAAACAAATACTTGAGTAAAAGTACAAAAGTATTGGCATCTATACTCCTCACTCAAATGTGCACTTGCAGTTTGGGCAACTCAAAAGCAAACTCCACATGCCCTAACATTTTATTTACCTGCCATAGTGTCAACCCCTTACCCCTGTGTTGGATATGTGGTTAGACTGGCATATTTGCCGATACCGATATGACCAAATAAGGGCCGATCCGATACTTTTCTGATACCAATACAGTATCGGGACATCTCTAGTAACTAGTAACTAAAGTTTCCAAATAAATGTAGTGGAGTAAAAGTACAATATTTGTATCCGAGATGTGGTGGAGTAGAAGTAGAAGTATTGGAAATTGGAAATACTCTAGAGTAAAAATAATTAAAAAAGTACTTAAGTACAATATTTAAAGATGGAGTGCCGTGATTTTTTTCCACCCTAAAACATGTTCATCAGGTCTTATTGTTATATAAGGAGGTATACTTTTTTTTCAAAAAAGTGTACAGTATTTGTTAAAATGTTGTTTTTATATGGGCACGCCCACCAGTTCATTAAGTATGCCTGGTTTGCCTGGTGGGTGGTGATGGGTGGTGATCCACCTGCACTGAAGCCACACCCACAGCTGTAGTTGTATGATAAAGGGGGAGGGGTTAGGGGAGGGGCTGATAGTGTGATGTCACTATATTACTGTTTATTTAATTGGCCCGTTTGACTGTCAAGGGTTCAGCCTCCAGGAAGAAACCCTAAATACAAAGTTAATACACCATTGCACATAAAAACGACTCCAGGGTGTCTAATGAAGTACTGTCACCTCATAGACACATGAAAAACTGGAAAAATATTGGCACTCCCTCTAAATAAGTAAGTAAATGTACTTAGTTACTTGTTTCCACCACTGCACACAGGACAGCGGTGCTCTTGTGTTCCCCAACGGCGTGCCTACCTCCCTGACAGAGAGCTCTCAGCAGTGGGACTACCCCAACGCCTGGCCACCACTGCAGCACATGCTGATCCAAGGTAAAACCCCAACGCCTGGCCACCACTGCAGCACATGTTGATCCAAGGTAAAACCCCAACGCCTGGCCACCACTGCAGCACATGTTGATCCAAGGTAAAACCCCAACGCCTGGCCTCCACTGCAGCTCATTCTGATCCAAGGTAAAACCCCAACGCCTGGCCACCACTGCAGCTCATTCTGATCCAAGGTAAAACCCCAACGCCTGGCCTCCACTGCAGCTCATTCTGATCCAAGGTAAAACCCCAACGCCTGGCCTCCACTGCAGCACATGTTGATCCAAGGTAAAACCCCAACGCCTGGCCTCCACTGCAGCACATGCTGATCCAAGGTAAAACCCCAACGCCTGGCCACCACTGCAGCACATGCTGATCCAAGGTAAAACCCCAACGCCTGGCCACCACTGCAGCACATGCTGATCCAAGGTAAAACCCCAACGCCTGGCCACCACTGCAGCACATGTTGATCCAAGGTAAAACCCCAACGCCTGGCCACCACTGCAGCACATGTTGATCCAAGGTAAAACAACGCCTGGCCACCACTGCAGCACATGTTGATCCAAGGTAAAACCCCAACGCCTGGCCACCACTGCAGCACATGCTGATCCAAGGTAAAACCCCAATGCCTGGCCACCACTGCAGCACATGTTGATCCAAGGTAAAACCCCAACGCCTGGCCACCACTGCAGCACATATTGATCCAAGGTAAAACCCCAACGCCTGGCCACCACTGCAGCACATGTTGATCCAAGGTAAAACCCCAACGCCTGGCCACCACTGCAGCACATGTTGATCCAAGGTAAACCCCCAACGCCTGGCCTCCACTGCAGCACATGTTGATCCAAGGTAAACCCCCAACGCCTGGCCTCCACTGCAGCACATGTTGATCCAAGGTAAAACCCCAACGCCTGGCCTCCACTGCAGCACATGTTGATCCAAGGTAAACCCCCAACGCCTGGCCACCACTGCAGCACATGTTGATCCAAGGTAAACCCCCAACGCCTGGCCACCACTGCAGCACATGTTGATCCAAGGTAAAACAACAACGCCTGGCCTCCACTGCAGCACATGTTGATCCAAGGTAAAACAACGCCTGGCCACCACTGCAGCACATGTTGATCCAAGGTAAAACCCCAACGCCTGGCCTCCACTGCAGCACATGTTGATCCAAGGTAAACCCCCAACGCCTGGCCACCACTGCAGCACATGTTGATCCAAGGTAAAACAACGCCTGCCCACCACTGCAGCACATGTTGATCCAAGGTAAAACCCCAACGCCTGGCCACCACTGCAGCACATGTTGATCCAAGGTAAAACCCCAACGCCTGGCCTCCACTGCAGCACATGTTGATCCAAGGTAAAACCCCAACGCCTGGCCACCACTGCAGCACATGTTGATCCAAGGTAAAACAACGCCTGGCCACCACTGCAGCACATGTTGATCCAAGGTAAAACCCCAACGCCTGGCCACCACTGCAGCACATGTTGATCCAAGGTAAAACAAACACTGGTGTTTTTATCTGCTTGCAGAGCTGATCAATGATCCGAAAGGTCAAAACGCCACGATGCGCTTTTTTCATCATTTTTCGCTAGAAAGGTCAAAACGCCACGATGCGCTTTTTTCATCGCTAGAAAGGTCAAAACGCCACGATGCGCTTTTTTCACCTTTTGACCTTTGACCTTTTGACCTTTGACATTTTGACCTTTCACCTTTTGACCTTTCACCTTTTGACCTTTGACCTTTCATCGCTAGAAAGGTCAAAACTGTTTTCATCATTTTTCGCTAGAAAGGTCAAAACGCCACGATGCGCTTTTTTCATCATTTTTCGCTAGAAAGGTCAAAACGCCACGATGCGCTTTTTTCATCATTTTTCGCTAGAAAGGTCAAAACGCCACGATGCGCTTTTTTTAACGCTAGAAAGGTCAAAACGCCACGATGCGCTTTTTTCACCTTGACCTTTGACCTTTTGACCTTTCACCTTTTGACCTTTGACCTTTTGACCTTTCACCTTTTGACCTTTGACCTTTCATCGCTAGAAAGGTCAAAACTGTTTTCATCATTTTTCGCTAGAAAGGTCAAAACGCCACGATGCGCTTTTTTCATCATTTTTCGCTAGAAAGGTCAAAACGCCACGATGCGCTTTTTTCATCATTTTTCGCTAGAAAGGTCAAAACGCCACGATGCGCTTTTTTCATCGCTAGAAAGGTCAAAACGCCACGATGCGCTTTTTTCACCTTTTGACCTTTGACCTTTTGACCTTTCACCTTTTGACCTTTGACCTTTTGACCTTTCACCTTTTGACCTTTGACCTTTCATCGCTAGAAAGGTCAAAACTGTTTATAATTTTTCGCTAGAAAGGTCAAAACGCCACGATGCGCTTTTTTCATCATTTTTCGCTAGAAAGGTCAAAACGCCACGATGCGCTTTTTTCATAATTTTTCGCTAGAAAGGTCAAAACGCCACGATGCGCTTTTTTCATCATTTTTCGCTAGAAAGGTCAAAACGCCACGATGCGCTTTTTTCATCATTTTTCGCTAGAAAGGTCAAAACGCCACGATGCGCTTTTTTCATCGCTAGAAAGGTCAAAACGCCACGATGCGCTTTTTTCATCGCTAGAAAGGTCAAAACCCCACGATGCGCTTTTTTCATCGCTAGAAAGGTCAATACGCCACGATGCGCTTTTTTCATCGCTAGAAAGGTCAAAACGCCACGATGCGCTTTTTTCATCATTTTTCGCTAGAAAGGTCAAAACGCCACGATGCGCTTTTTTCATCATTTTTCGCTAGAAAGGTCAAAACGCCACGATGCGCTTTTTTCATAATTTTTCGCTAGAAAGGTCAAAACGCCACGATGCGCTTTTTTCATCATTTTTCGCTAGAAAGGTCAAAATGCCACGATGCGCTTTTTTCATCATTTTTCGCTAGAAAGGTCAAAACGCCACGATGCGCTTTTTTCATCGCTAGAAAGGTCAAAACGCCACGATGCGCTTTTTTCACCTTTTGACCTTTGACCTTCTGACCTTTGACCTTTTGACCTTTGACCTTTTGACCTTTCACCTTTTGACCTTTGACCTTTCATCGCTAGAAAGGTCAAAACTGTTTTCATCATTTTTCGCTAGAAAGGTCAAAACGCCACGATGCGCTTTTTTCATCATTTTTCGCTAGAAAGGTCAAAACGCCACGATGCGCTTTTTTCATCATTTTTCGCTAGAAAGGTCAAAACGCCACGATGCGCTTTTTTCATCATTTTTCGCTAGAAAGGTCAAAACGCCACGATGCGCTTTTTTCATAATTTTTCGCTAGAAAGGTCAAAACGCCACGATGCGCTTTTTTCATCATTTTTCGCTAGAAAGGTCAAAACGCCACGATGCGCTTTTTTCATCGCTAGAAAGGTCAAAACGCCACGATGCGCTTTTTTCATCGCTAGAAAGGTCAAAACCCCACGATGCGCTTTTTTCATCGCTAGAAAGGTCAATACGCCACGATGCGCTTTTTTCATCGCTAGAAAGGTCAAAACGCCACGATGCGCTTTTTTCATCATTTTTCGCTAGAAAGGTCAAAACGCCACGATGCGCTTTTTTCATCATTTTTCGCTAGAAAGGTCAAAACGCCACGATGCGCTTTTTTCATCATTTTTCGCTAGAAAGGTCAAAACGCCACGATGCGCTTTTTTCATCATTTTTCGCTAGAAAGGTCAAAACGCCACGATGCGCTTTTTTCATCATTTTTCGCTAGAAAGGTCAAAACGCCACGATACGCTTTTTTCATCATTTTTCGCTAGAAAGGTCAAAACACCACGATGCGCTTTTTTCATCATTTTTCGCTAGAAAGGTCAAAACGCCACGATGCGCTTTTTTCATCGCTAGAAAGGTCAAAACGCCACGATGCGCTTTTTTCACCTTTTGACCTTTTGACCTTTTGACCTTTCACCTTTTGACCTTTGACCTTTTGACCTTTCACCTTTTGACCTTTGACCTTTCATCGCTAGAAAGGTCAAAACTGTTTTCATAATTTTTCGCTAGAAAGGTCAAAACGCCACGATGCGCTTTTTTCATCATTTTTCGCTAGAAAGGTCAAAACGCCACGATGCGCTTTTTTCATCATTTTTCGCTAGAAAGGTCAAAACGCCACGATGCGCTTTTTTCATAATTTTTCGCTAGAAAGGTCAAAACGCCACGATGCGCTTTTTTCATCGCTAGAAAGGTCAAAACGCCACGATGCGCTTTTTTCATCGCTAGAAAGGTCAAAACGCCACGATGCGCTTTTTTCATCGCTAGAAAGGTCAAAACCCCACGATGCGCTTTTTTCATCGCTAGAAAGGTCAATACGCCACGATGCGCTTTTTTCATCGCTAGAAAGGTCAAAACGCCACGATGCGCTTTTTTCATCATTTTTCGCTAGAAAGGTCAAAACGCCACGATGCGCATTTTTCAAAATTTTTCGCTAGAAAGGTCAAAACGCCACGATGCGCTTTTTTCATCATTTTTCGCTAGAAAGGTCAAAACGCCACAATGCGCTTTTTTCATCATTTTTCGCTAGAAAGGTCAAAACGCCACGATGCGCTTTTTTCATCATTTTTCGCTAGAAAGGTCAAAACGCCACGATGCGCTTTTTTCATCATTTTTCGCTAGAAAGGTCAAAACGCCACGATGCGCTTTTTTCATCATTTTTCGCTAGAAAGGTCAAAACGCCACGATGCGCTTTTTTCATCATTTTTCGCTAGAAAGGTCAAAACGCCACGATGCGCTTTTTTCATCATTTTTCGCTAGAAAGGTCAAAACGCCACGATGCGCTTTTTTCATCATTTTTCGCTAGAAAGGTCAAAACGCCACGATGCGCTTTTTTCATCATTTTTCGCTAGAAAGGTCAAAACGCCACGATGCGCTTTTTTCATCATTTTTCGCTAGAAAGGTCAAAACGCCACGATGCGCTTTTTTCATCATTTTTCGCTAGAAAGGTCAAAACGCCACGATGCGCTTTTTTCATCGCTAGAAAGGTCAAAACCCCACGATGCGCTTTTTTCATCGCTAGAAAGGTCAATACGCCACGATGCGCTTTTTTCATCGCTAGAAAGGTCAAAACGCCACGATGCGCTTTTTTTCATCATTTTTCGCTAGAAAGGTCAAAACGCCACGATGCGCTTTTTTCATCATTTTTCGCTAGAAAGGTCAAAACGCCACGATGCGCTTTTTTCATCATTTTTCGCTAGAAAGGTCAAAACGCCACGATGCGCTTTTTTCATCATTTTTCGCTAGAAAGGTCAAAACGCCACGATGCGCTTTTTTCATCATTTTTCGCTAGAAAGGTCAAAACGCCACGATACGCTTTTTTCATCATTTTTCGCTAGAAAGGTCAAAACGCCACGATGCGCTTTTTTCATCATTTTTCGCTAGAAAGGTCAAAACGCCACGATGCGCTTTTTTCATCGCTAGAAAGGTCAATAGGCCACGATGCGCTTTTTTCACCTTTTGACCTTTGACCTTTTGACCTTTGACCTTTTGACCTTTCACCTTTTGACCTTTGACCTTTCATCGCTAGAAAGGTCAAAACTGTTTTCATCATTTTTCGCTAGAAAGGTCAAAACGCCACGATGCGCTTTTTTCATAATTTTTCGCTAGAAAGGTCAAAACGCCACGATGCGCTTTTTTCATCATTTTTCGCTAGAAAGGTCAAAACGCCACGATGCGCTTTTTTCATCATTTTTCGCTAGAAAGGTCAAAACGCCACGATGCGCTTTTTTCATCATTTTTCGCTAGAAAGGTAAAAACGCCACGATGCGCTTTTTTCATAATTTTTCGCTAGAAAGGTCAAAACGCCACGATGCGCTTTTTTCATCGCTAGAAAGGTCAAAACGCCACGATGCGCTTTTTTCATCGCTAGAAAGGTCAAAACCCCACGATGCGCTTTTTTCATCGCTAGAAAGGTCAATACGCCACGATGCGCTTTTTTCATCGCTAGAAAGGTCAAAACGCCACGATGCGCTTTTTTCACCTTTTGACCTTTGACCTTTTGACCTTTCACCTTTTGACCTTTTGACCTTTCACCTTTTGACCTTTGACCTTTCATCGCTAGAAAGGTCAAAACTGTTTTCATAATTTTTCGCTAGAAAGGTGATAACGCCACGATGCGCTTTTTTCATCATTTTTCGCTAGAAAGGTCAAAACGCCACGATGCGCTTTTTTCATCATTTTTCGCTAGAAAGGTCAAAACGCCACGATGCGCTTTTTTCATAATTTTTCGCTAGAAAGGTCAAAACGCCACGATGCGCTTTTTTCATCGCTAGAAAGGTCAAAACGCCACGATGCGCTTTTTTCATCGCTAGAAAGGTCAAAACGCCACGATGCGCTTTTTTCATCGCTAGAAAGGTCAAAACCCCACGATGCGCTTTTTTCATCGCTAGAAAGGTCAATACGCCACGATGCGCTTTTTTCATCGCTAGAAAGGTCAAAACGCCACGATGCGCTTTTTTCATCATTTTTCGCTAGAAAGGTCAAAACGCCACGATGCGCATTTTTCAACATTTTTCGCTAGAAAGGTCAAAACGCCACGATGCGCTTTTTTCATCATTTTTCGCTAGAAAGGTCAAAACGCCACGATGCGCTTTTTTCATCATTTTTCGCTAGAAAGGTCAAAACGCCACGATGCGCTTTTTTCATCATTTTTCGCTAGAAAGGTCAAAACGCCACGATGCGCTTTTTTCATAATTTTTCGCTAGAAAGGTCAAAACGCCACGATGCGCTTTTTTCATCATTTTTCGCTAGAAAGGTCAAAACGCCACGATGCGCTTTTTTCATCGCTAGAAAGGTCAAAACGCCACGATGCGCTTTTTTCATCGCTAGAAAGGTCAAAACCCCACGATGCGCTTTTTTCATCGCTAGAAAGGTCAATACGCCACGATGCGCTTTTTTCATCGCTAGAAAGGTCAAAACGCCACGATGCGCTTTTTTCATCATTTTTCGCTAGAAAGGTCAAAACGCCACGATGCGCTTTTTTCATCATTTTTCGCTAGAAAGGTCAAAACGCCACGATGCGCTTTTTTCATCATTTTTCGCTAGAAAGGTCAAAACGCCACGATGCGCTTTTTTCATCATTTTTCGCTAGAAAGGTCAAAACGCCACGATGCGCTTTTTTCATCATTTTTCGCTAGAAAGGTCAAAACGCCACGATACGCTTTTTTCATCATTTTTCGCTAGAAAGGTCAAAACACCACGATGCGCTTTTTTCATCATTTTTCGCTAGAAAGGTCAAAACGCCACGATGCGCTTTTTTCATCGCTAGAAAGGTCAAAACGCCACGATGCGCTTTTTTCACCTTTTGACCTTTTGACCTTTTGACCTTTCACCTTTTGACCTTTGACCTTTTGACCTTTCACCTTTTGACCTTTGACCTTTCATCGCTAGAAAGGTCAAAACTGTTTTCATAATTTTTCGCTAGAAAGGTCAAAACGCCACGATGCGCTTTTTTCATCATTTTTCGCTAGAAAGGTCAAAACGCCACGATGCGCTTTTTTCATCATTTTTCGCTAGAAAGGTCAAAACGCCACGATGCGCTTTTTTCATAATTTTTCGCTAGAAAGGTCAAAACGCCACGATGCGCTTTTTTCATCGCTAGAAAGGTCAAAACGCCACGATGCGCTTTTTTCATCGCTAGAAAGGTCAAAACGCCACGATGCGCTTTTTTCATCGCTAGAAAGGTCAAAACCCCACGATGCGCTTTTTTCATCGCTAGAAAGGTCAATACGCCACGATGCGCTTTTTTCATCGCTAGAAAGGTCAAAACGCCACGATGCGCTTTTTTCATCATTTTTCGCTAGAAAGGTCAAAACGCCACGATGCGCATTTTTCAAAATTTTTCGCTAGAAAGGTCAAAACGCCACGATGCGCTTTTTTCATCATTTTTCGCTAGAAAGGTCAAAACGCCACAATGCGCTTTTTTCATCATTTTTCGCTAGAAAGGTCAAAACGCCACGATGCGCTTTTTTCATCATTTTTCGCTAGAAAGGTCAAAACGCCACGATGCGCTTTTTTCATCATTTTTCGCTAGAAAGGTCAAAACGCCACGATGCGCTTTTTTCATCATTTTTCGCTAGAAAGGTCAAAACGCCACGATGCGCTTTTTTCATCATTTTTCGCTAGAAAGGTCAAAACGCCACGATGCGCTTTTTTCATCATTTTTCGCTAGAAAGGTCAAAACGCCACGATGCGCTTTTTTCATCATTTTTCGCTAGAAAGGTCAAAACGCCACGATGCGCTTTTTTCATCATTTTTCGCTAGAAAGGTCAAAACGCCACGATGCGCTTTTTTCATCATTTTTCGCTAGAAAGGTCAAAACGCCACGATGCGCTTTTTTCATCATTTTTCGCTAGAAAGGTCAAAACGCCACGATGCGCTTTTTTCATCGCTAGAAAGGTCAAAACCCCACGATGCGCTTTTTTCATCGCTAGAAAGGTCAATACGCCACGATGCGCTTTTTTCATCGCTAGAAAGGTCAAAACGCCACGATGCGCTTTTTTTCATCATTTTTCGCTAGAAAGGTCAAAACGCCACGATGCGCTTTTTTCATCATTTTTCGCTAGAAAGGTCAAAACGCCACGATGCGCTTTTTTCATCATTTTTCGCTAGAAAGGTCAAAACGCCACGATGCGCTTTTTTCATCATTTTTCGCTAGAAAGGTCAAAACGCCACGATGCGCTTTTTTCATCATTTTTCGCTAGAAAGGTCAAAACGCCACGATACGCTTTTTTCATCATTTTTCGCTAGAAAGGTCAAAACGCCACGATGCGCTTTTTTCATCATTTTTCGCTAGAAAGGTCAAAACGCCACGATGCGCTTTTTTCATCGCTAGAAAGGTCAATAGGCCACGATGCGCTTTTTTCACCTTTTGACCTTTGACCTTTTGACCTTTGACCTTTTGACCTTTCACCTTTTGACCTTTGACCTTTCATCGCTAGAAAGGTCAAAACTGTTTTCATCATTTTTCGCTAGAAAGGTCAAAACGCCACGATGCGCTTTTTTCATAATTTTTCGCTAGAAAGGTCAAAACGCCACGATGCGCTTTTTTCATCATTTTTCGCTAGAAAGGTCAAAACGCCACGATGCGCTTTTTTCATCATTTTTCGCTAGAAAGGTCAAAACGCCACGATGCGCTTTTTTCATCATTTTTCGCTAGAAAGGTAAAAACGCCACGATGCGCTTTTTTCATAATTTTTCGCTAGAAAGGTCAAAACGCCACGATGCGCTTTTTTCATCGCTAGAAAGGTCAAAACGCCACGATGCGCTTTTTTCATCGCTAGAAAGGTCAAAACCCCACGATGCGCTTTTTTCATCGCTAGAAAGGTCAATACGCCACGATGCGCTTTTTTCATCGCTAGAAAGGTCAAAACGCCACGATGCGCTTTTTTCACCTTTTGACCTTTGACCTTTTGACCTTTCACCTTTTGACCTTTTGACCTTTCACCTTTTGACCTTTGACCTTTCATCGCTAGAAAGGTCAAAACTGTTTTCATAATTTTTCGCTAGAAAGGTGATAACGCCACGATGCGCTTTTTTCATCATTTTTCGCTAGAAAGGTCAAAACGCCACGATGCGCTTTTTTCATCATTTTTCGCTAGAAAGGTCAAAACGCCACGATGCGCTTTTTTCATAATTTTTCGCTAGAAAGGTCAAAACGCCACGATGCGCTTTTTTCATCGCTAGAAAGGTCAAAACGCCACGATGCGCTTTTTTCATCGCTAGAAAGGTCAAAACGCCACGATGCGCTTTTTTCATCGCTAGAAAGGTCAAAACCCCACGATGCGCTTTTTTCATCGCTAGAAAGGTCAATACGCCACGATGCGCTTTTTTCATCGCTAGAAAGGTCAAAACGCCACGATGCGCTTTTTTCATCATTTTTCGCTAGAAAGGTCAAAACGCCACGATGCGCATTTTTCAACATTTTTCGCTAGAAAGGTCAAAACGCCACGATGCGCTTTTTTCATCATTTTTCGCTAGAAAGGTCAAAACGCCACAATGCGCTTTTTTCATCATTTTTCGCTAGAAAGGTCAAAACGCCACGATGCGCTTTTTTCATCATTTTTCGCTAGAAAGGTCAAAACGCCACGATGCGCTTTTTTCATCATTTTTCGCTAGAAAGGTCAAAACGCCACGATGCGCTTTTTTCATCATTTTTCGCTAGAAAGGTCAAAACGCCACGATGCGCTTTTTTCATCATTTTTCGCTAGAAAGGTCAAAACGCCACGATGCGCTTTTTTCATCATTTTTCGCTAGAAAGGTCAAAACGCCACGATGCGCTTTTTTCATCATTTTTCGCTAGAAAGGTCAAAACGCCACGATGCGCTTTTTTCATAATTTTTCGCTAGAAAGGTCAAAACGCCACGATGCGCTTTTTTCATAATTTTTCGCTAGAAAGGTCAAAACGCCACGATGCGCTTTTTTTCATAATTTTTCGCTAGAAAGGTCAAAACGCCACGATGCGCTTTTTTCATCATTTTTCGCTAGAAAGGTCAAAACGCCACGATGCGCTTTTTTCATCATTTTTCGCTAGAAAGGTCAAAACGCCACGATGCGCTTTTTTCATCATTTTTCGCTAGAAAGGTCAAAACGCCACGATGCGCTTTTTTCATCATTTTTCGCTAGAAAGGTCAAAACGCCACGATGCGCTTTTTTCATCATTTTTCGCTAGAAAGGTCAAAACGCCACGATGCGCTTTTTTCATCGCTAGAAAGGTCAAAACCCCACGATGCGCTTTTTTCATCGCTAGAAAGGTCAATACGCCACGATGCGCTTTTTTCATCGCTAGAAAGGTCAAAACGCCACGATGCGCTTTTTTTCATCATTTTTCGCTAGAAAGGTCAAAACGCCACGATGCGCTTTTTTCATCATTTTTCGCTAGAAAGGTCAAAACGCCACGATGCGCTTTTTTCATCATTTTTCGCTAGAAAGGTCAAAACGCCACGATGCGCTTTTTTCATCATTTTTCGCTAGAAAGGTCAAAACGCCACGATGCGCTTTTTTCATCATTTTTCGCTAGAAAGGTCAAAACGCCACGATACGCTTTTTTCATCATTTTTCGCTAGAAAGGTCAAAACGCCACGATGCGCTTTTTTCATCATTTTTCGCTAGAAAGGTCAAAACGCCACGATGCGCTTTTTTCATCGCTAGAAAGGTCAATAGGCCACGATGCGCTTTTTTCACCTTTTGACCTTTGACCTTTTGACCTTTCACCTTTTGACCTTTGACCTTTTGACCTTTCACCTTTTGACCTTTGACCTTTCATCGCTAGAAAGGTCAAAACTGTTTTCATCATTTTTCGCTAGAAAGGTCAAAACGCCACGATGCGCTTTTTTCATAATTTTTCGCTAGAAAGGTCAAAACGCCACGATGCGCTTTTTTCATCATTTTTCGCTAGAAAGGTCAAAACGCCACGATGCGCTTTTTTCATCATTTTTCGCTAGAAAGGTCAAAACGCCACGATGCGCTTTTTTCATCATTTTTCGCTAGAAAGGTCAAAACGCCACGATGCGCTTTTTTCATAATTTTTCGCTAGAAAGGTCAAAACGCCACGATGCGCTTTTTTCATCGCTAGAAAGGTCAAAACGCCACGATGCGCTTTTTTCATCGCTAGAAAGGTCAAAACCCCACGATGCGCTTTTTTCATCGCTAGAAAGGTCAATACGCCACGATGCGCTTTTTTCATCGCTAGAAAGGTCAAAACGCCACGATGCGCTTTTTTCACCTTTTGACCTTTGACCTTTTGACCTTTCACCTTTTGACCTTTTGACCTTTCACCTTTTGACCTTTGACCTTTCATCGCTAGAAAGGTCAAAACTGTTTTCATAATTTTTCGCTAGAAAGGTGATAACGCCACGATGCGCTTTTTTCATCATTTTTCGCTAGAAAGGTCAAAACGCCACGATGCGCTTTTTTCATCATTTTTCGCTAGAAAGGTCAAAACGCCACGATGCGCTTTTTTCATAATTTTTCGCTAGAAAGGTCAAAACGCCACGATGCGCTTTTTTCATCGCTAGAAAGGTCAAAACGCCACGATGCGCTTTTTTCATCGCTAGAAAGGTCAAAACGCCACGATGCGCTTTTTTCATCGCTAGAAAGGTCAAAACCCCACGATGCGCTTTTTTCATCGCTAGAAAGGTCAATACGCCACGATGCGCTTTTTTCATCGCTAGAAAGGTCAAAACGCCACGATGCGCTTTTTTCATCATTTTTCGCTAGAAAGGTCAAAACGCCACGATGCGCATTTTTCAACATTTTTCGCTAGAAAGGTCAAAACGCCACGATGCGCTTTTTTCATCATTTTTCGCTAGAAAGGTCAAAACGCCACAATGCGCTTTTTTCATCATTTTTCGCTAGAAAGGTCAAAACGCCACGATGCGCTTTTTTCATCATTTTTCGCTAGAAAGGTCAAAACGCCACGATGCGCTTTTTTCATCATTTTTCGCTAGAAAGGTCAAAACGCCACGATGCGCTTTTTTCATCATTTTTCGCTAGAAAGGTCAAAACGCCACGATGCGCTTTTTTCATCATTTTTCGCTAGAAAGGTCAAAACGCCACAATGCGCTTTTTTCATAATTTTTCGCTAGAAAGGTCAAAACGCCACGATGCGCTTTTTTCATAATTTTTCGCTAGAAAGGTCAAAACGCCACGATGCGCTTTTTTCATCATTTTTCGCTAGAAAGGTCAAAACGCCACGATGCGCTTTTTTCATCATTTTTCGCTAGAAAGGTCAAAACGCCACGATGCGCTTTTTTCATCATTTTTCGCTAGAAAGGTCAAAACGCCACGATGCGCTTTTTTCATAATTTTTCGCTAGAAAGGTCAAAACGCCACGATGCGCTTTTTTCATAATTTTTCGCTAGAAAGGTCAAAACGCCACGATGCGCTTTTTTCATCATTTTTCGCTAGAAAGGTCAAAACGCCACGATGCGCTTTTTTCATCATTTTTCGCTAGAAAGGTCAAAACGCCACGATGCGCTTTTTTCATCATTTTTCGCTAGAAAGGTCAAAACGCCACGATGCGCTTTTTTCATCATTTTTCGCTAGAAAGGTCAAAACGCCACGATGCGCTTTTTTCATCATTTTTCGCTAGAAAGGTCAAAACGCCACGATGCGCTTTTTTCATCATTTTTCGCTAGAAAGGTCAAAACGCCACGATACGCTTTTTTCATCATTTTTCGCTAGAAAGGTCAAAACGCCACGATGCGCTTTTTTCATCATTTTTCGCTAGAAAGGTCAAAACGCCACGATGCGCTTTTTTCATCGCTAGAAAGGTCAATAGGCCACGATGCGCTTTTTTCACCTTTTGACCTTTGACCTTTTGACCTTTCACCTTTCACCTTTTGACCTTTGACCTTTTGACCTTTCACCTTTTGACCTTTGACCTTTCATCGCTAGAAAGGTCAAAACTGTTTTCATCATTTTTCGCTAGAAAGGTCAAAACGCCACGATGCGCTTTTTTCATAATTTTTCGCTAGAAAGGTCAAAACGCCACGATGCGCTTTTTTCATCATTTTTCGCTAGAAAGGTCAAAACGCCACGATGCGCTTTTTTCATCATTTTTCGCTAGAAAGGTCAAAACGCCACGATGCGCTTTTTTCATAATTTTTCGCTAGAAAGGTCAAAACGCCACGATGCGCTTTTTTCATCATTTTTCGCTAGAAAGGTCAAAACGCCACGATGCGCTTTTTTCATCATTTTTCGCTAGAAAGGTCAAAACGCCACGATGCGCTTTTTTCATCATTTTTCGCTAGAAAGGTCAAAACGCCACGATGCGCTTTTTTCATCATTTTTCGCTAGAAAGGTCAAAACGCCACGATGCGCTTTTTTCATCGCTAGAAAGGTCAAAACGCCACGATGCGCTTTTTTCATCGCTAGAAAGGTCAAAACCCCACGATGCGCTTTTTTCATCGCTAGAAAGGTCAATACGCCACGATGCGCTTTTTTCATCGCTAGAAAGGTCAAAACGCCACGATGCGCTTTTTTCATCATTTTTCGCTAGAAAGGTCAAAACGCCACGATGCGCATTTTTCAACATTTTTCGCTAGAAAGGTCAAAACGCCACGATGCGCTTTTTTCATCATTTTTCGCTAGAAAGGTCAAAACGCCACAATGCGCTTTTTTCATCATTTTTCGCTAGAAAGGTCAAAACGCCACGATGCGCTTTTTTCATCATTTTTCGCTAGAAAGGTCAAAACGCCACGATGCGCTTTTTTCATCATTTTTCGCTAGAAAGGTCAAAACGCCACGATGCGCTTTTTTCATCATTTTTCGCTAGAAAGGTCAAAACGCCACGATGCGCTTTTTTCATCATTTTTCGCTAGAAAGGTCAAAACGCCACGATGCGCTTTTTTCATCGCTAGAAAGGTCAAAACGCCACGATGCGCTTTTTTCATCGCTAGAAAGGTCAAAACCCCACGATGCGCTTTTTTCATCGCTAGAAAGGTCAATACGCCACGATGCGCTTTTTTCATCGCTAGAAAGGTCAAAACGCCACGATGCGCTTTTTTCATCATTTTTCGCTAGAAAGGTCAAAACGCCACGATGCGCATTTTTCAACATTTTTCGCTAGAAAGGTCAAAACGCCACGATGCGCTTTTTTCATCATTTTTCGCTAGAAAGGTCAAAACGCCACAATGCGCTTTTTTCATCATTTTTCGCTAGAAAGGTCAAAACGCCACGATGCGCTTTTTTCATCATTTTTCGCTAGAAAGGTCAAAACGCCACGATGCGCTTTTTTCATCATTTTTCGCTAGAAAGGTCAAAACGCCACGATGCGCTTTTTTCATCATTTTTCGCTAGAAAGGTCAAAACGCCACGATGCGCTTTTTTCATCATTTTTCGCTAGAAAGGTCAAAACGCCACGATGCGCTTTTTTCATCATTTTTCGCTAGAAAGGTCAAAACGCCACGATGCGCTTTTTTCATCATTTTTCGCTAGAAAGGTCAAAACGCCACGATGCGCTTTTTTCATCATTTTTCGCTAGAAAGGTCAAAACGCCACGATGCGCTTTTTTCATCATTTTTCGCTAGAAAGGTCAAAACGCCACGATGCGCTTTTTTCATCATTTTTCGCTAGAAAGGTCAAAACGCCACGATGCGCTTTTTTCATCATTTTTCGCTAGAAAGGTCAAAACGCCACGATGCGCTTTTTTCATCATTTTTCGCTAGAAAGGTCAAAACGCCACGATGCGCTTTTTTCATCATTTTTCGCTAGAAAGGTCAAAACGCCACGATGCGCTTTTTTCATCGCTAGAAAGGTCAAAACCCCACGATGCGCTTTTTTCATCGCTAGAAAGGTCAATACGCCACGATGCGCTTTTTTCATCGCTAGAAAGGTCAAAACGCCACGATGCGCTTTTTTTCATCATTTTTCGCTAGAAAGGTCAAAACGCCACGATGCGCTTTTTTCATCATTTTTCGCTAGAAACGTCAAAACGCCACGATGCGCTTTTTTCATCATTTTTCGCTAGAAAGGTCAAAACGCCACGATGCGCTTTTTTCATCATTTTTCGCTAGAAAGGTCAAAACGCCACGATGCGCTTTTTTCATCATTTTTCGCTAGAAAGGTCAAAACGCCACGATGCGCTTTTTTCATCGCTAGAAAGGTCAAAACGCCACGATGCGCTTTTTTCATCGCTAGAAAGGTCAAAACCCCACGATGCGCTTTTTTCATCGCTAGAAAGGTCAATACGCCACGATGCGCTTTTTTCATCGCTAGAAAGGTCAAAACGCCACGATGCGCTTTTTTCATCATTTTTCGCTAGAAAGGTCAAAACGCCACGATGCGCATTTTTCAACATTTTTCGCTAGAAAGGTCAAAACGCCACGATGCGCTTTTTTCATCATTTTTCGCTAGAAAGGTCAAAACGCCACAATGCGCTTTTTTCATCATTTTTCGCTAGAAAGGTCAAAACGCCACGATGCGCTTTTTTCATCATTTTTCGCTAGAAAGGTCAAAACGCCACGATGCGCTTTTTTCATCATTTTTCGCTAGAAAGGTCAAAACGCCACGATGCGCTTTTTTCATCATTTTTCGCTAGAAAGGTCAAAACGCCACGATGCGCTTTTTTCATCATTTTTCGCTAGAAAGGTCAAAACGCCACAATGCGCTTTTTTCATCATTTTTCGCTAGAAAGGTCAAAACGCCACGATGCGCTTTTTTCATCATTTTTCGCTAGAAAGGTCAAAACGCCACGATGCGCTTTTTTCATCATTTTTCGCTAGAAAGGTCAAAACGCCACGATGCGCTTTTTTCATCATTTTTCGCTAGAAAGGTCAAAACGCCACGATGCGCTTTTTTCATCATTTTTCGCTAGAAAGGTCAAAACGCCACGATGCGCTTTTTTCATCATTTTTCGCTAGAAAGGTCAAAACGCCACGATGCGCTTTTTTCATCATTTTTCGCTAGAAAGGTCAAAACGCCACGATGCGCTTTTTTCATCATTTTTCGCTAGAAAGGTCAAAACGCCACGATGCGCTTTTTTCATCGCTAGAAAGGTCAAAACGCCACGATGCGCTTTTTTCATCGCTAGAAAGGTCAAAACCCCACGATGCGCTTTTTTCATCGCTAGAAAGGTCAATACGCCACGATGCGCTTTTTTCATCGCTAGAAAGGTCAAAACGCCACGATGCGCTTTTTTCATCATTTTTCGCTAGAAAGGTCAAAACGCCACGATGCGCATTTTTCAACATTTTTCGCTAGAAAGGTCAAAACGCCACGATGCGCTTTTTTCATCATTTTTCGCTAGAAAGGTCAAAACGCCACAATGCGCTTTTTTCATCATTTTTCGCTAGAAAGGTCAAAACGCCACGATGCGCTTTTTTCATCATTTTTCGCTAGAAAGGTCAAAACGCCACGATGCGCTTTTTTCATAATTTTTCGCTAGAAAGGTCAAAACGCCACGATGCGCTTTTTTCATCATTTTTCGCTAGAAAGGTCAAAACGCCACGATGCGCTTTTTTCATCATTTTTCGCTAGAAAGGTCAAAACGCCACGATGCGCTTTTTTCATCATTTTTCGCTAGAAAGGTCAAAACGCCACGATGCGCTTTTTTCATCATTTTTCGCTAGAAAGGTCAAAACGCCACGATGCGCTTTTTTCATCATTTTTCGCTAGAAAGGTCAAAACGCCACGATGCGCTTTTTTCATCGCTAGAAAGGTCAAAACGCCACGATGCGCTTTTTTCATCGCTAGAAAGGTCAAAACCCCACGATGCGCTTTTTTCATCGCTAGAAAGGTCAATACGCCACGATGCGCTTTTTTCATCGCTAGAAAGGTCAAAACGCCACGATGCGCTTTTTTCATCATTTTTCGCTAGAAAGGTCAAAACGCCACGATGCGCATTTTTCAACATTTTTCGCTAGAAAGGTCAAAACGCCACGATGCGCTTTTTTCATCATTTTTCGCTAGAAAGGTCAAAACGCCACGATGCGCTTTTTTCATCATTTTTCGCTAGAAAGGTCAAAACGCCACGATGCGCTTTTTTCATCATTTTTCGCTAGAAAGGTCAAAACGCCACGATGCGCTTTTTTCATCATTTTTCGCTAGAAAGGTCAAAACGCCACGATGCGCTTTTTTCATCGCTAGAAAGGTCAAAACGCCACGATGCGCTTTTTTCATCGCTAGAAAGGTCAAAACCCCACGATGCGCTTTTTTCATCGCTAGAAAGGTCAATACGCCACGATGCGCTTTTTTCATCATTTTTCGCTAGAAAGGTCAAAACGCCACGATGCGCTTTTTTCATCGCTAGAAAGGTCAAAACCCCACGATGCGCTTTTTTCATCGCTAGAAAGGTCAATACGCCACGATGCGCTTTTTTCATCGCTAGAAAGGTCAAAACGCCACGATGCGCTTTTTTCATCATTTTTCGCTAGAAAGGTCAAAACGCCACGATGCGCATTTTTCAACATTTTTCGCTAGAAAGGTCAAAACGCCACGATGCGCTTTTTTCATCATTTTTCGCTAGAAAGGTCAAAACGCCACAATGCGCTTTTTTCATCATTTTTCGCTAGAAAGGTCAAAACGCCACGATGCGCTTTTTTCATCATTTTTCGCTAGAAAGGTCAAAACGCCACGATGCGCTTTTTTCATAATTTTTCGCTAGAAAGGTCAAAACGCCACAATGCGCTTTTTTCATCATTTTTCGCTAGAAAGGTCAAAACGCCACGATGCGCTTTTTTCATCATTTTTCGCTAGAAAGGTCAAAACGCCACGATGCGCTTTTTTCATAATTTTTCGCTAGAAAGGTCAAAACGCCACGATGCGCTTTTTTCATCATTTTTCGCTAGAAAGGTCAAAACGCCACGATGCGCTTTTTTCATCATTTTTCGCTAGAAAGGTCAAAACGCCACGATGCGCTTTTTTCATCATTTTTCGCTAGAAAGGTCAAAACGCCACGATGCGCTTTTTTCATCATTTTTCGCTAGAAAGGTCAAAACGCCACGATGCGCTTTTTTCATCGCTAGAAAGGTCAAAACGCCACGATGCGCTTTTTTCATCGCTAGAAAGGTCAAAACCCCACGATGCGCTTTTTTCATCGCTAGAAAGGTCAATACGCCACGATGCGCTTTTTTCATCGCTAGAAAGGTCAAAACGCCACGATGCGCTTTTTTCATCATTTTTCGCTAGAAAGGTCAAAACGCCACGATGCGCATTTTTCAACATTTTTCGCTAGAAAGGTCAAAACGCCACGATGCGCTTTTTTCATCATTTTTCGCTAGAAAGGTCAAAACGCCACAATGCGCTTTTTTCATCATTTTTCGCTAGAAAGGTCAAAACGCCACGATGCGCTTTTTTCATCATTTTTCGCTAGAAAGGTCAAAACGCCACGATGCGCTTTTTTCATCATTTTTCGCTAGAAAGGTCAAAACGCCACGATGCGCTTTTTTCATCATTTTTCGCTAGAAAGGTCAAAACGCCACGATGCGCTTTTTTCATCATTTTTCGCTAGAAAGGTCAAAACGCCACGATGCGCTTTTTTCATCGCTAGAAAGGTCAAAACGCCACGATGCGCTTTTTTCATCGCTAGAAAGGTCAAAACCCCACGATGCGCTTTTTTCATCGCTAGAAAGGTCAATACGCCACGATGCGCTTTTTTCATCGCTAGAAAGGTCAAAACGCCACGATGCGCTTTTTTCATCATTTTTCGCTAGAAAGGTCAAAACGCCACGATGCGCATTTTTCAACATTTTTCGCTAGAAAGGTCAAAACGCCACGATGCGCTTTTTTCATCATTTTTCGCTAGAAAGGTCAAAACGCCACAATGCGCTTTTTTCATCATTTTTCGCTAGAAAGGTCAAAACGCCACGATGCGCTTTTTTCATCATTTTTCGCTAGAAAGGTCAAAACGCCACGATGCGCTTTTTTCATCATTTTTCGCTAGAAAGGTCAAAACGCCACGATGCGCTTTTTTCATCATTTTTCGCTAGAAAGGTCAAAACGCCACGATGCGCTTTTTTCATCATTTTTCGCTAGAAAGGTCAAAACGCCACGATGCGCTTTTTTCATCGCTAGAAAGGTCAAAACGCCACGATGCGCTTTTTTCATCGCTAGAAAGGTCAAAACCCCACGATGCGCTTTTTTCATCGCTAGAAAGGTCAATACGCCACGATGCGCTTTTTTCATCGCTAGAAAGGTCAAAACGCCACGATGCGCTTTTTTCATCATTTTTCGCTAGAAAGGTCAAAACGCCACGATGCGCATTTTTCAACATTTTTCGCTAGAAAGGTCAAAACGCCACGATGCGCTTTTTTCATCATTTTTCGCTAGAAAGGTCAAAACGCCACAATGCGCTTTTTTCATCATTTTTCGCTAGAAAGGTCAAAACGCCACGATGCGCTTTTTTCATAATTTTTCGCTAGAAAGGTCAAAACGCCACGATGCGCTTTTTTCATCATTTTTCGCTAGAAAGGTCAAAACGCCACGATGCGCTTTTTTCATCATTTTTCGCTAGAAAGGTCAAAACGCCACGATGCGCTTTTTTCATCATTTTTCGCTAGAAAGGTCAAAACGCCACGATGCGCTTTTTTCATAATTTTTCGCTAGAAAGGTCAAAACGCCACGATGCGCTTTTTTCATCACTAGAAAGGTCAAAACCCCACGATGCGCTTTTTTCATCGCTAGAAAGGTCAATACGCCACGATGCGCTTTTTTCATCGCTAGAAAGGTCAAAACGCCACGATGCGCTTTTTTTCATCATTTTTCGCTAGAAAGGTCAAAACGCCACGATGCGCTTTTTTCATCATTTTTCGCTAGAAAGGTCAAAACGCCACGATGCGCTTTTTTCATCATTTTTCGCTAGAAAGGTCAAAACGCCACGATGCGCTTTTTTCATCATTTTTCGCTAGAAAGGTCAAAACGCCACGATGCGCTTTTTTCATCATTTTTCGCTAGAAAGGTCAAAACGCCACGATGCGCTTTTTTCATCGCTAGAAAGGTCAAAACGCCACGATGCGCTTTTTTCATCGCTAGAAAGGTCAAAACCCCACGATGCGCTTTTTTCATCGCTAGAAAGGTCAATACGCCACGATGCGCTTTTTTCATCGCTAGAAAGGTCAAAACGCCACGATGCGCTTTTTTCATCATTTTTCGCTAGAAAGGTCAAAACGCCACGATGCGCATTTTTCAACATTTTTCGCTAGAAAGGTCAAAACGCCACGATGCGCTTTTTTCATCATTTTTCGCTAGAAAGGTCAAAACGCCACAATGCGCTTTTTTCATCATTTTTCGCTAGAAAGGTCAAAACGCCACGATGCGCTTTTTTCATCATTTTTCGCTAGAAAGGTCAAAACGCCACGATGCGCTTTTTTCATCATTTTTCGCTAGAAAGGTCAAAACGCCACGATGCGCTTTTTTCATCATTTTTCGCTAGAAAGGTCAAAACGCCACGATGCGCTTTTTTCATCATTTTTCGCTAGAAAGGTCAAAACGCCACGATGCGCTTTTTTCATCATTTTTCGCTAGAAAGGTCAAAACGCCACGATGCGCTTTTTTCATCATTTTTCGCTAGAAAGGTCAAAACGCCACGATGCGCTTTTTTCATCATTTTTCGCTAGAAAGGTCAAAACGCCACGATGCGCTTTTTTCATCATTTTTCGCTAGAAAGGTCAAAACGCCACGATGCGCTTTTTTCATAATTTTTCGCTAGAAAGGTCAAAACGCCACGATGCGCTTTTTTCATCGCTAGAAAGGTCAAAACCCCACGATGCGCTTTTTTCATCGCTAGAAAGGTCAATACGCCACGATGCGCTTTTTTCATCGCTAGAAAGGTCAAAACGCCACGATGCGCTTTTTTTCATCATTTTTCGCTAGAAAGGTCAAAACGCCACGATGCGCTTTTTTCATCATTTTTCGCTAGAAAGGTCAAAACGCCACGATGCGCTTTTTTCATCATTTTTCGCTAGAAAGGTCAAAACGCCACGATGCGCTTTTTTCATCGCTAGAAAGGTCAAAACGCCACGATGCGCTTTTTTCATCGCTAGAAAGGTCAAAACCCCACGATGCGCTTTTTTCATCGCTAGAAAGGTCAATACGCCACGATGCGCTTTTTTCATCGCTAGAAAGGTCAAAACGCCACGATGCGCTTTTTTCATCATTTTTCGCTAGAAAGGTCAAAACGCCACGATGCGCATTTTTCAACATTTTTCGCTAGAAAGGTCAAAACGCCACGATGCGCTTTTTTCATCATTTTTCGCTAGAAAGGTCAAAACGCCACAATGCGCTTTTTTCATCATTTTTCGCTAGAAAGGTCAAAACGCCACGATGCGCTTTTTTCATCATTTTTCGCTAGAAAGGTCAAAACGCCACGATGCGCTTTTTTCATCATTTTTCGCTAGAAAGGTCAAAACGCCACGATGCGCTTTTTTCATCATTTTTCGCTAGAAAGGTCAAAACGCCACGATGCGCTTTTTTCATCATTTTTCGCTAGAAAGGTCAAAACGCCACAATGCGCTTTTTTCATCATTTTTCGCTAGAAAGGTCAAAACGCCACGATGCGCTTTTTTCATCATTTTTCGCTAGAAAGGTCAAAACGCCACAATGCGCTTTTTTCATCATTTTTCGCTAGAAAGGTCAAAACGCCACGATGCGCTTTTTTCATCATTTTTCGCTAGAAAGGTCAAAACGCCACGATGCGCTTTTTTCATCATTTTTCGCTAGAAAGGTCAAAACGCCACGATGCGCTTTTTTCATCATTTTTCGCTAGAAAGGTCAAAACGCCACGATGCGCTTTTTTCATCATTTTTCGCTAGAAAGGTCAAAACGCCACGATGCGCTTTTTTCATCATTTTTCGCTAGAAAGGTCAAAACGCCACGATGCGCTTTTTTCATCATTTTTCGCTAGAAAGGTCAAAACGCCACGATGCGCTTTTTTCATCATTTTTCGCTAGAAAGGTCAAAACGCCACGATGCGCTTTTTTCATCGCTAGAAAGGTCAAAACGCCACGATGCGCTTTTTTCATCATTTTTCGCTAGAAAGGTCAAAACGCCACAATGCGCTTTTTTCATCATTTTTCGCTAGAAAGGTCAAAACGCCACGATGCGCTTTTTTCATCATTTTTCGCTAGAAAGGTCAAAACGCCACGATGCGCTTTTTTCATCATTTTTCGCTAGAAAGGTCAAAACGCCACGATGCGCTTTTTTCATCATTTTTCGCTAGAAAGGTCAAAACGCCACGATGCGCTTTTTTCATCATTTTTCGCTAGAAAGGTCAAAACGCCACAATGCGCTTTTTTCATCATTTTTCGCTAGAAAGGTCAAAACGCCACGATGCGCTTTTTTCATCATTTTTCGCTAGAAAGGTCAAAACGCCACGATGCGCTTTTTTCATCATTTTTCGCTAGAAAGGTCAAAACGCCACGATGTGCTTTTTTCATCATTTTTCGCTAGAAAGGTCAAAACGCCACGATGCGCTTTTTTCATCATTTTTCGCTAGAAAGGTCAAAACGCCACGATGCGCTTTTTTCATCATTTTTCGCTAGAAAGGTCAAAACGCCACGATGCGCTTTTTTCATCATTTTTCGCTAGAAAGGTCAAAACGCCACGATGCGCTTTTTTCATCATTTTTCGCTAGAAAGGTCAAAACGCCACGATGCGCTTTTTTCATCATTTTTCGCTAGAAAGGTCAAAACGCCACGATGCGCTTTTTTCATCGCTAGAAAGGTCAAAACCCCACGATGCGCTTTTTTCATCGCTAGAAAGGTCAATACGCCACGATGCGCTTTTTTCATCGCTAGAAAGGTCAAAACGCCACGATGCGCTTTTTTTCATCATTTTTCGCTAGAAAGGTCAAAACGCCACGATGCGCTTTTTTCATCATTTTTCGCTAGAAAGGTCAAAACGCCACGATGCGCTTTTTTCATCATTTTTCGCTAGAAAGGTCAAAACGCCACGATGCGCTTTTTTCATCATTTTTCGCTAGAAAGGTAAAAACGCCACGATGCGCTTTTTTCATCATTTTTCGCTAGAAAGGTCAAAACGCCACGATGCGCTTTTTTCATCATTTTTCGCTAGAAAGGTCAAAACGCCACGATGCGCTTTTTTCATCATTTTTCGCTAGAAAGGTCAAAACGCCACGATGCGCTTTTTTCATCGCTAGAAAGGTCAATAGGCCACGATGCGCTTTTTTCACCTTTTGACCTTTGACCTTTTGACCTTTCACCTTTTGACCTTTGACCTTTTGACCTTTCACCTTTTGACCTTTGACCTTTCATCGCTAGAAAGGTCAAAACTGTTTTCATCATTTTTCGCTAGAAAGGTCAAAACGCCACGATGCGCTTTTTTCATAATTTTTCGCTAGAAAGGTCAAAACGCCACGATGCGCTTTTTTCATCATTTTTCGCTAGAAAGGTCAAAACGCCACGATGCGCTTTTTTCATCATTTTTCGCTAGAAAGGTCAAAACGCCACGATGCGCTTTTTTCATCGCTAGAAAGGTCAAAACGCCACGATGCGCTTTTTTCATCATTTTTCGCTAGAAAGGTCAAAACGCCACGATGCGCTTTTTTCATCATTTTTCGCTAGAAAGGTCAAAACGCCACGATGCGCTTTTTTCATCATTTTTCGCTAGAAAGGTCAAAACGCCACGATGCGCTTTTTTCATCGCTAGAAAGGTCAAAACGCCACGATGCGCTTTTTTCATCGCTAGAAAGGTCAAAACCCCACGATGCGCTTTTTTCATCGCTAGAAAGGTCAATACGCCACGATGCGCTTTTTTCATCGCTAGAAAGGTCAAAACGCCACGATGCGCTTTTTTCATCATTTTTCGCTAGAAAGGTCAAAACGCCACGATGCGCATTTTTCAACATTTTTCGCTAGAAAGGTCAAAACGCCACGATGCGCTTTTTTCATCATTTTTCGCTAGAAAGGTCAAAACGCCACAATGCGCTTTTTTCATCATTTTTCGCTAGAAAGGTCAAAACGCCACGATGCGCTTTTTTCATCATTTTTCGCTAGAAAGGTCAAAACGCCACGATGCGCTTTTTTCATCATTTTTCGCTAGAAAGGTCAAAACGCCACGATGCGCTTTTTTCATCATTTTTCGCTAGAAAGGTCAAAACGCCACGATGCGCTTTTTTCATCATTTTTCGCTAGAAAGGTCAAAACGCCACGATGCGCTTTTTTCATAATTTTTCGCTAGAAAGGTCAAAACGCCACGATGCGCTTTTTTCATCACTAGAAAGGTCAAAACCCCACGATGCGCTTTTTTCATCGCTAGAAAGGTCAATACGCCACGATGCGCTTTTTTCATCGCTAGAAAGGTCAAAACGCCACGATGCGCTTTTTTTCATCATTTTTCGCTAGAAAGGTCAAAACGCCACGATGCGCTTTTTTCATCATTTTTCGCTAGAAAGGTCAAAACGCCACGATGCGCTTTTTTCATCATTTTTCGCTAGAAAGGTCAAAACGCCACGATGCGCTTTTTTCATCATTTTTCGCTAGAAAGGTCAAAACGCCACGATGCGCTTTTTTCATCATTTTTCGCTAGAAAGGTCAAAACGCCACGATGCGCTTTTTTCATCGCTAGAAAGGTCAAAACGCCACGATGCGCTTTTTTCATCGCTAGAAAGGTCAAAACCCCACGATGCGCTTTTTTCATCGCTAGAAAGGTCAATACGCCACGATGCGCTTTTTTCATCGCTAGAAAGGTCAAAACGCCACGATGCGCTTTTTTCATCATTTTTTGCTAGAAAGGTCAAAACGCCACGATGCGCATTTTTCAACATTTTTCGCTAGAAAGGTCAAAACGCCACGATGCGCTTTTTTCATCATTTTTCGCTAGAAAGGTCAAAACGCCACAATGCGCTTTTTTCATCATTTTTCGCTAGAAAGGTCAAAACGCCACGATGCGCTTTTTTCATCATTTTTCGCTAGAAAGGTCAAAACGCCACGATGCGCTTTTTTCATCATTTTTCGCTAGAAAGGTCAAAACGCCACGATGCGCTTTTTTCATCATTTTTCGCTAGAAAGGTCAAAACGCCACGATGCGCTTTTTTCATCATTTTTCGCTAGAAAGGTCAAAACGCCACGATGCGCTTTTTTCATCATTTTTCGCTAGAAAGGTCAAAACGCCACGATGCGCTTTTTTCATCATTTTTCGCTAGAAAGGTCAAAACGCCACGATGCGCTTTTTTCATCATTTTTCGCTAGAAAGGTCAAAACGCCACGATGCGCTTTTTTCATCATTTTTCGCTAGAAAGGTCAAAACGCCACGATGCGCTTTTTTCATAATTTTTCGCTAGAAAGGTCAAAACGCCACGATGCGCTTTTTTCATCGCTAGAAAGGTCAAAACCCCACGATGCGCTTTTTTCATCGCTAGAAAGGTCAATACGCCACGATGCGCTTTTTTCATCGCTAGAAAGGTCAAAACGCCACGATGCGCTTTTTTTCATCATTTTTCGCTAGAAAGGTCAAAACGCCACGATGCGCTTTTTTCATCATTTTTCGCTAGAAAGGTCAAAACGCCACGATGCGCTTTTTTCATCATTTTTCGCTAGAAAGGTCAAAACGCCACGATGCGCTTTTTTCATCGCTAGAAAGGTCAAAACGCCACGATGCGCTTTTTTCATCGCTAGAAAGGTCAAAACCCCACGATGCGCTTTTTTCATCGCTAGAAAGGTCAATACGCCACGATGCGCTTTTTTCATCGCTAGAAAGGTCAAAACGCCACGATGCGCTTTTTTCATCATTTTTCGCTAGAAAGGTCAAAACGCCACGATGCGCATTTTTCAACATTTTTCGCTAGAAAGGTCAAAACGCCACGATGCGCTTTTTTCATCATTTTTCGCTAGAAAGGTCAAAACGCCACAATGCGCTTTTTTCATCATTTTTCGCTAGAAAGGTCAAAACGCCACGATGCGCTTTTTTCATCATTTTTCGCTAGAAAGGTCAAAACGCCACGATGCGCTTTTTTCATCATTTTTCGCTAGAAAGGTCAAAACGCCACGATGCGCTTTTTTCATCATTTTTCGCTAGAAAGGTCAAAACGCCACGATGCGCTTTTTTCATCATTTTTCGCTAGAAAGGTCAAAACGCCACGATGCGCTTTTTTCATCATTTTTCGCTAGAAAGGTCAAAACGCCACAATGCGCTTTTTTCATCATTTTTCGCTAGAAAGGTCAAAACGCCACGATGCGCTTTTTTCATCATTTTTCGCTAGAAAGGTCAAAACGCCACAATGCGCTTTTTTCATCATTTTTCGCTAGAAAGGTCAAAACGCCACGATGCGCTTTTTTCATCATTTTTCGCTAGAAAGGTCAAAACGCCACGATGCGCTTTTTTCATCATTTTTCGCTAGAAAGGTCAAAACGCCACGATGCGCTTTTTTCATCATTTTTCGCTAGAAAGGTCAAAACGCCACGATGCGCTTTTTTCATCATTTTTCGCTAGAAAGGTCAAAACGCCACGATGCGCTTTTTTCATCATTTTTCGCTAGAAAGGTCAAAACGCCACGATGCGCTTTTTTCATCATTTTTCGCTAGAAAGGTCAAAACGCCACGATGCGCTTTTTTCATCATTTTTCGCTAGAAAGGTCAAAACGCCACGATGCGCTTTTTTCATCGCTAGAAAGGTCAAAACGCCACGATGCGCTTTTTTCATCATTTTTCGCTAGAAAGGTCAAAACGCCACAATGCGCTTTTTTCATCATTTTTCGCTAGAAAGGTCAAAACGCCACGATGCGCTTTTTTCATCATTTTTCGCTAGAAAGGTCAAAACGCCACGATGCGCTTTTTTCATCATTTTTCGCTAGAAAGGTCAAAACGCCACGATGCGCTTTTTTCATCATTTTTCGCTAGAAAGGTCAAAACGCCACGATGCGCTTTTTTCATCATTTTTCGCTAGAAAGGTCAAAACGCCACAATGCGCTTTTTTCATCATTTTTCGCTAGAAAGGTCAAAACGCCACGATGCGCTTTTTTCATCATTTTTCGCTAGAAAGGTCAAAACGCCACGATGCGCTTTTTTCATCATTTTTCGCTAGAAAGGTCAAAACGCCACGATGTGCTTTTTTCATCATTTTTCGCTAGAAAGGTCAAAACGCCACGATGCGCTTTTTTCATCATTTTTCGCTAGAAAGGTCAAAACGCCACGATGCGCTTTTTTCATCATTTTTCGCTAGAAAGGTCAAAACGCCACGATGCGCTTTTTTCATCATTTTTCGCTAGAAAGGTCAAAACGCCACGATGCGCTTTTTTCATCATTTTTCGCTAGAAAGGTCAAAACGCCACGATGCGCTTTTTTCATCATTTTTCGCTAGAAAGGTCAAAACGCCACGATGCGCTTTTTTCATCGCTAGAAAGGTCAAAACCCCACGATGCGCTTTTTTCATCGCTAGAAAGGTCAATACGCCACGATGCGCTTTTTTCATCGCTAGAAAGGTCAAAACGCCACGATGCGCTTTTTTTCATCATTTTTCGCTAGAAAGGTCAAAACGCCACGATGCGCTTTTTTCATCATTTTTCGCTAGAAAGGTCAAAACGCCACGATGCGCTTTTTTCATCATTTTTCGCTAGAAAGGTCAAAACGCCACGATGCGCTTTTTTCATCATTTTTCGCTAGAAAGGTAAAAACGCCACGATGCGCTTTTTTCATCATTTTTCGCTAGAAAGGTCAAAACGCCACGATGCGCTTTTTTCATCATTTTTCGCTAGAAAGGTCAAAACGCCACGATGCGCTTTTTTCATCATTTTTCGCTAGAAAGGTCAAAACGCCACGATGCGCTTTTTTCATCGCTAGAAAGGTCAATAGGCCACGATGCGCTTTTTTCACCTTTTGACCTTTGACCTTTTGACCTTTCACCTTTTGACCTTTGACCTTTTGACCTTTCACCTTTTGACCTTTGACCTTTCATCGCTAGAAAGGTCAAAACTGTTTTCATCATTTTTCGCTAGAAAGGTCAAAACGCCACGATGCGCTTTTTTCATAATTTTTCGCTAGAAAGGTCAAAACGCCACGATGCGCTTTTTTCATCATTTTTCGCTAGAAAGGTCAAAACGCCACGATGCGCTTTTTTCATCATTTTTCGCTAGAAAGGTCAAAACGCCACGATGCGCTTTTTTCATCATTTTTCGCTAGAAAGGTCAAAACGCCACGATGCGCTTTTTTCATAATTTTTCGCTAGAAAGGTCAAAACGCCACGATGCGCTTTTTTCATCGCTAGAAAGGTCAAAACGCCACGATGCGCTTTTTTCATCGCTAGAAAGGTCAAAACCCCACGATGCGCTTTTTTCATCTCTAGAAAGGTCAATACGCCACGATGCGCTTTTTTCATCGCTAGAAAGGTCAAAACGCCACGATGCGCTTTTTTCATCATTTTTCGCTAGAAAGGTCAAAACGCCACGATGCGCATTTTTCAACATTTTTCGCTAGAAAGGTCAAAACGCCACGATGCGCTTTTTTCATCATTTTTCGCTAGAAAGGTCAAAACGCCACAATGCGCTTTTTTCATCATTTTTCGCTAGAAAGGTCAAAACGCCACGATGCGCTTTTTTCATCATTTTTCGCTAGAAAGGTCAAAACGCCACGATGCGCTTTTTTCATAATTTTTCGCTAGAAAGGTCAAAACGCCACGATGCGCTTTTTTCATCATTTTTCGCTAGAAAGGTCAAAACGCCACGATGCGCTTTTTTCATCATTTTTCGCTAGAAAGGTCAAAACGCCACGATGCGCTTTTTTCATCATTTTTCGCTAGAAAGGTCAAAACGCCACGATGCGCTTTTTTCATCATTTTTCGCTAGAAAGGTCAAAACGCCACGATGCGCTTTTTTCATCGCTAGAAAGGTCAAAACGCCACGATGCGCTTTTTTCATTGCTAGAAAGGTCAAAACCCCACGATGCGCTTTTTTCATCGCTAGAAAGGTCAATACGCCACGATGCGCTTTTTTCATCGCTAGAAAGGTCAAAACGCCACGATGCGCTTTTTTCATCATTTTTCGCTAGAAAGGTCAAAACGCCACGATGCACATTTTTCAACATTTTTCGCTAGAAAGGTCAAAACGCCACGATGCGCTTTTTTCATCATTTTTCGCTAGAAAGGTCAAAACGCCACGATGCGCTTTTTTCATCATTTTTCGCTAGAAAGGTCAAAACGCCACGATGCGCTTTTTTCATCATTTTTCGCTAGAAAGGTCAAAACGCCACGATGCGCTTTTTTCATCATTTTTCGCTAGAAAGGTCAAAACGCCACGATGCGCTTTTTTCATCATTTTTCGCTAGAAAGGTCAAAACGCCACGATGCGCTTTTTTCATCGCTAGAAAGGTCAAAACGCCACGATGCGCTTTTTTCATCGCTAGAAAGGTCAAAACGCCACGATGCGCTTTTTTCATCGCTAGAAAGGTCAAAACCCCACGATGCGCTTTTTTCATCGCTAGAAAGGTCAATACGCCACGATGCGCTTTTTTCATCGCTAGAAAGGTCAAAACGCCACGATGCGCATTTTTCAACATTTTTCGCTAGAAAGGTCAAAACGCCACGATGCGCTTTTTTCATCATTTTTCGCTAGAAAGGTCAAAACGCCACGATGCGCTTTTTTCATCATTTTTCGCTAGAAAGGTCAAAACGCCACGATGCGCTTTTTTCATCATTTTTCGCTAGAAAGGTCAAAACGCCACGATGCGCTTTTTTCATCATTTTTCGCTAGAAAGGTCAAAACGCCACGATGCGCTTTTTTCATCATTTTTCGCTAGAAAGGTCAAAACGCCACGATGCGCTTTTTTCATCGCTAGAAAGGTCAAAACGCCACGATGCGCTTTTTTCATCGCTAGAAAGGTCAAAACCCCACGATGCGCTTTTTTTATCGCTAGAAAGGTCAATACGCCACGATGCGCTTTTTTCATCGCTAGAAAGGTCAAAACGCCACGATGCGCTTTTTTCATCATTTTTCGCTAGAAAGGTCAAAACGCCACGATGCACATTTTTCAACATTTTTCGCTAGAAAGGTCAAAACGCCACGATGCGCTTTTTTCATCATTTTTCGCTAGAAAGGTCAAAACGCCACGATGCGCTTTTTTCATCATTTTTCGCTAGAAAGGTCAAAACGCCACGATGCGCTTTTTTCATCATTTTTCGCTAGAAAGGTCAAAACGCCACGATGCGCTTTTTTCATAATTTTTCGCTAGAAAGGTCAAAACGCCACGATGCGCTTTTTTCATCGCTAGAAAGGTCAAAACGCCACGATGCGCTTTTTTCATCGCTAGAAAGGTCAAAACCCCACGATGCGCTTTTTTCATCTCTAGAAAGGTCAATACGCCACGATGCGCTTTTTTCATCGCTAGAAAGGTCAAAACGCCACGATGCGCTTTTTTCATCATTTTTCGCTAGAAAGGTCAAAACGCCACGATGCGCATTTTTCAACATTTTTCGCTAGAAAGGTCAAAACGCCACGATGCGCTTTTTTCATCATTTTTCGCTAGAAAGGTCAAAACGCCACAATGCGCTTTTTTCATCATTTTTCGCTAGAAAGGTCAAAACGCCACGATGCGCTTTTTTCATCATTTTTCGCTAGAAAGGTCAAAACGCCACGATGCGCTTTTTTCATAATTTTTCGCTAGAAAGGTCAAAACGCCACGATGCGCTTTTTTCATCATTTTTCGCTAGAAAGGTCAAAACGCCACGATGCGCTTTTTTCATCATTTTTCGCTAGAAAGGTCAAAACGCCACGATGCGCTTTTTTCATCATTTTTCGCTAGAAAGGTCAAAACGCCACGATGCGCTTTTTTCATCATTTTTCGCTAGAAAGGTCAAAACGCCACGATGCGCTTTTTTCATCGCTAGAAAGGTCAAAACGCCACGATGCGCTTTTTTCATTGCTAGAAAGGTCAAAACCCCACGATGCGCTTTTTTCATCGCTAGAAAGGTCAATACGCCACGATGCGCTTTTTTCATCGCTAGAAAGGTCAAAACGCCACGATGCGCTTTTTTCATCATTTTTCGCTAGAAAGGTCAAAACGCCACGATGCACATTTTTCAACATTTTTCGCTAGAAAGGTCAAAACGCCACGATGCGCTTTTTTCATCATTTTTCGCTAGAAAGGTCAAAACGCCACGATGCGCTTTTTTCATCATTTTTCGCTAGAAAGGTCAAAACGCCACGATGCGCTTTTTTCATCATTTTTCGCTAGAAAGGTCAAAACGCCACGATGCGCTTTTTTCATCATTTTTCGCTAGAAAGGTCAAAACGCCACGATGCGCTTTTTTCATCATTTTTCGCTAGAAAGGTCAAAACGCCACGATGCGCTTTTTTCATCGCTAGAAAGGTCAAAACGCCACGATGCGCTTTTTTCATCGCTAGAAAGGTCAAAACGCCACGATGCGCTTTTTTCATCGCTAGAAAGGTCAAAACCCCACGATGCGCTTTTTTCATCGCTAGAAAGGTCAATACGCCACGATGCGCTTTTTTCATCGCTAGAAAGGTCAAAACGCCACGATGCGCATTTTTCAACATTTTTCGCTAGAAAGGTCAAAACGCCACGATGCGCTTTTTTCATCATTTTTCGCTAGAAAGGTCAAAACGCCACGATGCGCTTTTTTCATCATTTTTCGCTAGAAAGGTCAAAACGCCACGATGCGCTTTTTTCATCATTTTTCGCTAGAAAGGTCAAAACGCCACGATGCGCTTTTTTCATCATTTTTCGCTAGAAAGGTCAAAACGCCACGATGCGCTTTTTTCATCATTTTTCGCTAGAAAGGTCAAAACGCCACGATGCGCTTTTTTCATCGCTAGAAAGGTCAAAACGCCACGATGCGCTTTTTTCATCGCTAGAAAGGTCAAAACCCCACGATGCGCTTTTTTTATCGCTAGAAAGGTCAATACGCCACGATGCGCTTTTTTCATCGCTAGAAAGGTCAAAACGCCACGATGCGCTTTTTTCATCATTTTTCGCTAGAAAGGTCAAAACGCCACGATGCACATTTTTCAACATTTTTCGCTAGAAAGGTCAAAACGCCACGATGCGCTTTTTTCATCATTTTTCGCTAGAAAGGTCAAAACGCCACAATGCGCTTTTTTCATAATTTTTCGCTAGAAAGGTCAAAACGCCACGATGCGCTTTTTTCATCATTTTTCGCTAGAAAGGTCAAAACGCCACGATGCGCTTTTTTCATCATTTTTCGCTAGAAAGGTCAAAACGCCACGATGCGCTTTTTTCATCATTTTTCGCTAGAAAGGTCAAAACGCCACGATGCGCTTTTTTCATCATTTTTCGCTAGAAAGGTCAAAACGCCACGATGCGCTTTTTTCATCGCTAGAAAGGTCAAAACGCCACGATGCGCTTTTTTCATCGCTAGAAAGGTCAAAACGCCACGATGCGCTTTTTTCATCGCTAGAAAGGTCAAAACCCCACAATGCGCTTTTTTCATCGCTAGAAAGGTCAATACGCCACGATGCGCTTTTTTCATCGCTAGAAAGGTCAAAACGCCACGATGCGCATTTTTCAACATTTTTCGCTAGAAAGGTCAAAACGCCACGATGCGCTTTTTTCATCATTTTTCGCTAGAAAGGTCAAAACGCCACGATGCGCTTTTTTCATCATTTTTCGCTAGAAAGGTCAAAACGCCACGATGCGCTTTTTTCATCATTTTTCGCTAGAAAGGTCAAAACGCCACGATGCGCTTTTTTTCACCTTGACCTTTGACCTTTTGACCTTTGACCTTTTGACCTTTCACCTTTTGACCTTTGACCTTTCATCGCTAGAAAGGTCAAAACTGTTTTCATCATTTTTCGCTAGAAAGGTCAAAACGCCACGATGCGCTTTTTTCATAATTTTTCGCTAGAAAGGTCAAAACGCCACGATGCGCTTTTTTCATCGCTAGAAAGGTCAAAACGCCACGATGCGCTTTTTTCACCTTTTGACCTTTGACCTTTTGACCTTTCACCTTTTGACCTTTGACCTTTTGACCTTTTGACCTTTCACCTTTTGACCTTTGACCTTTCATCGCTAGAAAGGTCAAAACTGTTTTCATAATTTTTCGCTAGAAAGGTCAAAACGCCACGATGCGCTTTTTTCATCATTTTTCGCTAGAAAGGTCAAAACGCCACGATGCGCTTTTTTCATCATTTTTCGCTAGAAAGGTCAAAACGCCACGATGCGCTTTTTTCATAATTTTTCGCTAGAAAGGTCAAAACGCCACGATGCGCTTTTTTCATCGCTAGAAAGGTCAAAACGCCACGATGCGCTTTTTTCATCGCTAGAAAGGTCAAAACGCCACGATGCGCTTTTTTCATCGCTAGAAAGGTCAAAACCCCACGATGCGCTTTTTTCATCGCTAGAAAGGTCAATACGCCACGATGCGCTTTTTTCATCGCTAGAAAGGTCAAAACGCCACGATGCGCTTTTTTCATCATTTTTCGCGAGAAAGGTCAAAACGCCACGATGCGCATTTTTCAACATTTTTCGCTAGAAAGGTCAAAACGCCACGATGCGCTTTTTTCATCATTTTTCGCTAGAAAGGTCAAAACGCCACAATGCGCTTTTTTCATTTTTCGCTAGAAAGGTCAAAACGCCACGATGCGCTTTTTTCATAATTTTTCGCTAGAAAGGTCAAAACGCCACGATGCGCTTTTTTCATCATTTTTCGCTAGAAAGGTCAAAACGCCACGATGCGCTTTTTTCATCATTTTTCGCTAGAAAGGTCAAAACGCCACGATGCGCTTTTTTCATCATTTTTCGCTAGAAAGGTCAAAACGCCACGATGCGCTTTTTTCATCATTTTTCGCTAGAAAGGTCAAAACGCCACGATGCGCTTTTTTCATCATTTTTCGCTAGAAAGGTCAAAACGCCACGATGCGCTTTTTTCATCATTTTTCGCTAGAAAGGTCAAAACGCCACGATGCGCTTTTTTCATCATTTTTCGCTAGAAAGGTCAAAACGCCACGATGCGCTTTTTTCATCATTTTTCGCTAGAAAGGTCAAAACGCCACGATGCGCTTTTTTCATCGCTAGAAAGGTCAAAACCCCACGATGCGCTTTTTTCATCGCTAGAAAGGTCAATACGCCACGATGCGCTTTTTTCATCGCTAGAAAGGTCAAAACCCCACGATGCGCTTTTTTCATCGCTAGAAAGGTCAAAACGCCACGATGCGCTTTTTTTCATCATTTTTCGCTAGAAAGGTCAAAACGCCACGATGCGCTTTTTTCATCATTTTTCGCTAGAAAGGTCAAAACGCCACGATGCGCTTTTTTCATCATTTTTCGCTAGAAAGGTCAAAACGCCACGATGCGCTTTTTTCATCATTTTTCGCTAGAAAGGTCAAAACGCCACGATGCGCTTTTTTCATCATTTTTCGCTAGAAAGGTCAAAACGCCACGATGCGCTTTTTTCATCATTTTTCGCTAGAAAGGTCAAAACGCCACGATGCGCTTTTTTCATCATTTTTCGCTAGAAAGGTCAAAACGCCACGATGCGCTTTTTTCATCATTTTTCGCTAGAAAGGTCAAAACGCCACGATGCGCTTTTTTCATCATTTTTCGCTAGAAAGGTCAAAACGCCACGATGCGCTTTTTTCATCGCTAGAAAGGTCAAAACGCCACGATGCGCTTTTTTCATCATTTTTCGCTAGAAAGGTCAAAACGCCACAATGCGCTTTTTTCATCATTTTTCGCTAGAAAGGTCAAAACGCCACGATGCGCTTTTTTCATCATTTTTCGCTAGAAAGGTCAAAACGCCACGATGCGCTTTTTTCATCATTTTTCGCTAGAAAGGTCAAAACGCCACGATGCGCTTTTTTCATCATTTTTCGCTAGAAAGGTCAAAACGCCACGATGCGCTTTTTTCATCATTTTTCGCTAGAAAGGTCAAAACGCCACAATGCGCTTTTTTCATCATTTTTCGCTAGAAAGGTCAAAACGCCACGATGCGCTTTTTTCATCATTTTTCGCTAGAAAGGTCAAAACGCCACGATGCGCTTTTTTCATCATTTTTCGCTAGAAAGGTCAAAACGCCACGATGTGCTTTTTTCATCATTTTTCGCTAGAAAGGTCAAAACGCCACGATGCGCTTTTTTCATCATTTTTCGCTAGAAAGGTCAAAACGCCACGATGCGCTTTTTTCATCATTTTTCGCTAGAAAGGTCAAAACGCCACGATGCGCTTTTTTCATCATTTTTCGCTAGAAAGGTCAAAACGCCACGATGCGCTTTTTTCATCATTTTTCGCTAGAAAGGTCAAAACGCCACGATGCGCTTTTTTCATCATTTTTCGCTAGAAAGGTCAAAACGCCACGATGCGCTTTTTTCATCGCTAGAAAGGTCAAAACCCCACGATGCGCTTTTTTCATCGCTAGAAAGGTCAATACGCCACGATGCGCTTTTTTCATCGCTAGAAAGGTCAAAACGCCACGATGCGCTTTTTTTCATCATTTTTCGCTAGAAAGGTCAAAACGCCACGATGCGCTTTTTTCATCATTTTTCGCTAGAAAGGTCAAAACGCCACGATGCGCTTTTTTCATCATTTTTCGCTAGAAAGGTCAAAACGCCACGATGCGCTTTTTTCATCATTTTTCGCTAGAAAGGTAAAAACGCCACGATGCGCTTTTTTCATCATTTTTCGCTAGAAAGGTCAAAACGCCACGATGCGCTTTTTTCATAATTTTTCGCTAGAAAGGTCAAAACGCCACGATGCGCTTTTTTCATCATTTTTCGCTAGAAAGGTCAAAACGCCACGATGCGCTTTTTTCATCGCTAGAAAGGTCAATAGGCCACGATGCGCTTTTTTCACCTTTTGACCTTTGACCTTTTGACCTTTCACCTTTTGACCTTTGACCTTTTGACCTTTCACCTTTTGACCTTTGACCTTTCATCGCTAGAAAGGTCAAAACTGTTTTCATCATTTTTCGCTAGAAAGGTCAAAACGCCACGATGCGCTTTTTTCATAATTTTTCGCTAGAAAGGTCAAAACGCCACGATGCGCTTTTTTCATCATTTTTCGCTAGAAAGGTCAAAACGCCACGATGCGCTTTTTTCATCATTTTTCGCTAGAAAGGTCAAAACGCCACGATGCGCTTTTTTCATCGCTAGAAAGGTCAAAACGCCACGATGCGCTTTTTTCATCATTTTTCGCTAGAAAGGTCAAAACGCCACGATGCGCTTTTTTCATCATTTTTCGCTAGAAAGGTCAAAACGCCACGATGCGCTTTTTTCATCATTTTTCGCTAGAAAGGTCAAAACGCCACGATGCGCTTTTTTCATCGCTAGAAAGGTCAAAACGCCACGATGCGCTTTTTTCATCGCTAGAAAGGTCAAAACCCCACGATGCGCTTTTTTCATCGCTAGAAAGGTCAATACGCCACGATGCGCTTTTTTCATCGCTAGAAAGGTCAAAACGCCACGATGCGCTTTTTTCATCATTTTTCGCTAGAAAGGTCAAAACGCCACGATGCGCATTTTTCAACATTTTTCGCTAGAAAGGTCAAAACGCCACGATGCGCTTTTTTCATCATTTTTCGCTAGAAAGGTCAAAACGCCACAATGCGCTTTTTTCATCATTTTTCGCTAGAAAGGTCAAAACGCCACGATGCGCTTTTTTCATCATTTTTCGCTAGAAAGGTCAAAACGCCACGATGCGCTTTTTTCATCATTTTTCGCTAGAAAGGTCAAAACGCCACGATGCGCTTTTTTCATCATTTTTCGCTAGAAAGGTCAAAACGCCACGATGCGCTTTTTTCATCATTTTTCGCTAGAAAGGTCAAAACGCCACGATGCGCTTTTTTCATAATTTTTCGCTAGAAAGGTCAAAACGCCACGATGCGCTTTTTTCATCACTAGAAAGGTCAAAACCCCACGATGCGCTTTTTTCATCGCTAGAAAGGTCAATACGCCACGATGCGCTTTTTTCATCGCTAGAAAGGTCAAAACGCCACGATGCGCTTTTTTTCATCATTTTTCGCTAGAAAGGTCAAAACGCCACGATGCGCTTTTTTCATCATTTTTCGCTAGAAAGGTCAAAACGCCACGATGCGCTTTTTTCATCATTTTTCGCTAGAAAGGTCAAAACGCCACGATGCGCTTTTTTCATCATTTTTCGCTAGAAAGGTCAAAACGCCACGATGCGCTTTTTTCATCATTTTTCGCTAGAAAGGTCAAAACGCCACGATGCGCTTTTTTCATCGCTAGAAAGGTCAAAACGCCACGATGCGCTTTTTTCATCGCTAGAAAGGTCAAAACCCCACGATGCGCTTTTTTCATCGCTAGAAAGGTCAATACGCCACGATGCGCTTTTTTCATCGCTAGAAAGGTCAAAACGCCACGATGCGCTTTTTTCATCATTTTTCGCTAGAAAGGTCAAAACGCCACGATGCGCATTTTTCAACATTTTTCGCTAGAAAGGTCAAAACGCCACGATGCGCTTTTTTCATCATTTTTCGCTAGAAAGGTCAAAACGCCACAATGCGCTTTTTTCATCATTTTTCGCTAGAAAGGTCAAAACGCCACGATGCGCTTTTTTCATCATTTTTCGCTAGAAAGGTCAAAACGCCACGATGCGCTTTTTTCATCATTTTTCGCTAGAAAGGTCAAAACGCCACGATGCGCTTTTTTCATCATTTTTCGCTAGAAAGGTCAAAACGCCACGATGCGCTTTTTTCATCATTTTTCGCTAGAAAGGTCAAAACGCCACGATGCGCTTTTTTCATCATTTTTCGCTAGAAAGGTCAAAACGCCACGATGCGCTTTTTTCATCATTTTTCGCTAGAAAGGTCAAAACGCCACGATGCGCTTTTTTCATCATTTTTCGCTAGAAAGGTCAAAACGCCACGATGCGCTTTTTTCATCATTTTTCGCTAGAAAGGTCAAAACGCCACGATGCGCTTTTTTCATAATTTTTCGCTAGAAAGGTCAAAACGCCACGATGCGCTTTTTTCATCGCTAGAAAGGTCAAAACCCCACGATGCGCTTTTTTCATCGCTAGAAAGGTCAATACGCCACGATGCGCTTTTTTCATCGCTAGAAAGGTCAAAACGCCACGATGCGCTTTTTTTCATCATTTTTCGCTAGAAAGGTCAAAACGCCACGATGCGCTTTTTTCATCATTTTTCGCTAGAAAGGTCAAAACGCCACGATGCGCTTTTTTCATCATTTTTCGCTAGAAAGGTCAAAACGCCACGATGCGCTTTTTTCATCGCTAGAAAGGTCAAAACGCCACGATGCGCTTTTTTCATCGCTAGAAAGGTCAAAACCCCACGATGCGCTTTTTTCATCGCTAGAAAGGTCAATACGCCACGATGCGCTTTTTTCATCGCTAGAAAGGTCAAAACGCCACGATGCGCTTTTTTCATCATTTTTCGCTAGAAAGGTCAAAACGCCACGATGCGCATTTTTCAACATTTTTCGCTAGAAAGGTCAAAACGCCACGATGCGCTTTTTTCATCATTTTTCGCTAGAAAGGTCAAAACGCCACAATGCGCTTTTTTCATCATTTTTCGCTAGAAAGGTCAAAACGCCACGATGCGCTTTTTTCATCATTTTTCGCTAGAAAGGTCAAAACGCCACGATGCGCTTTTTTCATCATTTTTCGCTAGAAAGGTCAAAACGCCACGATGCGCTTTTTTCATCATTTTTCGCTAGAAAGGTCAAAACGCCACGATGCGCTTTTTTCATCATTTTTCGCTAGAAAGGTCAAAACGCCACAATGCGCTTTTTTCATCATTTTTCGCTAGAAAGGTCAAAACGCCACGATGCGCTTTTTTCATCATTTTTCGCTAGAAAGGTCAAAACGCCACAATGCGCTTTTTTCATCATTTTTCGCTAGAAAGGTCAAAACGCCACGATGCGCTTTTTTCATCATTTTTCGCTAGAAAGGTCAAAACGCCACGATGCGCTTTTTTCATCATTTTTCGCTAGAAAGGTCAAAACGCCACGATGCGCTTTTTTCATCATTTTTCGCTAGAAAGGTCAAAACGCCACGATGCGCTTTTTTCATCATTTTTCGCTAGAAAGGTCAAAACGCCACGATGCGCTTTTTTCATCATTTTTCGCTAGAAAGGTCAAAACGCCACGATGCGCTTTTTTCATCATTTTTCGCTAGAAAGGTCAAAACGCCACGATGCGCTTTTTTCATCATTTTTCGCTAGAAAGGTCAAAACGCCACGATGCGCTTTTTTCATCGCTAGAAAGGTCAAAACGCCACGATGCGCTTTTTTCATCATTTTTCGCTAGAAAGGTCAAAACGCCACAATGCGCTTTTTTCATCATTTTTCGCTAGAAAGGTCAAAACGCCACGATGCGCTTTTTTCATCATTTTTCGCTAGAAAGGTCAAAACGCCACGATGCGCTTTTTTCATCATTTTTCGCTAGAAAGGTCAAAACGCCACGATGCGCTTTTTTCATCATTTTTCGCTAGAAAGGTCAAAACGCCACGATGCGCTTTTTTCATCATTTTTCGCTAGAAAGGTCAAAACGCCACAATGCGCTTTTTTCATCATTTTTCGCTAGAAAGGTCAAAACGCCACGATGCGCTTTTTTCATCATTTTTCGCTAGAAAGGTCAAAACGCCACGATGCGCTTTTTTCATCATTTTTCGCTAGAAAGGTCAAAACGCCACGATGTGCTTTTTTCATCATTTTTCGCTAGAAAGGTCAAAACGCCACGATGCGCTTTTTTCATCATTTTTCGCTAGAAAGGTCAAAACGCCACGATGCGCTTTTTTCATCATTTTTCGCTAGAAAGGTCAAAACGCCACGATGCGCTTTTTTCATCATTTTTCGCTAGAAAGGTCAAAACGCCACGATGCGCTTTTTTCATCATTTTTCGCTAGAAAGGTCAAAACGCCACGATGCGCTTTTTTCATCATTTTTCGCTAGAAAGGTCAAAACGCCACGATGCGCTTTTTTCATCGCTAGAAAGGTCAAAACCCCACGATGCGCTTTTTTCATCGCTAGAAAGGTCAATACGCCACGATGCGCTTTTTTCATCGCTAGAAAGGTCAAAACGCCACGATGCGCTTTTTTTCATCATTTTTCGCTAGAAAGGTCAAAACGCCACGATGCGCTTTTTTCATCATTTTTCGCTAGAAAGGTCAAAACGCCACGATGCGCTTTTTTCATCATTTTTCGCTAGAAAGGTCAAAACGCCACGATGCGCTTTTTTCATCATTTTTCGCTAGAAAGGTAAAAACGCCACGATGCGCTTTTTTCATCATTTTTCGCTAGAAAGGTCAAAACGCCACGATGCGCTTTTTTCATCATTTTTCGCTAGAAAGGTCAAAACGCCACGATGCGCTTTTTTCATCATTTTTCGCTAGAAAGGTCAAAACGCCACGATGCGCTTTTTTCATCGCTAGAAAGGTCAATAGGCCACGATGCGCTTTTTTCACCTTTTGACCTTTGACCTTTTGACCTTTCACCTTTTGACCTTTGACCTTTTGACCTTTCACCTTTTGACCTTTGACCTTTCATCGCTAGAAAGGTCAAAACTGTTTTCATCATTTTTCGCTAGAAAGGTCAAAACGCCACGATGCGCTTTTTTCATAATTTTTCGCTAGAAAGGTCAAAACGCCACGATGCGCTTTTTTCATCATTTTTCGCTAGAAAGGTCAAAACGCCACGATGCGCTTTTTTCATCATTTTTCGCTAGAAAGGTCAAAACGCCACGATGCGCTTTTTTCATCATTTTTCGCTAGAAAGGTCAAAACGCCACGATGCGCTTTTTTCATAATTTTTCGCTAGAAAGGTCAAAACGCCACGATGCGCTTTTTTCATCGCTAGAAAGGTCAAAACGCCACGATGCGCTTTTTTCATCGCTAGAAAGGTCAAAACCCCACGATGCGCTTTTTTCATCTCTAGAAAGGTCAATACGCCACGATGCGCTTTTTTCATCGCTAGAAAGGTCAAAACGCCACGATGCGCTTTTTTCATCATTTTTCGCTAGAAAGGTCAAAACGCCACGATGCGCATTTTTCAACATTTTTCGCTAGAAAGGTCAAAACGCCACGATGCGCTTTTTTCATCATTTTTCGCTAGAAAGGTCAAAACGCCACAATGCGCTTTTTTCATCATTTTTCGCTAGAAAGGTCAAAACGCCACGATGCGCTTTTTTCATCATTTTTCGCTAGAAAGGTCAAAACGCCACGATGCGCTTTTTTCATAATTTTTCGCTAGAAAGGTCAAAACGCCACGATGCGCTTTTTTCATCATTTTTCGCTAGAAAGGTCAAAACGCCACGATGCGCTTTTTTCATCATTTTTCGCTAGAAAGGTCAAAACGCCACGATGCGCTTTTTTCATCATTTTTCGCTAGAAAGGTCAAAACGCCACGATGCGCTTTTTTCATCATTTTTCGCTAGAAAGGTCAAAACGCCACGATGCGCTTTTTTCATCGCTAGAAAGGTCAAAACGCCACGATGCGCTTTTTTCATTGCTAGAAAGGTCAAAACCCCACGATGCGCTTTTTTCATCGCTAGAAAGGTCAATACGCCACGATGCGCTTTTTTCATCGCTAGAAAGGTCAAAACGCCACGATGCGCTTTTTTCATCATTTTTCGCTAGAAAGGTCAAAACGCCACGATGCACATTTTTCAACATTTTTCGCTAGAAAGGTCAAAACGCCACGATGCGCTTTTTTCATCATTTTTCGCTAGAAAGGTCAAAACGCCACGATGCGCTTTTTTCATCATTTTTCGCTAGAAAGGTCAAAACGCCACGATGCGCTTTTTTCATCATTTTTCGCTAGAAAGGTCAAAACGCCACGATGCGCTTTTTTCATCATTTTTCGCTAGAAAGGTCAAAACGCCACGATGCGCTTTTTTCATCATTTTTCGCTAGAAAGGTCAAAACGCCACGATGCGCTTTTTTCATCGCTAGAAAGGTCAAAACGCCACGATGCGCTTTTTTCATCGCTAGAAAGGTCAAAACGCCACGATGCGCTTTTTTCATCGCTAGAAAGGTCAAAACCCCACGATGCGCTTTTTTCATCGCTAGAAAGGTCAATACGCCACGATGCGCTTTTTTCATCGCTAGAAAGGTCAAAACGCCACGATGCGCATTTTTCAACATTTTTCGCTAGAAAGGTCAAAACGCCACGATGCGCTTTTTTCATCATTTTTCGCTAGAAAGGTCAAAACGCCACGATGCGCTTTTTTCATCATTTTTCGCTAGAAAGGTCAAAACGCCACGATGCGCTTTTTTCATCATTTTTCGCTAGAAAGGTCAAAACGCCACGATGCGCTTTTTTCATCATTTTTCGCTAGAAAGGTCAAAACGCCACGATGCGCTTTTTTCATCATTTTTCGCTAGAAAGGTCAAAACGCCACGATGCGCTTTTTTCATCGCTAGAAAGGTCAAAACGCCACGATGCGCTTTTTTCATCGCTAGAAAGGTCAAAACCCCACGATGCGCTTTTTTTATCGCTAGAAAGGTCAATACGCCACGATGCGCTTTTTTCATCGCTAGAAAGGTCAAAACGCCACGATGCGCTTTTTTCATCATTTTTCGCTAGAAAGGTCAAAACGCCACGATGCACATTTTTCAACATTTTTCGCTAGAAAGGTCAAAACGCCACGATGCGCTTTTTTCATCATTTTTCGCTAGAAAGGTCAAAACGCCACGATGCGCTTTTTTCATCATTTTTCGCTAGAAAGGTCAAAACGCCACGATGCGCTTTTTTCATCATTTTTCGCTAGAAAGGTCAAAACGCCACGATGCGCTTTTTTCATAATTTTTCGCTAGAAAGGTCAAAACGCCACGATGCGCTTTTTTCATCGCTAGAAAGGTCAAAACGCCACGATGCGCTTTTTTCATCGCTAGAAAGGTCAAAACCCCACGATGCGCTTTTTTCATCTCTAGAAAGGTCAATACGCCACGATGCGCTTTTTTCATCGCTAGAAAGGTCAAAACGCCACGATGCGCTTTTTTCATCATTTTTCGCTAGAAAGGTCAAAACGCCACGATGCGCATTTTTCAACATTTTTCGCTAGAAAGGTCAAAACGCCACGATGCGCTTTTTTCATCATTTTTCGCTAGAAAGGTCAAAACGCCACAATGCGCTTTTTTCATCATTTTTCGCTAGAAAGGTCAAAACGCCACGATGCGCTTTTTTCATCATTTTTCGCTAGAAAGGTCAAAACGCCACGATGCGCTTTTTTCATAATTTTTCGCTAGAAAGGTCAAAACGCCACGATGCGCTTTTTTCATCATTTTTCGCTAGAAAGGTCAAAACGCCACGATGCGCTTTTTTCATCATTTTTCGCTAGAAAGGTCAAAACGCCACGATGCGCTTTTTTCATCATTTTTCGCTAGAAAGGTCAAAACGCCACGATGCGCTTTTTTCATCATTTTTCGCTAGAAAGGTCAAAACGCCACGATGCGCTTTTTTCATCGCTAGAAAGGTCAAAACGCCACGATGCGCTTTTTTCATTGCTAGAAAGGTCAAAACCCCACGATGCGCTTTTTTCATCGCTAGAAAGGTCAATACGCCACGATGCGCTTTTTTCATCGCTAGAAAGGTCAAAACGCCACGATGCGCTTTTTTCATCATTTTTCGCTAGAAAGGTCAAAACGCCACGATGCACATTTTTCAACATTTTTCGCTAGAAAGGTCAAAACGCCACGATGCGCTTTTTTCATCATTTTTCGCTAGAAAGGTCAAAACGCCACGATGCGCTTTTTTCATCATTTTTCGCTAGAAAGGTCAAAACGCCACGATGCGCTTTTTTCATCATTTTTCGCTAGAAAGGTCAAAACGCCACGATGCGCTTTTTTCATCATTTTTCGCTAGAAAGGTCAAAACGCCACGATGCGCTTTTTTCATCATTTTTCGCTAGAAAGGTCAAAACGCCACGATGCGCTTTTTTCATCGCTAGAAAGGTCAAAACGCCACGATGCGCTTTTTTCATCGCTAGAAAGGTCAAAACGCCACGATGCGCTTTTTTCATCGCTAGAAAGGTCAAAACCCCACGATGCGCTTTTTTCATCGCTAGAAAGGTCAATACGCCACGATGCGCTTTTTTCATCGCTAGAAAGGTCAAAACGCCACGATGCGCATTTTTCAACATTTTTCGCTAGAAAGGTCAAAACGCCACGATGCGCTTTTTTCATCATTTTTCGCTAGAAAGGTCAAAACGCCACGATGCGCTTTTTTCATCATTTTTCGCTAGAAAGGTCAAAACGCCACGATGCGCTTTTTTCATCATTTTTCGCTAGAAAGGTCAAAACGCCACGATGCGCTTTTTTCATCATTTTTCGCTAGAAAGGTCAAAACGCCACGATGCGCTTTTTTCATCATTTTTCGCTAGAAAGGTCAAAACGCCACGATGCGCTTTTTTCATCGCTAGAAAGGTCAAAACGCCACGATGCGCTTTTTTCATCGCTAGAAAGGTCAAAACCCCACGATGCGCTTTTTTTATCGCTAGAAAGGTCAATACGCCACGATGCGCTTTTTTCATCGCTAGAAAGGTCAAAACGCCACGATGCGCTTTTTTCATCATTTTTCGCTAGAAAGGTCAAAACGCCACGATGCACATTTTTCAACATTTTTCGCTAGAAAGGTCAAAACGCCACGATGCGCTTTTTTCATCATTTTTCGCTAGAAAGGTCAAAACGCCACAATGCGCTTTTTTCATAATTTTTCGCTAGAAAGGTCAAAACGCCACGATGCGCTTTTTTCATCATTTTTCGCTAGAAAGGTCAAAACGCCACGATGCGCTTTTTTCATCATTTTTCGCTAGAAAGGTCAAAACGCCACGATGCGCTTTTTTCATCATTTTTCGCTAGAAAGGTCAAAACGCCACGATGCGCTTTTTTCATCATTTTTCGCTAGAAAGGTCAAAACGCCACGATGCGCTTTTTTCATCGCTAGAAAGGTCAAAACGCCACGATGCGCTTTTTTCATCGCTAGAAAGGTCAAAACGCCACGATGCGCTTTTTTCATCGCTAGAAAGGTCAAAACCCCACAATGCGCTTTTTTCATCGCTAGAAAGGTCAATACGCCACGATGCGCTTTTTTCATCGCTAGAAAGGTCAAAACGCCACGATGCGCATTTTTCAACATTTTTCGCTAGAAAGGTCAAAACGCCACGATGCGCTTTTTTCATCATTTTTCGCTAGAAAGGTCAAAACGCCACGATGCGCTTTTTTCATCATTTTTCGCTAGAAAGGTCAAAACGCCACGATGCGCTTTTTTCATCATTTTTCGCTAGAAAGGTCAAAACGCCACGATGCGCTTTTTTTCACCTTGACCTTTGACCTTTTGACCTTTGACCTTTTGACCTTTCACCTTTTGACCTTTGACCTTTCATCGCTAGAAAGGTCAAAACTGTTTTCATCATTTTTCGCTAGAAAGGTCAAAACGCCACGATGCGCTTTTTTCATAATTTTTCGCTAGAAAGGTCAAAACGCCACGATGCGCTTTTTTCATCGCTAGAAAGGTCAAAACGCCACGATGCGCTTTTTTCACCTTTTGACCTTTGACCTTTTGACCTTTCACCTTTTGACCTTTGACCTTTTGACCTTTTGACCTTTCACCTTTTGACCTTTGACCTTTCATCGCTAGAAAGGTCAAAACTGTTTTCATAATTTTTCGCTAGAAAGGTCAAAACGCCACGATGCGCTTTTTTCATCATTTTTCGCTAGAAAGGTCAAAACGCCACGATGCGCTTTTTTCATCATTTTTCGCTAGAAAGGTCAAAACGCCACGATGCGCTTTTTTCATAATTTTTCGCTAGAAAGGTCAAAACGCCACGATGCGCTTTTTTCATCGCTAGAAAGGTCAAAACGCCACGATGCGCTTTTTTCATCGCTAGAAAGGTCAAAACGCCACGATGCGCTTTTTTCATCGCTAGAAAGGTCAAAACCCCACGATGCGCTTTTTTCATCGCTAGAAAGGTCAATACGCCACGATGCGCTTTTTTCATCGCTAGAAAGGTCAAAACGCCACGATGCGCTTTTTTCATCATTTTTCGCGAGAAAGGTCAAAACGCCACGATGCGCATTTTTCAACATTTTTCGCTAGAAAGGTCAAAACGCCACGATGCGCTTTTTTCATCATTTTTCGCTAGAAAGGTCAAAACGCCACAATGCGCTTTTTTCATTTTTCGCTAGAAAGGTCAAAACGCCACGATGCGCTTTTTTCATAATTTTTCGCTAGAAAGGTCAAAACGCCACGATGCGCTTTTTTCATCATTTTTCGCTAGAAAGGTCAAAACGCCACGATGCGCTTTTTTCATCATTTTTCGCTAGAAAGGTCAAAACGCCACGATGCGCTTTTTTCATCATTTTTCGCTAGAAAGGTCAAAACGCCACGATGCGCTTTTTTCATCATTTTTCGCTAGAAAGGTCAAAACGCCACGATGCGCTTTTTTCATCATTTTTCGCTAGAAAGGTCAAAACGCCACGATGCGCTTTTTTCATCATTTTTCGCTAGAAAGGTCAAAACGCCACGATGCGCTTTTTTCATCATTTTTCGCTAGAAAGGTCAAAACGCCACGATGCGCTTTTTTCATCATTTTTCGCTAGAAAGGTCAAAACGCCACGATGCGCTTTTTTCATCGCTAGAAAGGTCAAAACCCCACGATGCGCTTTTTTCATCGCTAGAAAGGTCAATACGCCACGATGCGCTTTTTTCATCGCTAGAAAGGTCAAAACCCCACGATGCGCTTTTTTCATCGCTAGAAAGGTCAAAACGCCACGATGCGCTTTTTTTCATCATTTTTCGCTAGAAAGGTCAAAACGCCACGATGCGCTTTTTTCATCATTTTTCGCTAGAAAGGTCAAAACGCCACGATGCGCTTTTTCATCATTTTTCGCTAGAAAGGTCAAAACGCCACGATGCGCTTTTTTCATCATTTTTCGCTAGAAAGGTCAAAACGCCACGATGCGCTTTTTTCATAATTTTTCGCTAGAAAGGTCAAAACGCCACGATGCGCTTTTTTCATCGCTAGAAAGGTCAAAACGCCACGATGCGCTTCTTTCATCGCTAGAAAGGTCAAAACCCCACGATGCGCTTTTTTCATCGCTAGAAAGGTCAATACGCCACGATGCGCTTTTTTCATCGCTAGAAAGGTCAAAACGCCACGATGCGCTTTTTTCACCTTTTGACCTTTGACCTTTTGACCTTTCACCTTTTGACCTTTGACCTTTTGACCTTTCACCTTTTGACCTTTGACCTTTCATCGCTAGAAAGGTCAAAACTGTTTTCATAATTTTTCGCTAGAAAGGTCAAAACGCCACGATGCGCTTTTTTCATCATTTTTCGCTAGAAAGGTCAAAACGCCACGATGCGCTTTTTTCATCGCTAGAAAGGTCAAAACGCCACGATGCGCTTTTTTCATCGCTAGAAAGGTCAAAACGCCACGATGCGCTTTTTTCATCGCTAGAAAGGTCAAAACCCCACGATGCGCTTTTTTCATCGCTAGAAAGGTCAAAACGCCACGATGCGCTTTTTTCATCATTTTTCGCTAGAAAGGTCAAAACGCCACAATGCGCTTTTTTCATCATTTTTCGCTAGAAAGGTCAAAACGCCACGATGCGCTTTTTTCATCATTTTTCGCTAGAAAGGTCAAAACGCCACGATGCACTTTTTTCATCATTTTTCGCTAGAAAGGTCAAAACGCCACGATGCGCTTTTTTCATAATTTTTCGCTAGAAAGGTCAAAACGCCACGATGCGCTTTTTTCATCATTTTTCGCTAGAAAGGTCAAAACGCCACGATGCGCTTTTTTCATCATTTTTCGCTAGAAAGGTCAAAACGCCACGATGCGCTTTTTTCATCATTTTTCGCTAGAAAGGTCAAAACGCCACGATGCGCTTTTTTCATAATTTTTCGCTAGAAAGGTCAAAACGCCACGATGCGCTTTTTTCATCATTTTTCGCTAGAAAGGTCAAAACGCCACGATGCGCTTTTTTCATCATTTTTCGCTAGAAAGGTCAAAACGCCACGATGCGCTTTTTTCATCATTTTTCGCTAGAAAGGTCAAAACGCCACGATGCGCTTTTTTCATCATTTTTCGCTAGAAAGGTCAAAACGCCACGATGCGCTTTTTTCATCATTTTTCGCTAGAAAGGTCAAAACGCCACGATGCGCTTTTTTCATCATTTTTCGCTAGAAAGGTCAAAACGCCACGATGCGCTTTTTTCATCATTTTTCGCTAGAAAGGTCAAAACGCCACGATGCGCTTTTTTCATCATTTTTCGCTAGAAAGGTCAAAACGCCACGATGCGCTTTTTTCATCATTTTTCGCTAGAAAGGTCAAAACGCCACGATGCGCTTTTTTCACCTTTTGACCTTTGACCTTTTGACCTTTGACCTTTTGACCTTTCACCTTTTGACCTTTGACCTTTCATCGCTAGAAAGGTCAAAACTGTTTTCATCATTTTTCGCTAGAAAGGTCAAAACGCCACGATGCGCTTTTTTCATAATTTTTCGCTAGAAAGGTCAAAACGCCACGATGCGCTTTTTTCATCATTTTTCGCTAGAAAGGTCAAAACGCCACGATGCGCTTTTTTCATCATTTTTCGCTAGAAAGGTCAAAACGCCACGATGCGCTTTTTTCATCATTTTTCGCTAGAAAGGTCAAAACGCCACGATGCGCTTTTTTCATCATTTTTCGCTAGAAAGGTCAAAACGCCACGATGCGCTTTTTTCATCGCTAGAAAGGTCAAAACCCCACGATGCGCTTTTTTCATCGCTAGAAAGGTCAATACGCCACGATGCGCTTTTTTCATCGCTAGAAAGGTCAAAACGCCACGATGCGCTTTTTTCATCATTTTTCGCTAGAAAGGTCAAAACGCCACGATGCGCATTTTTCAACATTTTTCGCTAGAAAGGTCAAAACGCCACGATGCGCTTTTTTCATCATTTTTCGCTAGAAAGGTCAAAACGCCACGATGCGCTTTTTTCATCATTTTTCGCTAGAAAGGTCAAAACGCCACGATGCGCTTTTTTCATCATTTTTCGCTAGAAAGGTCAAAACGCCACGATGCGCTTTTTTCATCATTTTTCGCTAGAAAGGTCAAAACGCCACGATGCGCTTTTTTCATCATTTTTCGCTAGAAAGGTCAAAACGCCACGATGCGCTTTTTTCATAATTTTTCGCTAGAAAGGTCAAAACGCCACGATGCGCTTTTTTCATCATTTTTCGCTAGAAAGGTCAAAACGCCACGATGCGCTTTTTTCATCATTTTTCGCTAGAAAGGTCAAAACGCCACGATGCGCTTTTTTCATCGCTAGAAAGGTCAAAACGCCACGATGCGCTTTTTTCATCGCTAGAAAGGTCAAAACCCCACGATGCGCTTTTTTCATCGCTAGAAAGGTCAATACGCCACGATGCGCTTTTTTCATCGCTAGAAAGGTCAAAACGCCACGATGCGCTTTTTTCATAATTTTTCGCTAGAAAGGTCAAAACGCCACGATGCGCATTTTTCATCATTTTTCGCTAGAAAGGTCAAAACGCCACGATGCGCTTTTTTCATCATTTTTCGCTAGAAAGGTCAAAACGCCACGATGCGCTTTTTTCATCATTTTTCGCTAGAAAGGTCAAAACGCCACGATGCGCTTTTTTCATCATTTTTCGCTAGAAAGGTCAAAACGCCACGATGCGCTTTTTTCATCATTTTTCGCTAGAAAGGTCAAAACGCCACGATGCGCTTTTTTCATCATTTTTCGCTAGAAAGGTCAAAACGCCACGATGCGCTTTTTTCATCATTTTTCGCTAGAAAGGTCAAAACGCCACGATGCGCTTTTTTCATCGCTAGAAAGGTCAATAGGCCACGATGCGCTTTTTTCACCTTTTGACCTTTGACCTTTTGACCTTTCACCTTTTGACCTTTGACCTTTTGACCTTTCACCTTTTGACCTTTGACCTTTCATCGCTAGAAAGGTCAAAACTGTTTTCATCATTTTTCGCTAGAAAGGTCAAAACGCCACGATGCGCTTTTTTCATAATTTTTCGCTAGAAAGGTCAAAACGCCACGATGCGCTTTTTTCATCATTTTTCGCTAGAAAGGTCAAAACGCCACGATGCGCTTTTTTCATAATTTTTCGCTAGAAAGGTCAAAACGCCACGATGCGCTTTTTTCATCGCTAGAAAGGTCAAAACGCCACGATGCGCTTTTTTCATCATTTTTCGCTAGAAAGGTCAAAACGCCACGATGCGCTTTTTTCATCATTTTTCGCTAGAAAGGTCAAAACGCCACGATGCGCTTTTTTCATCATTTTTCGCTAGAAAGGTCAAAACGCCACGATGCGCTTTTTTCATCATTTTTCGCTAGAAAGGTCAAAACGCCACGATGCGCTTTTTTCATCATTTTTCGCTAGAAAGGTCAAAACGCCACGATGCGCTTTTTTCATCGCTAGAAAGGTCAAAACGCCACGATGCGCTTTTTTCATCGCTAGAAAGGTCAAAACCCCACGATGCGCTTTTTTCATCGCTAGAAAGGTCAATACGCCACGATGCGCTTTTTTCATCGCTAGAAAGGTCAAAATGCCACGATGCGCTTTTTTCATCATTTTTCGCTAGAAAGGTCAAAACGCCACGATGCGCATTTTTCAACATTTTTCGCTAGAAAGGTCAAAACGCCACGATGCGCTTTTTTCATCATTTTTCGCTAGAAAGGTCAAAACGCCACAATGCGCTTTTTTCATCATTTTTCGCTAGAAAGGTCAAAACGCCACGATGCGCTTTTTTCATAATTTTTCGCTAGAAAGGTCAAAACGCCACGATGCGCTTTTTTCATCATTTTTCGCTAGAAAGGTCAAAACGCCACGATGCGCTTTTTTCATCATTTTTCGCTAGAAAGGTCAAAACGCCACGATGCGCTTTTTTCATCATTTTTCGCTAGAAAGGTCAAAACGCCACGATGCGCTTTTTTCATAATTTTTCGCTAGAAAGGTCAAAACGCCACGATGCGCTTTTTTCATCGCTAGAAAGGTCAAAACGCCACGATGCGCTTTTTTCATCGCTAGAAAGGTCAAAACCCCACGATGCGCTTTTTTCATCTCTAGAAAGGTCAATACGCCACGATGCGCTTTTTTCATCGCTAGAAAGGTCAAAACGCCACGATGCGCTTTTTTCATCATTTTTCGCTAGAAAGGTCAAAACGCCACGATGCGCATTTTTCAACATTTTTCGCTAGAAAGGTCAAAACGCCACGATGCGCTTTTTTCATCATTTTTCGCTAGAAAGGTCAAAACGCCACAATGCGCTTTTTTCATCATTTTTCGCTAGAAAGGTCAAAACGCCACGATGCGCTTTTTTCATCATTTTTCGCTAGAAAGGTCAAAACGCCACGATGCGCTTTTTTCATAATTTTTCGCTAGAAAGGTCAAAACGCCACGATGCGCTTTTTTCATCATTTTTCGCTAGAAAGGTCAAAACGCCACGATGCGCTTTTTTCATCATTTTTCGCTAGAAAGGTCAAAACGCCACGATGCGCTTTTTTCATCATTTTTCGCTAGAAAGGTCAAAACGCCACGATGCGCTTTTTTCATCATTTTTCGCTAGAAAGGTCAAAACGCCACGATGCGCTTTTTTCATCGCTAGAAAGGTCAAAACGCCACGATGCGCTTTTTTCATTGCTAGAAAGGTCAAAACCCCACGATGCGCTTTTTTCATCGCTAGAAAGGTCAATACGCCACGATGCGCTTTTTTCATCGCTAGAAAGGTCAAAACGCCACGATGCGCTTTTTTCATCATTTTTCGCTAGAAAGGTCAAAACGCCACGATGCACATTTTTCAACATTTTTCGCTAGAAAGGTCAAAACGCCACGATGCGCTTTTTTCATCATTTTTCGCTAGAAAGGTCAAAACGCCACGATGCGCTTTTTTCATCATTTTTCGCTAGAAAGGTCAAAACGCCACGATGCGCTTTTTTCATCATTTTTCGCTAGAAAGGTCAAAACGCCACGATGCGCTTTTTTCATCATTTTTCGCTAGAAAGGTCAAAACGCCACGATGCGCTTTTTTCATCATTTTTCGCTAGAAAGGTCAAAACGCCACGATGCGCTTTTTTCATCGCTAGAAAGGTCAAAACGCCACGATGCGCTTTTTTCATCGCTAGAAAGGTCAAAACGCCACGATGCGCTTTTTTCATCGCTAGAAAGGTCAAAACCCCACGATGCGCTTTTTTCATCGCTAGAAAGGTCAATACGCCACGATGCGCTTTTTTCATCGCTAGAAAGGTCAAAACGCCACGATGCGCATTTTTCAACATTTTTCGCTAGAAAGGTCAAAACGCCACGATGCGCTTTTTTCATCATTTTTCGCTAGAAAGGTCAAAACGCCACGATGCGCTTTTTTCATCATTTTTCGCTAGAAAGGTCAAAACGCCACGATGCGCTTTTTTCATCATTTTTCGCTAGAAAGGTAAAAACGCCACGATGCGCTTTTTTCATCATTTTTCGCTAGAAAGGTCAAAACGCCACGATGCGCTTTTTTCATCATTTTTCGCTAGAAAGGTCAAAACGCCACGATGCGCTTTTTTCATCGCTAGAAAGGTCAAAACGCCACGATGCGCTTTTTTCATCGCTAGAAAGGTCAAAACCCCACGATGCGCTTTTTTTATCGCTAGAAAGGTCAATACGCCACGATGCGCTTTTTTCATCGCTAGAAAGGTCAAAACGCCACGATGCGCTTTTTTCATCATTTTTCGCTAGAAAGGTCAAAACGCCACGATGCACATTTTTCAACATTTTTCGCTAGAAATGTCAAAACGCCACGATGCGCTTTTTTCATCATTTTTCGCTAGAAAGGTCAAAACGCCACAATGCGCTTTTTTCATAATTTTTCGCTAGAAAGGTCAAAACGCCACGATGCGCTTTTTTCATCATTTTTCGCTAGAAAGGTCAAAACGCCACGATGCGCTTTTTTCATCATTTTTCGCTAGAAAGGTCAAAACGCCACGATGCGCTTTTTTCATCATTTTTCGCTAGAAAGGTCAAAACGCCACGATGCGCTTTTTTCATCATTTTTCGCTAGAAAGGTCAAAACGCCACGATGCGCTTTTTTCATCGCTAGAAAGGTCAAAACGCCACGATGCGCTTTTTTCATCGCTAGAAAGGTCAAAACGCCACGATGCGCTTTTTTCATCGCTAGAAAGGTCAAAACCCCACAATGCGCTTTTTTCATCGCTAGAAAGGTCAATACGCCACGATGCGCTTTTTTCATCGCTAGAAAGGTCAAAACGCCACGATGCGCATTTTTCAACATTTTTCGCTAGAAAGGTCAAAACGCCACGATGCGCTTTTTTCATCATTTTTCGCTAGAAAGGTCAAAACGCCACGATGCGCTTTTTTCATCATTTTTCGCTAGAAAGGTCAAAACGCCACGATGCGCTTTTTTCATCATTTTTCGCTAGAAAGGTCAAAACGCCACGATGCGCTTTTTTTCACCTTGACCTTTGACCTTTTGACCTTTGACCTTTTGACCTTTCACCTTTTGACCTTTGACCTTTCATCGCTAGAAAGGTCAAAACTGTTTTCATCATTTTTCGCTAGAAAGGTCAAAACGCCACGATGCGCTTTTTTCATAATTTTTCGCTAGAAAGGTCAAAACGCCACGATGCGCTTTTTTCATCGCTAGAAAGGTCAAAACGCCACGATGCGCTTTTTTCACCTTTTGACCTTTGACCTTTTGACCTTTCACCTTTTGACCTTTGACCTTTTGACCTTTTGACCTTTCACCTTTTGACCTTTGACCTTTCATCGCTAGAAAGGTCAAAACTGTTTTCATAATTTTTCGCTAGAAAGGTCAAAACGCCACGATGCGCTTTTTTCATCATTTTTCGCTAGAAAGGTCAAAACGCCACGATGCGCTTTTTTCATCATTTTTCGCTAGAAAGGTCAAAACGCCACGATGCGCTTTTTTCATAATTTTTCGCTAGAAAGGTCAAAACGCCACGATGCGCTTTTTTCATCGCTAGAAAGGTCAAAACGCCACGATGCGCTTTTTTCATCGCTAGAAAGGTCAAAACGCCACGATGCGCTTTTTTCATCGCTAGAAAGGTCAAAACCCCACGATGCGCTTTTTTCATCGCTAGAAAGGTCAATACGCCACGATGCGCTTTTTTCATCGCTAGAAAGGTCAAAATGCCACGATGCGCTTTTTTCATCATTTTTCGCTAGAAAGGTCAAAACGCCACGATGCGCATTTTTCAACATTTTTCGCTAGAAAGGTCAAAACGCCACGATGCGCTTTTTTCATCATTTTTCGCTAGAAAGGTCAAAACGCCACAATGCGCTTTTTTCATCATTTTTCGCTAGAAAGGTCAAAACGCCACGATGCGCTTTTTTCATAATTTTTCGCTAGAAAGGTCAAAACGCCACGATGCGCTTTTTTCATCATTTTTCGCTAGAAAGGTCAAAACGCCACGATGCGCTTTTTTCATCATTTTTCGCTAGAAAGGTCAAAACGCCACGATGCGCTTTTTTCATCATTTTTCGCTAGAAAGGTCAAAACGCCACGATGCGCTTTTTTCATAATTTTTCGCTAGAAAGGTCAAAACGCCACGATGCGCTTTTTTCATCGCTAGAAAGGTCAAAACGCCACGATGCGCTTTTTTCATCGCTAGAAAGGTCAAAACCCCACGATGCGCTTTTTTCATCTCTAGAAAGGTCAATACGCCACGATGCGCTTTTTTCATCGCTAGAAAGGTCAAAACGCCACGATGCGCTTTTTTCATCATTTTTCGCTAGAAAGGTCAAAACGCCACGATGCGCATTTTTCAACATTTTTCGCTAGAAAGGTCAAAACGCCACGATGCGCTTTTTTCATCATTTTTCGCTAGAAAGGTCAAAACGCCACAATGCGCTTTTTTCATCATTTTTCGCTAGAAAGGTCAAAACGCCACGATGCGCTTTTTTCATCATTTTTCGCTAGAAAGGTCAAAACGCCACGATGCGCTTTTTTCATAATTTTTCGCTAGAAAGGTCAAAACGCCACGATGCGCTTTTTTCATCATTTTTCGCTAGAAAGGTCAAAACGCCACGATGCGCTTTTTTCATCATTTTTCGCTAGAAAGGTCAAAACGCCACGATGCGCTTTTTTCATCATTTTTCGCTAGAAAGGTCAAAACGCCACGATGCGCTTTTTTCATCATTTTTCGCTAGAAAGGTCAAAACGCCACGATGCGCTTTTTTCATCGCTAGAAAGGTCAAAACGCCACGATGCGCTTTTTTCATTGCTAGAAAGGTCAAAACCCCACGATGCGCTTTTTTCATCGCTAGAAAGGTCAATACGCCACGATGCGCTTTTTTCATCGCTAGAAAGGTCAAAACGCCACGATGCGCTTTTTTCATCATTTTTCGCTAGAAAGGTCAAAACGCCACGATGCACATTTTTCAACATTTTTCGCTAGAAAGGTCAAAACGCCACGATGCGCTTTTTTCATCATTTTTCGCTAGAAAGGTCAAAACGCCACGATGCGCTTTTTTCATCATTTTTCGCTAGAAAGGTCAAAACGCCACGATGCGCTTTTTTCATCATTTTTCGCTAGAAAGGTCAAAACGCCACGATGCGCTTTTTTCATCATTTTTCGCTAGAAAGGTCAAAACGCCACGATGCGCTTTTTTCATCATTTTTCGCTAGAAAGGTCAAAACGCCACGATGCGCTTTTTTCATCGCTAGAAAGGTCAAAACGCCACGATGCGCTTTTTTCATCGCTAGAAAGGTCAAAACGCCACGATGCGCTTTTTTCATCGCTAGAAAGGTCAAAACCCCACGATGCGCTTTTTTCATCGCTAGAAAGGTCAATACGCCACGATGCGCTTTTTTCATCGCTAGAAAGGTCAAAACGCCACGATGCGCATTTTTCAACATTTTTCGCTAGAAAGGTCAAAACGCCACGATGCGCTTTTTTCATCATTTTTCGCTAGAAAGGTCAAAACGCCACGATGCGCTTTTTTCATCATTTTTCGCTAGAAAGGTCAAAACGCCACGATGCGCTTTTTTCATCATTTTTCGCTAGAAAGGTCAAAACGCCACGATGCGCTTTTTTCATCATTTTTCGCTAGAAAGGTCAAAACGCCACGATGCGCTTTTTTCATCATTTTTCGCTAGAAAGGTCAAAACGCCACGATGCGCTTTTTTCATCGCTAGAAAGGTCAAAACGCCACGATGCGCTTTTTTCATCGCTAGAAAGGTCAAAACCCCACGATGCGCTTTTTTTATCGCTAGAAAGGTCAATACGCCACGATGCGCTTTTTTCATCGCTAGAAAGGTCAAAACGCCACGATGCGCTTTTTTCATCATTTTTCGCTAGAAAGGTCAAAACGCCACGATGCACATTTTTCAACATTTTTCGCTAGAAATGTCAAAACGCCACGATGCGCTTTTTTCATCATTTTTCGCTAGAAAGGTCAAAACGCCACAATGCGCTTTTTTCATAATTTTTCGCTAGAAAGGTCAAAACGCCACGATGCGCTTTTTTCATCATTTTTCGCTAGAAAGGTCAAAACGCCACGATGCGCTTTTTTCATCATTTTTCGCTAGAAAGGTCAAAACGCCACGATGCGCTTTTTTCATCATTTTTCGCTAGAAAGGTCAAAACGCCACGATGCGCTTTTTTCATCATTTTTCGCTAGAAAGGTCAAAACGCCACGATGCGCTTTTTTCATCGCTAGAAAGGTCAAAACGCCACGATGCGCTTTTTTCATCGCTAGAAAGGTCAAAACGCCACGATGCGCTTTTTTCATCGCTAGAAAGGTCAAAACCCCACAATGCGCTTTTTTCATCGCTAGAAAGGTCAATACGCCACGATGCGCTTTTTTCATCGCTAGAAAGGTCAAAACGCCACGATGCGCATTTTTCAACATTTTTCGCTAGAAAGGTCAAAACGCCACGATGCGCTTTTTTCATCATTTTTCGCTAGAAAGGTCAAAACGCCACGATGCGCTTTTTTCATCATTTTTCGCTAGAAAGGTCAAAACGCCACGATGCGCTTTTTTCATCATTTTTCGCTAGAAAGGTCAAAACGCCACGATGCGCTTTTTTTCACCTTGACCTTTGACCTTTTGACCTTTGACCTTTTGACCTTTCACCTTTTGACCTTTGACCTTTCATCGCTAGAAAGGTCAAAACTGTTTTCATCATTTTTCGCTAGAAAGGTCAAAACGCCACGATGCGCTTTTTTCATAATTTTTCGCTAGAAAGGTCAAAACGCCACGATGCGCTTTTTTCATCGCTAGAAAGGTCAAAACGCCACGATGCGCTTTTTTCACCTTTTGACCTTTGACCTTTTGACCTTTCACCTTTTGACCTTTGACCTTTTGACCTTTTGACCTTTCACCTTTTGACCTTTGACCTTTCATCGCTAGAAAGGTCAAAACTGTTTTCATAATTTTTCGCTAGAAAGGTCAAAACGCCACGATGCGCTTTTTTCATCATTTTTCGCTAGAAAGGTCAAAACGCCACGATGCGCTTTTTTCATCATTTTTCGCTAGAAAGGTCAAAACGCCACGATGCGCTTTTTTCATAATTTTTCGCTAGAAAGGTCAAAACGCCACGATGCGCTTTTTTCATCGCTAGAAAGGTCAAAACGCCACGATGCGCTTTTTTCATCGCTAGAAAGGTCAAAACGCCACGATGCGCTTTTTTCATCGCTAGAAAGGTCAAAACCCCACGATGCGCTTTTTTCATCGCTAGAAAGGTCAATACGCCACGATGCGCTTTTTTCATCGCTAGAAAGGTCAAAACGCCACGATGCGCTTTTTTCATCATTTTTCGCGAGAAAGGTCAAAACGCCACGATGCGCATTTTTCAACATTTTTCGCTAGAAAGGTCAAAACGCCACGATGCGCTTTTTTCATCATTTTTCGCGAGAAAGGTCAAAACGCCACGATGCGCATTTTTCAACATTTTTCGCTAGAAAGGTCAAAACGCCACGATGCGCTTTTTTCATCATTTTTCGCTAGAAAGGTCAAAACGCCACAATGCGCTTTTTTCATTTTTCGCTAGAAAGGTCAAAACGCCACGATGCGCTTTTTTCATCATTTTTCGCTAGAAAGGTCAAAACGCCACGATGCGCTTTTTTCATCATTTTTCGCTAGAAAGGTCAAAACGCCACGATGCGCTTTTTTCATCATTTTTCGCTAGAAAGGTCAAAACGCCACGATGCGCTTTTTTCATCATTTTTCGCTAGAAAGGTCAAAACGCCACGATGCGCTTTTTTCATCATTTTTCGCTAGAAAGGTCAAAACGCCACGATGCGCTTTTTTCATCATTTTTCGCTAGAAAGGTCAAAACGCCACGATGCGCTTTTTTCATCATTTTTCGCTAGAAAGGTCAAAACGCCACGATGCGCTTTTTTCATCATTTTTCGCTAGAAAGGTCAAAACGCCACGATGCGCTTTTTTCATCATTTTTCGCTAGAAAGGTCAAAACGCCACGATGCGCTTTTTTCATCGCTAGAAAGGTCAAAACCCCACGATGCGCTTTTTTCATCGCTAGAAAGGTCAATACGCCACGATGCGCTTTTTTCATCGCTAGAAAGGTCAAAACCCCACGATGCGCTTTTTTCATCGCTAGAAAGGTCAAAACGCCACGATGCGCTTTTTTTCATCATTTTTCGCTAGAAAGGTCAAAACGCCACGATGCGCTTTTTTCATCATTTTTCGCTAGAAAGGTCAAAACGCCACGATGCGCTTTTTCATCATTTTTCGCTAGAAAGGTCAAAACGCCACGATGCGCTTTTTTCATCATTTTTCGCTAGAAAGGTCAAAACGCCACGATGCGCTTTTTTCATAATTTTTCGCTAGAAAGGTCAAAACGCCACGATGCGCTTTTTTCATCGCTAGAAAGGTCAAAACGCCACGATGCGCTTCTTTCATCGCTAGAAAGGTCAAAACCCCACGATGCGCTTTTTTCATCGCTAGAAAGGTCAATACGCCACGATGCGCTTTTTTCATCGCTAGAAAGGTCAAAACGCCACGATGCGCTTTTTTCACCTTTTGACCTTTGACCTTTTGACCTTTCACCTTTTGACCTTTGACCTTTTGACCTTTCACCTTTTGACCTTTGACCTTTCATCGCTAGAAAGGTCAAAACTGTTTTCATAATTTTTCGCTAGAAAGGTCAAAACGCCACGATGCGCTTTTTTCATCATTTTTCGCTAGAAAGGTCAAAACGCCACGATGCGCTTTTTTCATCGCTAGAAAGGTCAAAACGCCACGATGCGCTTTTTTCATCGCTAGAAAGGTCAAAACGCCACGATGCGCTTTTTTCATCGCTAGAAAGGTCAAAACCCCACGATGCGCTTTTTTCATCGCTAGAAAGGTCAAAACGCCACGATGCGCTTTTTTCATCATTTTTCGCTAGAAAGGTCAAAACGCCACGATGCGCTTTTTTCATCATTTTTCGCTAGAAAGGTCAAAACGCCACGATGCGCTTTTTTCATCATTTTTCGCTAGAAAGGTCAAAACGCCACGATGCGCTTTTTTCATAATTTTTCGCTAGAAAGGTCAAAACGCCACGATGCGCTTTTTTCATCGCTAGAAAGGTCAAAACGCCACGATGCGCTTTTTTCATCGCTAGAAAGGTCAAAACCCCACGATGCGCTTTTTTCATCTCTAGAAAGGTCAATACGCCACGATGCGCTTTTTTCATCGCTAGAAAGGTCAAAACGCCACGATGCGCTTTTTTCATCGCTAGAAAGGTCAATACGCCACGATGCGCTTTTTTCATCGCTAGAAAGGTCAAAACGCCACGATGCGCTTTTTTCATCATTTTTCGCTAGAAAGGTCAAAACGCCACGATGCACATTTTTCAACATTTTTCGCTAGAAAGGTCAAAACGCCACGATGCGCTTTTTTCATCATTTTTCGCTAGAAAGGTCAAAACGCCACGATGCGCTTTTTTCATCATTTTTCGCTAGAAAGGTCAAAACGCCACGATGCGCTTTTTTCATCATTTTTCGCTAGAAAGGTCAAAACGCCACGATGCGCTTTTTTCATCATTTTTCGCTAGAAAGGTCAAAACGCCACGATGCGCTTTTTTCATCATTTTTCGCTAGAAAGGTCAAAACGCCACGATGCGCTTTTTTCATAATTTTTCGCTAGAAAGGTCAAAACGCCACGATGCGCTTTTTTCATCATTTTTCGCTAGAAAGGTCAAAACGCCACGATGCGCTTTTTTCATCATTTTTCGCTAGAAAGGTCAAAACGCCACGATGCGCTTTTTTCATCATTTTTCGCTAGAAAGGTCAAAACGCCACGATGCGCTTTTTTCATCATTTTTCGCTAGAAAGGTCAAAACGCCACGATGCGCTTTTTTCATCATTTTTCGCTAGAAAGGTCAAAACGCCACGATGCGCTTTTTTCATCATTTTTCGCTAGAAAGGTCAAAACGCCACGATGCGCTTTTTTCATCATTTTTCGCTAGAAAGGTCAAAACGCCACGATGCGCTTTTTTCATAATTTTTCGCTAGAAAGGTCAAAACGCCACGATGCGCTTTTTTCATCATTTTTCGCTAGAAAGGTCAAAACGCCACGATGCGCTTTTTTCATCATTTTTCGCTAGAAAGGTCAAAACGCCACGATGCGCTTTTTTCATCATTTTTCGCTAGAAAGGTCAAAACGCCACGATGCGCTTTTTTCATCATTTTTCGCTAGAAAGGTCAAAACGCCACGATGCGCTTTTTTCATCATTTTTCGCTAGAAAGGTCAAAACGCCACGATGCGCTTTTTTCATCGCTAGAAAGGTCAATAGGCCACGATGCGCTTTTTTCACCTTTTGACCTTTGACCTTTTGACCTTTGACCTTTTGACCTTTCACCTTTTGACCTTTGACCTTTCATCGCTAGAAAGGTCAAAACTGTTTTCATCATTTTTCGCTAGAAAGGTCAAAACGCCACGATGCGCTTTTTTCATAATTTTTCGCTAGAAAGGTCAAAACGCCACGATGCGCTTTTTTCATCATTTTTCGCTAGAAAGGTCAAAACGCCACGATGCGCTTTTTTCATCATTTTTCGCTAGAAAGGTCAAAACGCCACGATGCGCTTTTTTCATCATTTTTCGCTAGAAAGGTCAAAACGCCACGATGCGCTTTTTTCATAATTTTTCGCTAGAAAGGTCAAAACGCCACGATGCGCTTTTTTCATCGCTAGAAAGGTCAAAACGCCACGATGCGCTTTTTTCATCGCTAGAAAGGTCAAAACCCCACGATGCGCTTTTTTCATCGCTAGAAAGGTCAATACGCCACGATGCGCTTTTTTCATCGCTAGAAAGGTCAAAACGCCACGATGCGCTTTTTTCATCATTTTTCGCTAGAAAGGTCAAAACGCCACGATGCGCATTTTTCAACATTTTTCGCTAGAAAGGTCAAAACGCCACGATGCGCTTTTTTCATCATTTTTCGCTAGAAAGGTCAAAACGCCACGATGCGCTTTTTTCATCATTTTTCGCTAGAAAGGTCAAAACGCCACGATGCGCTTTTTTCATCATTTTTCGCTAGAAAGGTCAAAACGCCACGATGCGCTTTTTTCATCATTTTTCGCTAGAAAGGTCAAAACGCCACGATGCGCTTTTTTCATCATTTTTCGCTAGAAAGGTCAAAACGCCACGATGCGCTTTTTTCATCATTTTTCGCTAGAAAGGTCAAAACGCCACGATGCGCTTTTTTCATCATTTTTCGCTAGAAAGGTCAAAACGCCACGATGCGCTTTTTTCATCATTTTTCGCTAGAAAGGTCAAAACGCCACGATGCGCTTTTTTCATCGCTAGAAAGGTCAAAACGCCACGATGCGCTTTTTTCATCGCTAGAAAGGTCAAAACCCCACGATGCGCTTTTTTCATCGCTAGAAAGGTCAATACGCCACGATGCGCTTTTTTCATCGCTAGAAAGGTCAAAACGCCACGATGCGCTTTTTTCATAATTTTTCGCTAGAAAGGTCAAAACGCCACGATGCGCATTTTTCATCATTTTTCGCTAGAAAGGTCAAAACGCCACGATGCGCTTTTTTCATCATTTTTCGCTAGAAAGGTCAAAACGCCACGATGCGCTTTTTTCATCATTTTTCGCTAGAAAGGTCAAAACGCCACGATGCGCTTTTTTCATCATTTTTCGCTAGAAAGGTCAAAACGCCACGATGCGCTTTTTTCATCATTTTTCGCTAGAAAGGTCAAAACGCCACGATGCGCTTTTTTCATCATTTTTCGCTAGAAAGGTCAAAACGCCACGATGCGCTTTTTTCATCATTTTTCGCTAGAAAGGTCAAAACGCCACGATGCGCTTTTTTCATCGCTAGAAAGGTCAATAGGCCACGATGCGCTTTTTTCACCTTTTGACCTTTGACCTTTTGACCTTTCACCTTTTGACCTTTGACCTTTTGACCTTTCACCTTTTGACCTTTGACCTTTCATCGCTAGAAAGGTCAAAACTGTTTTCATCATTTTTCGCTAGAAAGGTCAAAACGCCACGATGCGCTTTTTTCATAATTTTTCGCTAGAAAGGTCAAAACGCCACGATGCGCTTTTTTCATCATTTTTCGCTAGAAAGGTCAAAACGCCACGATGCGCTTTTTTCATCATTTTTCGCTAGAAAGGTCAAAACGCCACGATGCGCTTTTTTCATCATTTTTCGCTAGAAAGGTCAAAACGCCACGATGCGCTTTTTTCATAATTTTTCGCTAGAAAGGTCAAAACGCCACGATGCGCTTTTTTCATCGCTAGAAAGGTCAAAACGCCACGATGCGCTTTTTTCATCATTTTTCGCTAGAAAGGTCAAAACGCCACGATGCGCTTTTTTCATCATTTTTCGCTAGAAAGGTCAAAACGCCACGATGCGCTTTTTTCATCATTTTTCGCTAGAAAGGTCAAAACGCCACGATGCGCTTTTTTCATCATTTTTCGCTAGAAAGGTCAAAACGCCACGATGCGCTTTTTTCATCATTTTTCGCTAGAAAGGTCAAAACGCCACGATGCGCTTTTTTCATCGCTAGAAAGGTCAAAACGCCACGATGCGCTTTTTTCATCGCTAGAAAGGTCAAAACCCCACGATGCGCTTTTTTCATCGCTAGAAAGGTCAATACGCCACGATGCGCTTTTTTCATCGCTAGAAAGGTCAAAATGCCACGATGCGCTTTTTTCATCATTTTTCGCTAGAAAGGTCAAAACGCCACGATGCGCATTTTTCAACATTTTTCGCTAGAAAGGTCAAAACGCCACGATGCGCTTTTTTCATCATTTTTCGCTAGAAAGGTCAAAACGCCACAATGCGCTTTTTTCATCATTTTTCGCTAGAAAGGTCAAAACGCCACGATGCGCTTTTTTCATCATTTTTCGCTAGAAAGGTCAAAACGCCACGATGCGCTTTTTTCATCATTTTTCGCTAGAAAGGTCAAAACGCCACGATGCGCTTTTTTCATCATTTTTCGCTAGAAAGGTCAAAACGCCACGATGCGCTTTTTTCATCATTTTTCGCTAGAAAGGTCAAAACGCCACGATGCGCTTTTTTCATCATTTTTCGCTAGAAAGGTCAAAACGCCACGATGCGCTTTTTTCATCATTTTTCGCTAGAAAGGTCAAAACGCCACGATGCGCTTTTTTCATCATTTTTCGCTAGAAAGGTCAAAACGCCACGATGCGCTTTTTTCATCATTTTTCGCTAGAAAGGTCAAAACGCCACGATGCGCTTTTTTCATAATTTTTCGCTAGAAAGGTCAAAACCCCACGATGCGCTTTTTTCATCGCTAGAAAGGTCAATACGCCACGATGCGCTTTTTTCATCGCTAGAAAGGTCAAAACGCCACGATGCGCTTTTTTTCATCATTTTTCGCTAGAAAGGTCAAAACGCCACGATGCGCTTTTTTCATCATTTTTCGCTAGAAACGTCAAAACGCCACGATGCGCTTTTTTCATCATTTTTCGCTAGAAAGGTCAAAACGCCACGATGCGCTTTTTTCATCATTTTTCGCTAGAAAGGTCAAAACGCCACGATGCGCTTTTTTCATCATTTTTCGCTAGAAAGGTCAAAACGCCACGATGCGCTTTTTTCATCATTTTTCGCTAGAAAGGTCAAAACGCCACGATGCGCTTTTTTCATCGCTAGAAAGGTCAAAACGCCACGATGCGCTTTTTTCATCGCTAGAAAGGTCAAAACCCCACGATGCGCTTTTTTCATCGCTAGAAAGGTCAATACGCCACGATGCGCTTTTTTCATCGCTAGAAAGGTCAAAACGCCACGATGCGCTTTTTTCATAATTTTTCGCTAGAAAGGTCAAAACGCCACGATGCGCATTTTTCATCATTTTTCGCTAGAAAGGTCAAAACGCCACGATGCGCTTTTTTCATCATTTTTCGCTAGAAAGGTCAAAACGCCACGATGCGCTTTTTTCATCATTTTTCGCTAGAAAGGTCAAAACGCCACGATGCGCTTTTTTCATCATTTTTCGCTAGAAAGGTCAAAACGCCACGATGCGCTTTTTTCATCATTTTTCGCTAGAAAGGTCAAAACGCCACGATGCGCTTTTTTCATCATTTTTCGCTAGAAAGGTCAAAACGCCACGATGCGCTTTTTTCATCATTTTTCGCTAGAAAGGTCAAAACGCCACGATGCGCTTTTTTCATCGCTAGAAAGGTCAATAGGCCACGATGCGCTTTTTTCACCTTTTGACCTTTGACCTTTTGACCTTTCACCTTTTGACCTTTGACCTTTTGACCTTTCACCTTTTGACCTTTGACCTTTCATCGCTAGAAAGGTCAAAACTGTTTTCATCATTTTTCGCTAGAAAGGTCAAAACGCCACGATGCGCTTTTTTCATAATTTTTCGCTAGAAAGGTCAAAACGCCACGATGCGCTTTTTTCATCATTTTTCGCTAGAAAGGTCAAAACGCCACGATGCGCTTTTTTCATCATTTTTCGCTAGAAAGGTCAAAACGCCACGATGCGCTTTTTTCATCATTTTTCGCTAGAAAGGTCAAAACGCCACGATGCGCTTTTTTCATAATTTTTCGCTAGAAAGGTCAAAACGCCACGATGCGCTTTTTTCATAATTTTTCGCTAGAAAGGTCAAAACGCCACGATGCGCTTTTTTCATCATTTTTCGCTAGAAAGGTCAAAACGCCACGATGCGCTTTTTTCATCATTTTTCGCTAGAAAGGTCAAAACGCCACGATGCGCTTTTTTCATCATTTTTCGCTAGAAAGGTCAAAACGCCACGATGCGCTTTTTTCATCATTTTTCGCTAGAAAGGTCAAAACGCCACGATGCGCTTTTTTCATCATTTTTCGCTAGAAAGGTCAAAACGCCACGATGCGCTTTTTTCATCGCTAGAAAGGTCAAAACGCCACGATGCGCTTTTTTCATCGCTAGAAAGGTCAAAACCCCACGATGCGCTTTTTTCATCGCTAGAAAGGTCAATACGCCACGATGCGCTTTTTTCATCGCTAGAAAGGTCAAAATGCCACGATGCGCTTTTTTCATCATTTTTCGCTAGAAAGGTCAAAACGCCACGATGCGCATTTTTCAACATTTTTCGCTAGAAAGGTCAAAACGCCACGATGCGCTTTTTTCATCATTTTTCGCTAGAAAGGTCAAAACGCCACAATGCGCTTTTTTCATCATTTTTCGCTAGAAAGGTCAAAACGCCACGATGCGCTTTTTTCATCATTTTTCGCTAGAAAGGTCAAAACGCCACGATGCGCTTTTTTCATCATTTTTCGCTAGAAAGGTCAAAACGCCACGATGCGCTTTTTTCATCATTTTTCGCTAGAAAGGTCAAAACGCCACGATGCGCTTTTTTCATCATTTTTCGCTAGAAAGGTCAAAACGCCACGATGCGCTTTTTTCATCATTTTTCGCTAGAAAGGTCAAAACGCCACGATGCGCTTTTTTCATCATTTTTCGCTAGAAAGGTCAAAACGCCACGATGCGCTTTTTTCATCATTTTTCGCTAGAAAGGTCAAAACGCCACGATGCGCTTTTTTCATCATTTTTCGCTAGAAAGGTCAAAACGCCACGATGCGCTTTTTTCATAATTTTTCGCTAGAAAGGTCAAAACCCCACGATGCGCTTTTTTCATCGCTAGAAAGGTCAATACGCCACGATGCGCTTTTTTCATCGCTAGAAAGGTCAAAACGCCACGATGCGCTTTTTTTCATCATTTTTCGCTAGAAAGGTCAAAACGCCACGATGCGCTTTTTTCATCATTTTTCGCTAGAAACGTCAAAACGCCACGATGCGCTTTTTTCATCATTTTTCGCTAGAAAGGTCAAAACGCCACGATGCGCTTTTTTCATCATTTTTCGCTAGAAAGGTCAAAACGCCACGATGCGCTTTTTTCATCATTTTTCGCTAGAAAGGTCAAAACGCCACGATGCGCTTTTTTCATCATTTTTCGCTAGAAAGGTCAAAACGCCACGATGCGCTTTTTTCATCATTTTTCGCTAGAAAGGTCAAAACGCCACGATGCGCTTTTTTCATCATTTTTCGCTAGAAAGGTCAAAACGCCACGATGCGCTTTTTTCATCGCTAGAAAGGTCAAAACGCCACGATGCGCTTTTTTCATCGCTAGAAAGGTCAAAACCCCACGATGCGCTTTTTTCATCGCTAGAAAGGTCAATACGCCACGATGCGCTTTTTTCATCGCTAGAAAGGTCAAAACGCCACGATGCGCTTTTTTCATCATTTTTCGCTAGAAAGGTCAAAACGCCACGATGCGCATTTTTCAACATTTTTCGCTAGAAAGGTCAAAACGCCACGATGCGCTTTTTTCATCATTTTTCGCTAGAAAGGTCAAAACGCCACAATGCGCTTTTTTCATCATTTTTCGCTAGAAAGGTCAAAACGCCACGATGCGCTTTTTTCATCATTTTTCGCTAGAAAGGTCAAAACGCCACGATGCGCTTTTTTCATCATTTTTCGCTAGAAAGGTCAAAACGCCACGATGCGCTTTTTTCATCATTTTTCGCTAGAAAGGTCAAAACGCCACGATGCGCTTTTTTCATCATTTTTCGCTAGAAAGGTCAAAACGCCACAATGCGCTTTTTTCATCATTTTTCGCTAGAAAGGTCAAAACGCCACGATGCGCTTTTTTCATCATTTTTCGCTAGAAAGGTCAAAACGCCACGATGCGCTTTTTTCATCATTTTTCGCTAGAAAGGTCAAAACGCCACGATGCGCTTTTTTCATCATTTTTCGCTAGAAAGGTCAAAACGCCACGATGCGCTTTTTTCATCATTTTTCGCTAGAAAGGTCAAAACGCCACGATGCGCTTTTTTCATCATTTTTCGCTAGAAAGGTCAAAACGCCACGATGCGCTTTTTTCATCATTTTTCGCTAGAAAGGTCAAAACGCCACGATGCGCTTTTTTCATCATTTTTCGCTAGAAAGGTCAAAACGCCACGATGCGCTTTTTTCATCGCTAGAAAGGTCAAAACGCCACGATGCGCTTTTTTCATCGCTAGAAAGGTCAAAACCCCACGATGCGCTTTTTTCATCGCTAGAAAGGTCAATACGCCACGATGCGCTTTTTTCATCGCTAGAAAGGTCAAAACGCCACGATGCGCTTTTTTCATCATTTTTCGCTAGAAAGGTCAAAACGCCACGATGCGCATTTTTCAACATTTTTCGCTAGAAAGGTCAAAACGCCACGATGCGCTTTTTTCATCATTTTTCGCTAGAAAGGTCAAAACGCCACAATGCGCTTTTTTCATCATTTTTCGCTAGAAAGGTCAAAACGCCACGATGCGCTTTTTTCATCATTTTTCGCTAGAAAGGTCAAAACGCCACGATGCGCTTTTTTCATAATTTTTCGCTAGAAAGGTCAAAACGCCACGATGCGCTTTTTTCATCATTTTTCGCTAGAAAGGTCAAAACGCCACGATGCGCTTTTTTCATCATTTTTCGCTAGAAAGGTCAAAACGCCACGATGCGCTTTTTTCATCATTTTTCGCTAGAAAGGTCAAAACGCCACGATGCGCTTTTTTCATCATTTTTCGCTAGAAAGGTCAAAACGCCACGATGCGCTTTTTTCATCGCTAGAAAGGTCAAAACGCCACGATGCGCTTTTTTCATCGCTAGAAAGGTCAAAACCCCACGATGCGCTTTTTTCATCGCTAGAAAGGTCAATACGCCACGATGCGCTTTTTTCATCGCTAGAAAGGTCAAAACGCCACGATGCGCTTTTTTCATCATTTTTCGCTAGAAAGGTCAAAACGCCACGATGCGCATTTTTCAACATTTTTCGCTAGAAAGGTCAAAACGCCACGATGCGCTTTTTTCATCATTTTTCGCTAGAAAGGTCAAAACGCCACAATGCGCTTTTTTCATCATTTTTCGCTAGAAAGGTCAAAACGCCACGATGCGCTTTTTTCATCATTTTTCGCTAGAAAGGTCAAAACGCCACGATGCGCTTTTTTCATCATTTTTCGCTAGAAAGGTCAAAACGCCACGATGCGCTTTTTTCATCATTTTTCGCTAGAAAGGTCAAAACGCCACGATGCGCTTTTTTCATCATTTTTCGCTAGAAAGGTCAAAACGCCACGATGCGCTTTTTTCATCGCTAGAAAGGTCAAAACGCCACGATGCGCTTTTTTCATCGCTAGAAAGGTCAAAACCCCACGATGCGCTTTTTTCATCGCTAGAAAGGTCAATACGCCACGATGCGCTTTTTTCATCGCTAGAAAGGTCAAAACGCCACGATGCGCTTTTTTCATCATTTTTCGCTAGAAAGGTCAAAACGCCACGATGCGCATTTTTCAACATTTTTCGCTAGAAAGGTCAAAACGCCACGATGCGCTTTTTTCATCATTTTTCGCTAGAAAGGTCAAAACGCCACAATGCGCTTTTTTCATCATTTTTCGCTAGAAAGGTCAAAACGCCACGATGCGCTTTTTTCATCATTTTTCGCTAGAAAGGTCAAAACGCCACGATGCGCTTTTTTCATCATTTTTCGCTAGAAAGGTCAAAACGCCACGATGCGCTTTTTTCATCATTTTTCGCTAGAAAGGTCAAAACGCCACGATGCGCTTTTTTCATCATTTTTCGCTAGAAAGGTCAAAACGCCACAATGCGCTTTTTTCATCATTTTTCGCTAGAAAGGTCAAAACGCCACGATGCGCTTTTTTCATCATTTTTCGCTAGAAAGGTCAAAACGCCACGATGCGCTTTTTTCATCATTTTTCGCTAGAAAGGTCAAAACGCCACGATGCGCTTTTTTCATAATTTTTCGCTAGAAAGGTCAAAACGCCACGATGCGCTTTTTTCATCATTTTTCGCTAGAAAGGTCAAAACGCCACGATGCGCTTTTTTCATCATTTTTCGCTAGAAAGGTCAAAACGCCACGATGCGCTTTTTTCATCATTTTTCGCTAGAAAGGTCAAAACGCCACGATGCGCTTTTTTCATAATTTTTCGCTAGAAAGGTCAAAACGCCACGATGCGCTTTTTTCATCACTAGAAAGGTCAAAACCCCACGATGCGCTTTTTTCATCGCTAGAAAGGTCAATACGCCACGATGCGCTTTTTTCATCGCTAGAAAGGTCAAAACGCCACGATGCGCTTTTTTTCATCATTTTTCGCTAGAAAGGTCAAAACGCCACGATGCGCTTTTTTTCATCATTTTTCGCTAGAAAGGTCAAAACGCCACGATGCGCTTTTTTCATCATTTTTCGCTAGAAAGGTCAAAACGCCACGATGCGCTTTTTTCATCATTTTTCGCTAGAAAGGTCAAAACGCCACGATGCGCTTTTTTCATCATTTTTCGCTAGAAAGGTCAAAACGCCACGATGCGCTTTTTTCATCATTTTTCGCTAGAAAGGTCAAAACGCCACGATGCGCTTTTTTCATCATTTTTCGCTAGAAAGGTCAAAACGCCACGATGCGCTTTTTTCATCATTTTTCGCTAGAAAGGTCAAAACGCCACGATGCGCTTTTTTCATCATTTTTCGCTAGAAAGGTCAAAACGCCACGATGCGCTTTTTTCATCGCTAGAAAGGTCAAAACCCCACGATGCGCTTTTTTCATCGCTAGAAAGGTCAATACGCCACGATGCGCTTTTTTCATCGCTAGAAAGGTCAAAACGCCACGATGCGCTTTTTTTCATCATTTTTCGCTAGAAAGGTCAAAACGCCACGATGCGCTTTTTTCATCATTTTTCGCTAGAAAGGTCAAAACGCCACGATGCGCTTTTTTCATCATTTTTCGCTAGAAAGGTCAAAACGCCACGATGCGCTTTTTTCATCATTTTTCGCTAGAAAGGTCAAAACGCCACGATGCGCTTTTTTCATCGCTAGAAAGGTCAAAACGCCACGATGCGCTTTTTTCATCGCTAGAAAGGTCAAAACCCCACGATGCGCTTTTTTCATCGCTAGAAAGGTCAATACGCCACGATGCGCTTTTTTCATCGCTAGAAAGGTCAAAACGCCACGATGCGCTTTTTTCATCATTTTTCGCTAGAAAGGTCAAAACGCCACGATGCGCATTTTTCAACATTTTTCGCTAGAAAGGTCAAAACGCCACGATGCGCTTTTTTCATCATTTTTCGCTAGAAAGGTCAAAACGCCACAATGCGCTTTTTTCATCATTTTTCGCTAGAAAGGTCAAAACGCCACGATGCGCTTTTTTCATCATTTTTCGCTAGAAAGGTCAAAACGCCACGATGCGCTTTTTTCATCATTTTTCGCTAGAAAGGTCAAAACGCCACGATGCGCTTTTTTCATCATTTTTCGCTAGAAAGGTCAAAACGCCACGATGCGCTTTTTTCATCATTTTTCGCTAGAAAGGTCAAAACGCCACAATGCGCTTTTTTCATCATTTTTCGCTAGAAAGGTCAAAACGCCACGATGCGCTTTTTTCATCATTTTTCGCTAGAAAGGTCAAAACGCCACAATGCGCTTTTTTCATCATTTTTCGCTAGAAAGGTCAAAACGCCACGATGCGCTTTTTTCATCATTTTTCGCTAGAAAGGTCAAAACGCCACGATGCGCTTTTTTCATCATTTTTCGCTAGAAAGGTCAAAACGCCACGATGCGCTTTTTTCATCATTTTTCGCTAGAAAGGTCAAAACGCCACGATGCGCTTTTTTCATCATTTTTCGCTAGAAAGGTCAAAACGCCACGATGCGCTTTTTTCATCATTTTTCGCTAGAAAGGTCAAAACGCCACGATGCGCTTTTTTCATCATTTTTCGCTAGAAAGGTCAAAACGCCACGATGCGCTTTTTTCATCATTTTTCGCTAGAAAGGTCAAAACGCCACGATGCGCTTTTTTCATCGCTAGAAAGGTCAAAACGCCACGATGCGCTTTTTTCATCATTTTTCGCTAGAAAGGTCAAAACGCCACAATGCGCTTTTTTCATCATTTTTCGCTAGAAAGGTCAAAACGCCACGATGCGCTTTTTTCATCATTTTTCGCTAGAAAGGTCAAAACGCCACGATGCGCTTTTTTCATCATTTTTCGCTAGAAAGGTCAAAACGCCACGATGCGCTTTTTTCATCATTTTTCGCTAGAAAGGTCAAAACGCCACGATGCGCTTTTTTCATCATTTTTCGCTAGAAAGGTCAAAACGCCACAATGCGCTTTTTTCATCATTTTTCGCTAGAAAGGTCAAAACGCCACGATGCGCTTTTTTCATCATTTTTCGCTAGAAAGGTCAAAACGCCACGATGCGCTTTTTTCATCATTTTTCGCTAGAAAGGTCAAAACGCCACGATGTGCTTTTTTCATCATTTTTCGCTAGAAAGGTCAAAACGCCACGATGCGCTTTTTTCATCATTTTTCGCTAGAAAGGTCAAAACGCCACGATGCGCTTTTTTCATCATTTTTCGCTAGAAAGGTCAAAACGCCACGATGCGCTTTTTTCATCATTTTTCGCTAGAAAGGTCAAAACGCCACGATGCGCTTTTTTCATCATTTTTCGCTAGAAAGGTCAAAACGCCACGATGCGCTTTTTTCATCATTTTTCGCTAGAAAGGTCAAAACGCCACGATGCGCTTTTTTCATCATTTTTCGCTAGAAAGGTCAAAACGCCACGATGCGCTTTTTTCATCGCTAGAAAGGTCAAAACCCCACGATGCGCTTTTTTCATCGCTAGAAAGGTCAATACGCCACGATGCGCTTTTTTCATCGCTAGAAAGGTCAAAACGCCACGATGCGCTTTTTTTCATCATTTTTCGCTAGAAAGGTCAAAACGCCACGATGCGCTTTTTTCATCATTTTTCGCTAGAAAGGTCAAAACGCCACGATGCGCTTTTTTCATCATTTTTCGCTAGAAAGGTCAAAACGCCACGATGCGCTTTTTTCATCATTTTTCGCTAGAAAGGTAAAAACGCCATGATGCGCTTTTTTCATCATTTTTCGCTAGAAAGGTCAAAACGCCACGATACGCTTTTTTCATCATTTTTCGCTAGAAAGGTCAAAACGCCACGATGCGCTTTTTTCATCATTTTTCGCTAGAAAGGTCAAAACGCCACGATGCGCTTTTTTCATCGCTAGAAAGGTCAATAGGCCACGATGCGCTTTTTTCACCTTTTGACCTTTGACCTTTTGACCTTTCACCTTTTGACCTTTGACCTTTTGACCTTTCACCTTTTGACCTTTGACCTTTCATCGCTAGAAAGGTCAAAACTGTTTTCATCATTTTTCGCTAGAAAGGTCAAAACGCCACGATGCGCTTTTTTCATAATTTTTCGCTAGAAAGGTCAAAACGCCACGATGCGCTTTTTTCATCATTTTTCGCTAGAAAGGTCAAAACGCCACGATGCGCTTTTTTCATCATTTTTCGCTAGAAAGGTCAAAACGCCACGATGCGCTTTTTTCATCATTTTTCGCTAGAAAGGTCAAAACGCCACGATGCGCTTTTTTCATAATTTTTCGCTAGAAAGGTCAAAACGCCACGATGCGCTTTTTTCATCGCTAGAAAGGTCAAAACGCCACGATGCGCTTTTTTCATCGCTAGAAAGGTCAAAACCCCACGATGCGCTTTTTTCATCTCTAGAAAGGTCAATACGCCACGATGCGCTTTTTTCATCGCTAGAAAGGTCAAAACGCCACGATGCGCTTTTTTCATCATTTTTCGCTAGAAAGGTCAAAACGCCACGATGCGCATTTTTCAACATTTTTCGCTAGAAAGGTCAAAACGCCACGATGCGCTTTTTTCATCATTTTTCGCTAGAAAGGTCAAAACGCCACAATGCGCTTTTTTCATCATTTTTCGCTAGAAAGGTCAAAACGCCACGATGCGCTTTTTTCATAATTTTTCGCTAGAAAGGTCAAAACGCCACGATGCGCTTTTTTCATCATTTTTCGCTAGAAAGGTCAAAACGCCACGATGCGCTTTTTTCATCATTTTTCGCTAGAAAGGTCAAAACGCCACGATGCGCTTTTTTCATCATTTTTCGCTAGAAAGGTCAAAACGCCACGATGCGCTTTTTTCATCATTTTTCGCTAGAAAGGTCAAAACGCCACGATGCGCTTTTTTCATCGCTAGAAAGGTCAAAACGCCACGATGCGCTTTTTTCATCGCTAGAAAGGTCAAAACCCCACGATGCGCTTTTTTCATCGCTAGAAAGGTCAATACGCCACGATGCGCTTTTTTCATCGCTAGAAAGGTCAAAACGCCACGATGCGCTTTTTTCATCATTTTTCGCTAGAAAGGTCAAAACGCCACGATGCACATTTTTCAACATTTTTCGCTAGAAAGGTCAAAACGCCACGATGCGCTTTTTTCATCATTTTTCGCTAGAAAGGTCAAAACGCCACGATGCGCTTTTTTCATCATTTTTCGCTAGAAAGGTCAAAACGCCACGATGCGCTTTTTTCATCATTTTTCGCTAGAAAGGTCAAAACGCCACGATGCGCTTTTTTCATCATTTTTCGCTAGAAAGGTCAAAACGCCACGATGCGCTTTTTTCATCATTTTTCGCTAGAAAGGTCAAAACGCCACGATGCGCTTTTTTCATCGCTAGAAAGGTCAAAACGCCACGATGCGCTTTTTTCATCGCTAGAAAGGTCAAAACGCCACGATGCGCTTTTTTCATCGCTAGAAAGGTCAAAACCCCACGATGCGCTTTTTTCATCGCTAGAAAGGTCAATACGCCACGATGCGCTTTTTTCATCGCTAGAAAGGTCAAAACGCCACGATGCGCATTTTTCAACATTTTTCGCTAGAAAGGTCAAAACGCCACGATGCGCTTTTTTCATCATTTTTCGCTAGAAAGGTCAAAACGCCACGATGCGCTTTTTTCATCATTTTTCGCTAGAAAGGTCAAAACGCCACGATGCGCTTTTTTCATCATTTTTCGCTAGAAAGGTCAAAACGCCACGATGCGCTTTTTTCATCATTTTTCGCTAGAAAGGTCAAAACGCCACGATGCGCTTTTTTCATCATTTTTCGCTAGAAAGGTCAAAACGCCACGATGCGCTTTTTTCATCGCTAGAAAGGTCAAAACGCCACGATGCGCTTTTTTCATCGCTAGAAAGGTCAAAACCCCACGATGCGCTTTTTTTATCGCTAGAAAGGTCAATACGCCACGATGCGCTTTTTTCATCGCTAGAAAGGTCAAAACGCCACGATGCGCTTTTTTCATCATTTTTCGCTAGAAAGGTCAAAACGCCACGATGCACATTTTTCAACATTTTTCGCTAGAAAGGTCAAAACGCCACGATGCGCTTTTTTCATAATTTTTCGCTAGAAAGGTCAAAACGCCACAATGCGCTTTTTTCATCATTTTTCGCTAGAAAGGTCAAAACGCCACGATGCGCTTTTTTCATCATTTTTCGCTAGAAAGGTCAAAACGCCACGATGCGCTTTTTTCATCATTTTTCGCTAGAAAGGTCAAAACGCCACGATGCGCTTTTTTCATCATTTTTCGCTAGAAAGGTCAAAACGCCACGATGCGCTTTTTTCATCATTTTTCGCTAGAAAGGTCAAAACGCCACGATGCGCTTTTTTCATCGCTAGAAAGGTCAAAACGCCACGATGCGCTTTTTTCATCGCTAGAAAGGTCAAAACCCCACGATGCGCTTTTTTCATCGCTAGAAAGGTCAATACGCCACGATGCGCTTTTTTCATCGCTAGAAAGGTCAAAATGCCACGATGCGCTTTTTTCATCATTTTTCGCTAGAAAGGTCAAAACGCCACGATGCGCATTTTTCAACATTTTTCGCTAGAAAGGTCAAAACGCCACGATGCGCTTTTTTCATCATTTTTCGCTAGAAAGGTCAAAACGCCACAATGCGCTTTTTTCATCATTTTTCGCTAGAAAGGTCAAAACGCCACGATGCGCTTTTTTCATCATTTTTCGCTAGAAAGGTCAAAACGCCACGATGCGCTTTTTTCATCATTTTTCGCTAGAAAGGTCAAAACGCCACGATGCGCTTTTTTCATCATTTTTCGCTAGAAAGGTCAAAACGCCACGATGCGCTTTTTTCATCATTTTTCGCTAGAAAGGTCAAAACGCCACGATGCGCTTTTTTCATCGCTAGAAAGGTCAAAACGCCACGATGCGCTTTTTTCATCGCTAGAAAGGTCAAAACGCCACGATGCGCTTTTTTCATCGCTAGAAAGGTCAAAACCCCACAATGCGCTTTTTTCATCGCTAGAAAGGTCAATACGCCACGATGCGCTTTTTTCATCGCTAGAAAGGTCAAAACGCCACGATGCGCATTTTTCAACATTTTTCGCTAGAAAGGTCAAAACGCCACGATGCGCTTTTTTCATCATTTTTCGCTAGAAAGGTCAAAACGCCACGATGCGCTTTTTTCATCATTTTTCGCTAGAAAGGTCAAAACGCCACGATGCGCTTTTTTCATCATTTTTCGCTAGAAAGGTCAAAACGCCACGATGCGCTTTTTTTCACCTTGACCTTTGACCTTTTGACCTTTGACCTTTTGACCTTTCACCTTTTGACCTTTGACCTTTCATCGCTAGAAAGGTCAAAACTGTTTTCATCATTTTTCGCTAGAAAGGTCAAAACGCCACGATGCGCTTTTTTCATAATTTTTCGCTAGAAAGGTCAAAACGCCACGATGCGCTTTTTTCATCGCTAGAAAGGTCAAAACGCCACGATGCGCTTTTTTCACCTTTTGACCTTTGACCTTTTGACCTTTCACCTTTTGACCTTTGACCTTTTGACCTTTTGACCTTTCACCTTTTGACCTTTGACCTTTCATCGCTAGAAAGGTCAAAACTGTTTTCATAATTTTTCGCTAGAAAGGTCAAAACGCCACGATGCGCTTTTTTCATCATTTTTCGCTAGAAAGGTCAAAACGCCACGATGCGCTTTTTTCATCATTTTTCGCTAGAAAGGTCAAAACGCCACGATGCGCTTTTTTCATAATTTTTCGCTAGAAAGGTCAAAACGCCACGATGCGCTTTTTTCATCGCTAGAAAGGTCAAAACGCCACGATGCGCTTTTTTCATCGCTAGAAAGGTCAAAACGCCACGATGCGCTTTTTTCATCGCTAGAAAGGTCAAAACCCCACGATGCGCTTTTTTCATCGCTAGAAAGGTCAATACGCCACGATGCGCTTTTTTCATCGCTAGAAAGGTCAAAACGCCACGATGCGCTTTTTTCATCATTTTTCGCGAGAAAGGTCAAAACGCCACGATGCGCATTTTTCAACATTTTTCGCTAGAAAGGTCAAAACGCCACGATGCGCTTTTTTCATCATTTTTCGCTAGAAAGGTCAAAACGCCACAATGCGCTTTTTTCATCATTTTTCGCTAGAAAGGTCAAAACGCCACGATGCGCTTTTTTCATCATTTTTCGCTAGAAAGGTCAAAACGCCACGATGCGCTTTTTTCATCATTTTTCGCTAGAAAGGTCAAAACGCCACGATGCGCTTTTTTCATCATTTTTCGCTAGAAAGGTCAAAACGCCACGATGCGCTTTTTTCATCATTTTTCGCTAGAAAGGTCAAAACGCCACGATGCGCTTTTTTCATCATTTTTCGCTAGAAAGGTCAAAACGCCACGATGCGCTTTTTTCATCATTTTTCGCTAGAAAGGTCAAAACGCCACGATGCGCTTTTTTCATCATTTTTCGCTAGAAAGGTCAAAACGCCACGATGCGCTTTTTTCATCATTTTTCGCTAGAAAGGTCAAAACGCCACGATGCGCTTTTTTCATCATTTTTCGCTAGAAAGGTCAAAACGCCACGATGCGCTTTTTTCATCGCTAGAAAGGTCAAAACCCCACGATGCGCTTTTTTCATCGCTAGAAAGGTCAATACGCCACGATGCGCTTTTTTCATCGCTAGAAAGGTCAAAACGCCACGATGCGCTTTTTTTCATCATTTTTCGCTAGAAAGGTCAAAACGCCACGATGCGCTTTTTTCATCATTTTTCGCTAGAAAGGTCAAAACGCCACGATGCGCTTTTTTCATCATTTTTCGCTAGAAAGGTCAAAACGCCACGATGCGCTTTTTTCATCATTTTTCGCTAGAAAGGTCAAAACGCCACGATGCGCTTTTTTCATCATTTTTCGCTAGAAAGGTCAAAACGCCACGATGCGCTTTTTTCATCGCTAGAAAGGTCAAAACCCCACGATGCGCTTTTTTCATCGCTAGAAAGGTCAATACGCCACGATGCGCTTTTTTCATCGCTAGAAAGGTCAAAACGCCACGATGCGCTTTTTTTCATCATTTTTCGCTAGAAAGGTCAAAACGCCACGATGCGCTTTTTTCATCATTTTTCGCTAGAAAGGTCAAAACGCCACGATGCGCTTTTTTCATCATTTTTCGCTAGAAAGGTCAAAACGCCACGATGCGCTTTTTTCATCATTTTTCGCTAGAAAGGTCAAAACGCCACGATGCGCTTTTTTCATCATTTTTCGCTAGAAAGGTCAAAACGCCACGATGCGCTTTTTTCATCATTTTTCGCTAGAAAGGTCAAAACGCCACGATGCGCTTTTTTCATCATTTTTCGCTAGAAAGGTCAAAACGCCACGATGCGCTTTTTTCATCATTTTTCGCTAGAAAGGTCAAAACGCCACGATGCGCTTTTTTCATCGCTAGAAAGGTCAAAACCCCACGATGCGCTTTTTTCATCGCTAGAAAGGTCAATACGCCACGATGCGCTTTTTTCATCGCTAGAAAGGTCAAAACGCCACGATGCGCTTTTTTTCATCATTTTTCGCTAGAAAGGTCAAAACGCCACGATGCGCTTTTTTCATCATTTTTCGCTAGAAAGGTCAAAACGCCACGATGCGCTTTTTTCATCATTTTTCGCTAGAAAGGTCAAAACGCCACGATGCGCTTTTTTCATCATTTTTCGCTAGAAAGGTCAAAACGCCACGATGCGCTTTTTTCATAATTTTTCGCTAGAAAGGTCAAAACGCCACGATACGCTTTTTTCATCATTTTTCGCTAGAAAGGTCAAAACGCCACGATGCGCTTTTTTCATCGCTAGAAAGGTCAATAGGCCACGATGCGCTTTTTTCACCTTTTGACCTTTGACCTTTTGACCTTTCACCTTTTGACCTTTGACCTTTTGACCTTTCACCTTTTGACCTTTGACCTTTCATCGCTAGAAAGGTCAAAACTGTTTTCATCATTTTTCGCTAGAAAGGTCAAAACGCCACGATGCGCTTTTTTCAACATTTTTCGCTAGAAAGGTCAAAACGCCACGATGCGCTTTTTTCATCATTTTTCGCTAGAAAGGTCAAAACGCCACAATGCGCTTTTTTCATCATTTTTCGCTAGAAAGGTCAAAACGCCACGATGCGCTTTTTCATCATTTTTCGCTAGAAAGGTCAAAACGCCACGATGCGCTTTTTTCATCATTTTTCGCTAGAAAGGTCAAAACGCCACGATGCGCTTTTTTCATAATTTTTCGCTAGAAAGGTCAAAACGCCACGATGCGCTTTTTTCATCGCTAGAAAGGTCAAAACGCCACGATGCGCTTCTTTCATCGCTAGAAAGGTCAAAACCCCACGATGCGCTTTTTTCATCGCTAGAAAGGTCAATACGCCACGATGCGCTTTTTTCATCGCTAGAAAGGTCAAAACGCCACGATGCGCTTTTTTCACCTTTTGACCTTTGACCTTTTGACCTTTCACCTTTTGACCTTTGACCTTTTGACCTTTCACCTTTTGACCTTTGACCTTTCATCGCTAGAAAGGTCAAAACTGTTTTCATAATTTTTCGCTAGAAAGGTCAAAACGCCACGATGCGCTTTTTTCATCATTTTTCGCTAGAAAGGTCAAAACGCCACGATGCGCTTTTTTCATCATTTTTCGCTAGAAAGGTCAAAACGCCACGATGCGCTTTTTTCATCATTTTTCGCTAGAAAGGTCAAAACGCCACAATGCGCTTTTTTCATCAATTTTCGCTAGAAAGGTCAAAACGCCACGATGCGCTTTTTTCATCATTTTTCGCTAGAAAGGTCAAAACGCCACGATGCGCTTTTTTCATCATTTTTCGCTAGAAAGGTCAAAACGCCACGATGTGCTTTTTTCATCATTTTTCGCTAGAAAGGTCAAAACGCCACGATGCGCTTTTTTCATCATTTTTCGCTAGAAAGGTCAAAACGCCACGATGCGCTTTTTTCATCATTTTTCGCTAGAAAGGTCAAAACGCCACGATGCGCTTTTTTCATCATTTTTCGCTAGAAAGGTCAAAACGCCACGATGCGCTTTTTTCATCATTTTTCGCTAGAAAGGTCAAAACGCCACGATGCGCTTTTTTCATCATTTTTCGCTAGAAAGGTCAAAACGCCACGATGCGCTTTTTTCATCGCTAGAAAGGTCAAAACCCCACGATGCGCTTTTTTCATCGCTAGAAAGGTCAATACGCCACGATGCGCTTTTTTCATCGCTAGAAAGGTCAAAACGCCACGATGCGCTTTTTTCATAATTTTTCGCTAGAAAGGTCAAAACGCCACGATGCGCTTTTTTCATCATTTTTCGCTAGAAAGGTCAAAACGCCACGATGCGCTTTTTTCATCATTTTTCGCTAGAAAGGTAAAAACGCCACGATGCGCTTTTTTCATCATTTTTCGCTAGAAAGGTCAAAACGCCACGATACGCTTTTTTCATCATTTTTCGCTAGAAAGGTCAAAACGCCACGATGCGCTTTTTTCATCATTTTTCGCTAGAAAGGTCAAAACGCCACGATGCGCTTTTTTCATCGCTAGAAAGGTCAATAGGCCACGATGCGCTTTTTTCACCTTTTGACCTTTGACCTTTTGACCTTTCACCTTTTGACCTTTGACCTTTTGACCTTTCACCTTTTGACCTTTGACCTTTCATCGCTAGAAAGGTCAAAACTGTTTTCATCATTTTTCGCTAGAAAGGTCAAAACGCCACGATGCGCTTTTTTCATAATTTTTCGCTAGAAAGGTCAAAACGCCACGATGCGCTTTTTTCATCATTTTTCGCTAGAAAGGTCAAAACGCCACGATGCGCTTTTTTCATCATTTTTCGCTAGAAAGGTCAAAACGCCACGATGCGCTTTTTTCATCATTTTTCGCTAGAAAGGTCAAAACGCCACGATGCGCTTTTTTCATAATTTTTCGCTAGAAAGGTCAAAACGCCACGATGCGCTTTTTTCATCGCTAGAAAGGTCAAAACGCCACGATGCGCTTTTTTCACCTTTTGACCTTTGACCTTTTGACCTTTCACCTTTTGACCTTTGACCTTTTGACCTTTTGACCTTTCACCTTTTGACCTTTGACCTTTCATCGCTAGAAAGGTCAAAACTGTTTTCATCATTTTTCGCTAGAAAGGTCAAAACGCCACGATGCGCTTTTTTCATCATTTTTCGCTAGAAAGGTCAAAACGCCACGATGCGCTTTTTTCATCATTTTTCGCTAGAAAGGTCAAAACGCCACGATGCGCTTTTTTCATAATTTTTCGCTAGAAAGGTCAAAACGCCACGATGCGCTTTTTTCATCGCTAGAAAGGTCAAAACGCCACGATGCGCTTTTTTCATCGCTAGAAAGGTCAAAACGCCACGATGCGCTTTTTTCATCGCTAGAAAGGTCAAAACCCCACGATGCGCTTTTTTCATCGCTAGAAAGGTCAATACGCCACGATGCGCTTTTTTCATCGCTAGAAAGGTCAAAACGCCACGATGCGCTTTTTTCATCATTTTTCGCGAGAAAGGTCAAAACGCCACGATGCGCATTTTTCAACATTTTTCGCTAGAAAGGTCAAAACGCCACGATGCGCTTTTTTCATCATTTTTCGCTAGAAAGGTCAAAACGCCACAATGCGCTTTTTTCATCATTTTTCGCTAGAAAGGTCAAAACGCCACGATGCGCTTTTTTCATCATTTTTCGCTAGAAAGGTCAAAACGCCACGATGCGCTTTTTTCATCATTTTTCGCTAGAAAGGTCAAAACGCCACGATGCGCTTTTTTCATCATTTTTCGCTAGAAAGGTCAAAACGCCACGATGCGCTTTTTTCATCATTTTTCGCTAGAAAGGTCAAAACGCCACGATGCGCTTTTTTCATCATTTTTCGCTAGAAAGGTCAAAACGCCACGATGCGCTTTTTTCATCATTTTTCGCTAGAAAGGTCAAAACGCCACGATGCGCTTTTTTCATCATTTTTCGCTAGAAAGGTCAAAACGCCACGATGCGCTTTTTTCATCGCTAGAAAGGTCAAAACCCCACGATGCGCTTTTTTCATCGCTAGAAAGGTCAATACGCCACGATGCGCTTTTTTCATCGCTAGAAAGGTCAAAACGCCACGATGCGCTTTTTTTCATCATTTTTCGCTAGAAAGGTCAAAACGCCACGATGCGCTTTTTTCATCATTTTTCGCTAGAAAGGTCAAAACGCCACGATGCGCTTTTTTCATCATTTTTCGCTAGAAAGGTCAAAACGCCACGATGCGCTTTTTTCATAATTTTTCGCTAGAAAGGTCAAAACGCCACGATACGCTTTTTTCATCATTTTTCGCTAGAAAGGTCAAAACGCCACGATGCGCTTTTTTCATCGCTAGAAAGGTCAATAGGCCACGATGCGCTTTTTTCACCTTTTGACCTTTGACCTTTTGACCTTTCACCTTTTGACCTTTGACCTTTTGACCTTTCACCTTTTGACCTTTGACCTTTCATCGCTAGAAAGGTCAAAACTGTTTTCATCATTTTTCGCTAGAAAGGTCAAAACGCCACGATGCGCTTTTTTCAACATTTTTCGCTAGAAAGGTCAAAACGCCACGATGCGCTTTTTTCATCATTTTTCGCTAGAAAGGTCAAAACGCCACAATGCGCTTTTTTCATCATTTTTCGCTAGAAAGGTCAAAACGCCACGATGCGCTTTTTCATCATTTTTCGCTAGAAAGGTCAAAACGCCACGATGCGCTTTTTTCATCATTTTTCGCTAGAAAGGTCAAAACGCCACGATGCGCTTTTTTCATAATTTTTCGCTAGAAAGGTCAAAACGCCACGATGCGCTTTTTTCATCGCTAGAAAGGTCAAAACGCCACGATGCGCTTCTTTCATCGCTAGAAAGGTCAAAACCCCACGATGCGCTTTTTTCATCGCTAGAAAGGTCAATACGCCACGATGCGCTTTTTTCACCTTTTGACCTTTGACCTTTTGACCTTTCACCTTTTGACCTTTGACCTTTTGACCTTTCACCTTTTGACCTTTGACCTTTCATCGCTAGAAAGGTCAAAACTGTTTTCATAATTTTTCGCTAGAAAGGTCAAAACGCCACGATGCGCTTTTTTCATCATTTTTCGCTAGAAAGGTCAAAACGCCACGATGCGCTTTTTTCATCATTTTTCGCTAGAAAGGTCAAAACGCCACGATGCGCTTTTTTCATCATTTTTCGCTAGAAAGGTCAAAACGCCACAATGCGCTTTTTTCATCATTTTTCGCTAGAAAGGTCAAAACGCCACGATGCGCTTTTTTCATCATTTTTCGCTAGAAAGGTCAAAACGCCACGATGCGCTTTTTTCATCATTTTTCGCTAGAAAGGTCAAAACGCCACGATGCGCTTTTTTCATCATTTTTCGCTAGAAAGGTCAAAACGCCACGATGCGCTTTTTTCATCATTTTTCGCTAGAAAGGTCAAAACGCCACGATGCGCTTTTTTCATCATTTTTCGCTAGAAAGGTCAAAACGCCACAATGCGCTTTTTTCATCATTTTTCGCTAGAAAGGTCAAAACGCCACGATGCGCTTTTTTCATCATTTTTCGCTAGAAAGGTCAAAACGCCACGATGCGCTTTTTTCATCATTTTTCGCTAGAAAGGTCAAAATGCCACGATGCGCTTTTTTCATCATTTTTCGCTAGAAAGGTCAAAACGCCACGATGCGCTTTTTTCATCATTTTTCGCTAGAAAGGTCAAAACGCCACGATGCGCTTTTTTCATCATTTTTCGCTAGAAAGGTCAAAACGCCACGATGCGCTTTTTTCATCATTTTTCGCTAGAAAGGTCAAAACGCCACGATGCGCTTTTTTCATCATTTTTCGCTAGAAAGGTCAAAACGCCACGATGCGCTTTTTTCATCATTTTTCGCTAGAAAGGTCAAAACGCCACGATGCGCTTTTTTCATCGCTAGAAAAAGGTCAATAGGCCACGATGCGCTTTTTTCACCTTTTGACCTTTGACCTTTTGACCTTTGACCTTTTGACCTTTCACCTTTTGACCTTTGACCTTTCATCGCTAGAAAGGTCAAAACTGTTTTCATCATTTTTCGCTAGAAAGGTCAAAACGCCACGATGCGCTTTTTTCATAATTTTTCGCTAGAAAGGTCAAAACGCCACGATGCGCTTTTTTCATAATTTTTCGCTAGAAAGGTCAAAACGCCACGATGCGCTTTTTTCATCATTTTTCGCTAGAAAGGTCAAAACGCCACGATGCGCTTTTTTCATCATTTTTCGCTAGAAAGGTCAAAACGCCACGATGCGCTTTTTTCATAATTTTTCGCTAGAAAGGTCAAAACGCCACGATGCGCTTTTTTCATCGCTAGAAAGGTCAAAACGCCACGATGCGCTTTTTTCATCGCTAGAAAGGTCAAAACCCCACGATGCGCTTTTTTCATCGCTAGAAAGGTCAATACGCCACGATGCGCTTTTTTCATCGCTAGAAAGGTCAAAACGCCACGATGCGCTTTTTTCATCATTTTTCGCTAGAAAGGTCAAAACGCCACGATGCGCATTTTTCAACATTTTTCGCTAGAAAGGTCAAAACGCCACGATGCGCTTTTTTCATCATTTTTCGCTAGAAAGGTCAAAACGCCACGATGCGCTTTTTTCATCATTTTTCGCTAGAAAGGTCAAAACGCCACGATGCGCTTTTTTCATCATTTTTCGCTAGAAAGGTCAAAACGCCACGATGCGCTTTTTTCATCATTTTTCGCTAGAAAGGTCAAAACGCCACGATGCGCTTTTTTCATCATTTTTCGCTAGAAAGGTCAAAACGCCACGATGCGCTTTTTTCATAATTTTTCGCTAGAAAGGTCAAAACGCCACGATGCGCTTTTTTCATAATTTTTCGCTAGAAAGGTCAAAACGCCACGATGCGCTTTTTTCATCATTTTTCGCTAGAAAGGTCAAAACGCCACGATGCGCTTTTTTCATCGCTAGAAAGGTCAAAACGCCACGATGCGCTTTTTTCATCGCTAGAAAGGTCAAAACCCCACGATGCGCTTTTTTCATCGCTAGAAAGGTCAATACGCCACGATGCGCTTTTTTCATCGCTAGAAAGGTCAAAACGCCACGATGCGCTTTTTTCATAATTTTTCGCTAGAAAGGTCAAAACGCCACGATGCGCATTTTTCATCATTTTTCGCTAGAAAGGTCAAAACGCCACGATGCGCTTTTTTCATCATTTTTCGCTAGAAAGGTCAAAACGCCACGATGCGCTTTTTTCATCATTTTTCGCTAGAAAGGTCAAAACGCCACGATGCGCTTTTTTCATCATTTTTCGCTAGAAAGGTCAAAACGCCACGATGCGCTTTTTTCATCATTTTTCGCTAGAAAGGTCAAAACGCCACGATGCGCTTTTTTCATCATTTTTCGCTAGAAAGGTCAAAACGCCACGATGCGCTTTTTTCATCATTTTTCGCTAGAAAGGTCAAAACGCCACGATGCGCTTTTTTCATCGCTAGAAAGGTCAATAGGCCACGATGCGCTTTTTTCACCTTTTGACCTTTGACCTTTTGACCTTTCACCTTTTGACCTTTGACCTTTTGACCTTTCACCTTTTGACCTTTGACCTTTCATCGCTAGAAAGGTCAAAACTGTTTTCATCATTTTTCGCTAGAAAGGTCAAAACGCCACGATGCGCTTTTTTCATAATTTTTCGCTAGAAAGGTCAAAACGCCACGATGCGCTTTTTTCATCATTTTTCGCTAGAAAGGTCAAAACGCCACGATGCGCTTTTTTCATCATTTTTCGCTAGAAAGGTCAAAACGCCACGATGCGCTTTTTTCATAATTTTTCGCTAGAAAGGTCAAAACGCCACGATGCGCTTTTTTCATCATTTTTCGCTAGAAAGGTCAAAACGCCACGATGCGCTTTTTTCATCATTTTTCGCTAGAAAGGTCAAAACGCCACGATGCGCTTTTTTCATCATTTTTCGCTAGAAAGGTCAAAACGCCACGATGCGCTTTTTTCATCATTTTTCGCTAGAAAGGTCAAAACGCCACGATGCGCTTTTTTCATCATTTTTCGCTAGAAAGGTCAAAACGCCACGATGCGCTTTTTTCATCATTTTTCGCTAGAAAGGTCAAAACGCCACGATGCGCTTTTTTCATCATTTTTCGCTAGAAAGGTCAAAACGCCACGATGCGCTTTTTTCATCATTTCTCGCTAGAAAGGTCAAAACGCCACGATGCGCTTTTTTCATCATTTTTCGCTAGAAAGGTCAAAACGCCACGATGCGCTTTTTTCATCGCTAGAAAGGTCAAAACGCCACGATGCGCTTTTTTTCATCATTTTTCGCTAGAAAGGTCAAAACGCCACGATGCGCTTTTTTCATCATTTTTCGCTAGAAAGGTCAAAACGCCACGATGCGCTTTTTTCATCATTTTTCGCTAGAAAGGTCAAAACGCCACGATACGCTTTTTTCATCATTTTTCGCTAGAAAGGTCAAAACGCCACGATGCGCTTTTTTCATCATTTTTCGCTAGAAAGGTCAAAACGCCACGATGCGCTTTTTTCATCGCTAGAAAGGTCAATAGGCCACGATGCGCTTTTTTCACCTTTTGACCTTTGACCTTTTGACCTTTCACCTTTTGACCTTTGACCTTTTGACCTTTCACCTTTTGACCTTTGACCTTTCATCGCTAGAAAGGTCAAAACTGTTTTCATCATTTTTCGCTAGAAAGGTCAAAACGCCACGATGCGCATTTTTCAACATTTTTCGCTAGAAAGGTCAAAACGCCACGATGCGCTTTTTTCATCATTTTTCGCTAGAAAGGTCAAAACGCCACAATGCGCTTTTTTCATCATTTTTCGCTAGAAAGGTCAAAACGCCACGATGCGCTTTTTTCATCATTTTTCGCTAGAAAGGTCAAAACGCCACGATGCGCTTTTTTCATAATTTTTCGCTAGAAAGGTCAAAACGCCACGATGCGCTTTTTTCATCATTTTTCGCTAGAAAGGTCAAAACGCCACGATGCGCTTTTTTCATCATTTTTCGCTAGAAAGGTCAAAACGCCACGATGCGCTTTTTTCATCATTTTTCGCTAGAAAGGTCAAAACGCCACGATGCGCTTTTTTCATCATTTTTCGCTAGAAAGGTCAAAACGCCACGATGCGCTTTTTTCATCGCTAGAAAGGTCAAAACGCCACGATGCGCTTTTTTCATCGCTAGAAAGGTCAAAACCCCACGATGCGCTTTTTTCATCGCTAGAAAGGTCAATACGCCACGATGCGCTTTTTTCATCGCTAGAAAGGTCAAAACGCCACGATGCGCTTTTTTCATCATTTTTCGCTAGAAAGGTCAAAACGCCACGATGCACATTTTTCAACATTTTTCGCTAGAAAGGTCAAAACGCCACGATGCGCTTTTTTCATCATTTTTCGCTAGAAAGGTCAAAACGCCACAATGTGCTTTTTTCATCATTTTTCGCTAGAAAGGTCAAAACGCCACGATGCGCTTTTTTCATCATTTTTCGCTAGAAAGGTCAAAACGCCACGATGCGCTTTTTTCATCATTTTTCGCTAGAAAGGTCAAAACGCCACGATGCGCTTTTTTCATCATTTTTCGCTAGAAAGGTCAAAACGCCACGATGCGCTTTTTTCATCATTTTTCGCTAGAAAGGTCAAAACGCCACGATGCGCTTTTTTCATCGCTAGAAAGGTCAAAACGCCACGATGCGCTTTTTTCATCGCTAGAAAGGTCAAAACGCCACGATGCGCTTTTTTCATCGCTAGAAAGGTCAAAACCCCACGATGCGCTTTTTTCATCGCTAGAAAGGTCAATACGCCACGATGCGCTTTTTTCATCGCTAGAAAGGTCAAAACGCCACGATGCGCATTTTTCAACATTTTTCGCTAGAAAGGTCAAAACGCCACGATGCGCTTTTTTCATCATTTTTCGCTAGAAAGGTCAAAACGCCACGATGCGCTTTTTTCATCATTTTTCGCTAGAAAGGTCAAAACGCCACGATGCGCTTTTTTCATCATTTTTCGCTAGAAAGGTCAAAACGCCACGATGCGCTTTTTTTCACCTTGACCTTTGACCTTTTGACCTTTTGACCTTTGACCTTTTGACCTTTCACCTTTTGACCTTTGACCTTTCATCGCTAGAAAGGTCAAAACTGTTTTCATCATTTTTCGCTAGAAAGGTCAAAACGCCACGATGCGCTTTTTTCATCATTTTTCGCTAGAAAGGTCAAAACGCCACGATGCGCTTTTTTCATAATTTTTCGCTAGAAAGGTCAAAACGCCACGATGCGCTTTTTTCATCATTTTTCGCTAGAAAGGTCAAAACGCCACGATGCGCTTTTTTCATCGCTAGAAAGGTCAAAACGCCACGATGCGCTTTTTTCATCGCTAGAAAGGTCAAAACCCCACGATGCGCTTTTTTCATCGCTAGAAAGGTCAATACGCCACGATGCGCTTTTTTCACCTTTTGACCTTTGACCTTTTGACCTTTCACCTTTTGACCTTTGACCTTTTGACCTTTCACCTTTTGACCTTTGACCTTTCATCGCTAGAAAGGTCAAAACTGTTTTCATCATTTTTCGCTAGAAAGGTCAAAACGCCACGATGCGCATTTTTCAACATTTTTCGCTAGAAAGGTCAAAACGCCACGATGCGCTTTTTTCATCATTTTTCGCTAGAAAGGTCAAAACGCCACAATGCGCTTTTTTCATCATTTTTCGCTAGAAAGGTCAAAACGCCACGATGCGCTTTTTTCATCATTTTTCGCTAGAAAGGTCAAAACGCCACGATGCGCTTTTTTCATAATTTTTCGCTAGAAAGGTCAAAACGCCACGATGCGCTTTTTTCATCATTTTTCGCTAGAAAGGTCAAAACGCCACGATGCGCTTTTTTCATCATTTTTCGCTAGAAAGGTCAAAACGCCACGATGCGCTTTTTTCATCATTTTTCGCTAGAAAGGTCAAAACGCCACGATGCGCTTTTTTCATCATTTTTCGCTAGAAAGGTCAAAACGCCACGATGCGCTTTTTTCATCGCTAGAAAGGTCAAAACGCCACGATGCGCTTTTTTCATCGCTAGAAAGGTCAAAACCCCACGATGCGCTTTTTTCATCGCTAGAAAGGTCAATACGCCACGATGCGCTTTTTTCATCGCTAGAAAGGTCAAAACGCCACGATGCGCTTTTTTCATCATTTTTCGCTAGAAAGGTCAAAACGCCACGATGCACATTTTTCAACATTTTTCGCTAGAAAGGTCAAAACGCCACGATGCGCTTTTTTCATCATTTTTCGCTAGAAAGGTCAAAACGCCACAATGTGCTTTTTTCATCATTTTTCGCTAGAAAGGTCAAAACGCCACGATGCGCTTTTTTCATCATTTTTCGCTAGAAAGGTCAAAACGCCACGATGCGCTTTTTTCATCATTTTTCGCTAGAAAGGTCAAAACGCCACGATGCGCTTTTTTCATCATTTTTCGCTAGAAAGGTCAAAACGCCACGATGCGCTTTTTTCATCATTTTTCGCTAGAAAGGTCAAAACGCCACGATGCGCTTTTTTCATCGCTAGAAAGGTCAAAACGCCACGATGCGCTTTTTTCATCGCTAGAAAGGTCAAAACGCCACGATGCGCTTTTTTCATCGCTAGAAAGGTCAAAACCCCACGATGCGCTTTTTTCATCGCTAGAAAGGTCAATACGCCACGATGCGCTTTTTTCATCGCTAGAAAGGTCAAAACGCCACGATGCGCATTTTTCAACATTTTTCGCTAGAAAGGTCAAAACGCCACGATGCGCTTTTTTCATCATTTTTCGCTAGAAAGGTCAAAACGCCACGATGCGCTTTTTTCATCATTTTTCGCTAGAAAGGTCAAAACGCCACGATGCGCTTTTTTCATCATTTTTCGCTAGAAAGGTCAAAACGCCACGATGCGCTTTTTTTCACCTTGACCTTTGACCTTTTGACCTTTTGACCTTTGACCTTTTGACCTTTCACCTTTTGACCTTTGACCTTTCATCGCTAGAAAGGTCAAAACTGTTTTCATCATTTTTCGCTAGAAAGGTCAAAACGCCACGATGCGCTTTTTTCATCATTTTTCGCTAGAAAGGTCAAAACGCCACGATGCGCTTTTTTCATAATTTTTCGCTAGAAAGGTCAAAACGCCACGATGCGCTTTTTTCATCATTTTTCGCTAGAAAGGTCAAAACGCCACGATGCGCTTTTTTCATCGCTAGAAAGGTCAAAACGCCACGATGCGCTTTTTTCATCGCTAGAAAGGTCAAAACCCCACGATGCGCTTTTTTCATCGCTAGAAAGGTCAATACGCCACGATGCGCTTTTTTCATCGCTAGAAAGGTCAAAACGCCACGATGCGCTTTTTTCATAATTTTTCGCTAGAAAGGTCAAAACGCCACGATGCGCATTTTTCATCATTTTTCGCTAGAAAGGTCAAAACGCCACGATGCGCTTTTTTCATCATTTTTCGCTAGAAAGGTCAAAACGCCACGATGCGCTTTTTTCATCATTTTTCGCTAGAAAGGTCAAAACGCCACGATGCGCTTTTTTCATCGCTCGAAAGGTCAAAACGCCACGATGCGCTTTTTCACCTTTTGACCTTTGACCTTTCACCTTTTGACCTTTGACCTTTTGACCTTTCACCTTTTGACCTTTGACCTTTTGACCTTTGACCTTTCATCGCTAGAAAGGTCAAAACTGTTTTCATCATTTTTCGCTAGAAAGGTCAAAACGCCACGATGCGCTTTTTTCATCATTTTTCGCTAGAAAGGTCAAAACGCCACGATGCGCTTTTTTCATCATTTTTCGCTAGAAAGGTCAAAACGCCACGATGCGCTTTTTTCATCATTTTTCGCTAGAAAGGTCAAAACGCCACGATGCGCTTTTTTCATCATTTTTCGCTAGAAAGGTCAAAACGCCACGATGCGCTTTTTTCATCATTTTTCGCTAGAAAGGTCAAAACGCCACGATGCGCTTTTTTCATCGCTAGAAAGGTCAAAACGCCACGATGCGCTTTTTTCACCTTTTGACCTTTGACCTTTTGACCTTTCACCTTTTGACCTTTTGACCTTTCACCTTTTGACCTTTGACCTTTCATCGCTAGAAAGGTCAAAACTGTTTTCATCATTTTTCGCTAGAAAGGTCAAAACGCCACGATGCGCTTTTTTCATCATTTTTCGCTAGAAAGGTCAAAATGCCACGATGCGCTTTTTTCATCATTTTTCGCTAGAAAGGTCAAAACGCCACGATGCGCTTTTTTCATCATTTTTCGCTAGAAAGGTCAAAACGCCACGATGCGCCTTTTTCATCATTTTTCGCTAGAAAGGTCAAAACACCACGATGCGCTTTTTTCATCATTTTTCGCTAGAAAGGTCAAAACGCCACGATGCGCTTTTTTCATCATTTTTCGCTAGAAAGGTCAAAACGCCACGATGCGCTTTTTTCATAATTTTTCGCTAGAAAGGTCAAAACGCCACGATGCGCTTTTTTCATCATTTTTCGCTAGAAAGGTCAAAATGCCACGATGCGCTTTTTTCATCATTTTTCGCTAGAAAGGTCAAAACGCCACGATGCGCTTTTTTCATCATTTTTCGCTAGAAAGGTCAAAACGCCACGATGCGCCTTTTTCATCATTTTTCGCTAGAAAGGTCAAAACGCCACGATGCGCTTTTTTCATCATTTTTCGCTAGAAAGGTCAAAACGCCACGATGCGCTTTTTTCATCATTTTTCGCTAGAAAGGTCAAAACGCCACGATGCGCTTTTTTCATAATTTTTCGCTAGAAAGGTCAAAACGCCACGATGCGCTTTTTTCATCGCTAGAAAGGTCAAAACGCCACGATGCGCTTTTTTCACCTTTTGACCTTTGACCTTTTGACCTTTCACCTTTTGACCTTTTACCTTTTGACCTTTCACCTTTTGACCTTTGACCTTTCATCGCTAGAAAGGTCAAAACTGTTTTCATCATTTTTCGCTAGAAAGGTCAAAACGCCACGATGCGCTTTTTTCATCATTTTTCGCTAGAAAGGTCAAAATGCCACGATGCGCTTTTTTCATCATTTTTCGCTAGAAAGGTCAAAACGCCACGATGCGCTTTTTTCATCATTTTTCGCTAGAAAGGTCAAAACGCCACGATGCGCTTTTTTCATCATTTTTCGCTAGAAAGGTCAAAACGCCACGATGCGCTTTTTTCATCATTTTTCGCTAGAAAGGTCAAAACGCCACGATGCGCTTTTTTCATCATTTTTCGCTAGAAAGGTCAAAACGCCACGATGCGCTTTTTTCATCGCTAGAAAGGTCAAAACGCCACGATGCGCTTTTTTCATCGCTAGAAAGGTCAAAACCCCACGATGCGCTTTTTTCATCGCTAGAAAGGTCAATACGCCACGATGCGCTTTTTTCATCGCTAGAAAGGTCAAAACGCCACGATGCGCTTTTTTCATAATTTTTCGCTAGAAAGGTCAAAACGCCACGATGCGCATTTTTCATCATTTTTCGCTAGAAAGGTCAAAACGCCACGATGCGCTTTTTTCATCATTTTTCGCTAGAAAGGTCAAAACGCCACGATGCGCCTTTTTCATCATTTTTCGCTAGAAAGGTCAAAACGCCACGATGCGCTTTTTTCATCATTTTTCGCTAGAAAGGTCAAAACGCCACGATGCGCTTTTTTCATCATTTTTCGCTAGAAAGGTCAAAACGCCACGATGCGCCTTTTTCATCATTTTTCGCTAGAAAGGTCAAAACGCCACGATGCGCTTTTTTCATCATTTTTCGCTAGAAAGGTCAAAACGCCACGATGCGCTTTTTTCATCATTTTTCGCTAGAAAGGTCAAAACGCCACAATGCGCTTTTTTCATCATTTTTCGCTAGAAAGGTCAAAACGCCACGATGCGCTTTTTTCATCATTTTTCGCTAGAAAGGTCAAAACGCCACGATGCGCTTTTTTCATCGCTAGAAAGGTCAAAACGCCACGATGCGCTTTTTTCATCGCTAGAAAGGTCAAAACCCCACGATGCGCTTTTTTCATCGCTAGAAAGGTCAATACGCCACGATGCGCTTTTTTCATCGCTAGAAAGGTCAAAACGCCACGATGCGCTTTTTTCATCGCTAGAAAGGTCGAAACGCCACGATGCGCTTTTTTCATCGCTAGAAAGGTCAAAACGCGACGATGCGCTTTTTTCATCGCTAGAATGGTCAAAACGCCACGATGCGCTTTTTTCATCGCTAGAAAGGTCAAAGCGCCACGATGCGCTTTTTTCATCGCTAGAAAGGTCAAAACGCCACGATGCGCTTTTTTCATCGCTAGAAAGGTCAAAACGCCACGATGCGCTTTTTTCATCGCTAGAAAGGTCAAAACGCCACGATGCGCTTTTTTCATCGCTAGAAAGGTCAAAACGCCACGATGCGCTTTTTTCATCGCTAGAAAGGTCAAAACGCCACGATGCGCTTTTTTCATCGCTAGAAAGGTCAATAGGCGACGATGCGCTTTTTTCATCGCTAGAAAGGTCAAAACGCGACGATGCGCTTTTTTCATCGCTAGAAAGGTCAAAACGCCACGATGCGCTTTTTTCATCGCTAGAAAGGTCAAAACGCGACGATGCGCTTTTTTCATCGCTAGAAAGGTCAAAACGCCACGATGCGCTTTTTTCATCGCTAGAAAGGTCAAAACGCGCCGATGCGCTTTTTTCATCGCTAGAAAGGTCAAAAGCTTTTTTCATCGCTAGAAAGGTCAAAACGCGACGATGCGCTTTTTTCATCGCTAGAATGGTCAAAACGCGACGATGCGCTTTTTTCATCGCTAGAAAGGTCAAAAGCTTTTTTCATCGCTAGAAAGGTCAAAACGCGACGATGCGCTTTTTTCATCGCTAGAATGGTCAAAACGCGCCGATGCGCTTTTTTCATCGCTAGAAAGGTCAAAACGCGCCGATGCGCTTTTTTCATCGCTAGAAAGGTCAAAACGCGCCAATGGGAGACTAGCCCTATACGGCCACTGGGACAGCCACTATAAGCCCGCTCTCCTCTCCCCCACTGCACCATGACTAGAAATTAGTTGGTTCCTTTTAAACGCACGGGGTCCGAATCGATTTTGCATATTAACAGCCCGGGCTACTATACGGTATCCATAATTGGGGCTCTTGGTCTATAATGGGCCACCTGGCCTGAGAAACCCATTTTCAAAGACTGGGTCAAAGTCTGGTCATTATTTAGGTAGCGCACACATATTTTGAACGCCTTCAGCGGAGTTCAAATGAGCCATTTTAATCTATATTAACTCCAGGATCTGGATTAAAACATTAATCTATGCCCACCACTACTTTTTACTTGGGTAAAAGTATCAATACTGCAATCAATGTAGAAACACTCACAGTTACAAGTAAAAGTCAGGTAATCAAAAATCACTTGAAAGAAAATCATTTTCTGGCCAAAGTGCATTTTATACGTGTGGTGGGGGACTCAGAATGTGTCCACCGGAGAAAGTAAGCTTTTTTTCATCACATTCTCTTTGTATTGGTGAGTAGCGAAAGTTGAGAGGCTGTCATGCGGTGGCAGGTAATGGAACTCAATAGCCTTAATGTAACAACATTAAAACATTGTGTGCACAGTCTGCACACTTAGGCTATGGATGGCAACAAAGAAGTGACTGACAATGACCCGTAATGAAAATATAGGTCACATCTTAATGATCTTAATCATTGTATAATTTCAAAAAGTAAAAAATAAATAAAAAATTGACATTTAATTAACATCGAGATATCTTTGCTATTTCTGAACATTTTTCAAAACGTTTTTAATATCACCTAAATACCCGAAATAGGCAGGTTGAAAGATCATGGACGCAAAACATGGACATCGTCGCTGTTATTATGGTTTTAAAAATACTGACATTTCTCACTACTTTTGTGCGACACTCTTGTATGACGAAGTAGGGGTTTAATTTATTGGAAAATATAAAAAGGTTAAATATGCAAGGTTTCTGCTGGACGCCAATGACAAAATAGTGGTTGAAGTACAGAATTTCTGTTAATTTCATCCAGCTATTTTTATACAGATGAAAGCAAAAATAATTGGCACACGTAATCGTGATGAGCTGATTGTGTAATAATTGTGACAGCAGGCCTAGTAAGGGCTCTTCAGTAGCCAGGGCGACCAGTGTCCATGTTCATTTTTAATTAATAATGGATTACTAATGCCAAAGCGCTGCCCAATGATTTCATGAATTCTGAAGGGGTTAGGACATTGCAGTAATGAAACTGTTTGTAATAGCCTTCCAGCTGCAATTGTAGGCTGTATCCTGATACAGTATCCAGAATGGATAATTCTTCTCCGTTGGCAGTGGAGTTCAGCTTGTCACACTTCTGATTGAACGTCACGAGACATAGCTAAAGCATTTCCGGGGTGCCCCAGCCAAAAAGGTTGAGAACTCTAAAAGTGTGATCTGTGGACGCCCAGGGGGCCGTGAGTGGGTTCCAGAGGGTCCCCAGCAAAATAAGGAACAGTATAAGTTCACTGTTCACTTATCACGTTTTGCTATCTCCGTTGAGCACCTGGTTAGTTCCTCTTTTTCTCAGTATAAGTTCACTATTAGTATTTAGGGAACGTATAAGAATGACTAGTATTCAAAAGTGCTCAGCCGTGAGCTTGTAGATCAGCTAATTTAAAAAATGTTTGGACGATTTTGAACATTTTGAAAATGATTGTAAGGCAGCCATAGCTGAATGGGTAGAGCAGTGGTTCTCAAAGTGAGCCCCAGGGGAGGGGGATTCCAGGGGGTCCCCAGCTAAATGCATTACAGCGTCACAGTAATTTTATCTGTCTGTCTGTCTGTCTGTCTGTCTGTCTGTCTGTCTGTCAGGGTTCTAAGACATGTGTATGTGGAGGAGAAATCATTGTTTCTTGTTTTTATTTGCAGGTTTGTCCAAACTGCCGTCAGATGAGACCAAACGGATGGCATTGGACTTAGCTCAGAAGTGGATCAGGACAAACTGGCGGGCGTTCGCCAAATATGAAGCCATGTTTGAAAAGGTAGACACGCACACGCACGCGCGCACACACACACACACACACACACACACACACACACACACACACACACACACACAGAGCTGGAGAGTATTTCAGCCAATCATATTGCTTGGTCGGAACTAAGTTGTTTAATAAGTAATTAAAATAAATAATTAAAATAAGTACTTTGTGGTCGCTTGACAAAGGAAACTGCAATGAGCCTTATGAGTTTGTTTCTTCGACAGTATGATGTGAATGGAGATGGTAAGCCCGGTGGGGGAGGGGAGTATGAAGTTCAGGTATGTTTCTATTAAAAACATGCATTGATCGATCGGCCAAAATCGCTCTCTTCTATTTGTATGCAAATAATCATCCACGCCAATCACTCAATTTTCTTTGGTTATTCTATCGCTGATTCTTTTCATCTAACAGAATGATCTTGCAGCTCCTTTTTTGATTATTTCATACTTCCTCATCATACAGTGTCTTGCAAACATAGCAGATATAGCAGATCTGCTGATCTGCTCACAACACCTTGTGGATCTGATATTTTCTATATTTTTCATGAACAAAATGTGCAACAAAAGATTGCACCTAAGGTTGCCAACTATGTGAAATTCAGGCCTACCTGCACTACTTCCTACTACGACTGTCCAAGAAAAAGACAAGCTCACTGTATAGCTTGTGTATGTTATATTAACCACTTGAACCCCAGCGTCCATGTTCTGGGGGAAACATTAGCCAAAACATAGCCAATCAACATAATTGTAGATCGGCTAGTTTTGGCAAAGAGATTTAAGTAGTTACAAGTACAACCTGTATTATAGTATACGGTATACAGTATATGAGTATTTTGAACTTAATTGTAATATGTGTGCCATATATTGAAGTGTGGCCCTAATCAGTTCAAGAAGGACACGTCTTAGTGTCCTTAATTAGAGACAATTCCTTATTTCAAGGGATGGTTGGCAACCCTAGTTGCACACCTGCAATCATATCCAAGTACCGTGCATACTTACCACAGAGAGCTGTGTGTTTGTTCAGGTTTCCATTGTAATAATCACACTAGGTAATTTGGCAAATTCATTCCCATCTTCTCTGGTTGATGAATCTGATGTGCTAATTACTTGCCTGGAGTTTGGTCTCATGTGTCTGAATCATCCCTTAATTTATGCGACACTGTCGTGTAATTAAGTATCTCTCAGAGTTAGGGTTTTATAATGTATATTGATGCGCCATAGATAGAAAATGTTATCAAATGGGGGTCCTTGGCCTAATGCGTAACTGGGAGTCATTCGCAAAGAGTTTGCGAATGACTGCAATAATCAATAGTTGAGTGCCCCCCCCCCCCCCCCCCCCCCCCCCACTGACCTCTAGCCTGTGCTATGTACTGTCTGTGTGGGCTGTGTTTCAGCTGGGCTTCGGTTGGACGAACGGTGTGGCCCTCCAGATCTTAGAGCAGTTTGGCTCTGATCTGACGTCCGGGACCAGTAAGGTGTCCTCAGGACTGCTGTTGCCTCTGGTTGCCTCAGCTCTCCTCCTCATGCTCCAGTGAAACACCATTTCTTGTCACATTTGCTCTTCATAACGCATGGATTAAAACGTCGCCATGATGATTGATTTCAGTCGTGTTTGAATTCCATAGAACCCAGCATGCCATTCTCTTGGCTTGTAACTTCAACCACTTAAACCCTAGGATCCACATTTTTGGGAAAGCTTTCCCGGAAAAGAGCAGATCAACAAGCTTATGTAAGCTTGTCGATTGGCTGTTCAAAAAAATCTCTTTACATAAGGAGGAACCAATTTATTTGAATAAGAAAAAACTAAAATACATTCGATTAAAATCGATCAAAAGTTAAGCATGGGTTGGGAATCCATCCTAACTTAACTAGACCTCAACTAACTGGGAAAGGCTATCCTGATGAGCTGGGTTTTGAGTGTGCTTTTGAAGGAAGTGAGGGAGGGGGCGTGGTTAAGATGTAAGAGTATTTGAATTTGTCAAAAATAGCAATAGAATACAATGTTCTAGATTCTAGAAGCATCTCCTGTAAATCCCTAATGGTCTCGTACAGTATAATACATAAAAGTCTTAATCTGTGAATTCTTCAACTGGTAGAGCAGCAGGTACAGTACATACGTACTGTACGTTTTGAATGGTAATCCAAAACATCATCATTTTGTACATTTTGCTAATAGTTTTGGAACCTGAATGCTAATGTGGGGGGCTCCTTTTATGTTGTTTCACAAATGTGTGACTGTGAGATGTTTTTAATTTCTTTTTGTTATTATAGTACCGCTTCTCACTGCATCTGTTTATCTGTGATGTCTCACTTACAGAATTCAATCAAAACACCCAGTGACATTATTGCCCATTTAATTGCCGGTGCCTGGACAGATCCAATGCAAGACATATTTTGTAATATAACTTAAGAATGCAATTGATGAATATTTTAGTATTTGCGCTCCAAGGCAGGTGATACTTGATCCCGGGGAAAGATCGTTTAGGGCATTTGCTTTCTCCACCCCACTAACGTTGGCCAGTTAGCGCTCCTTGATGCCCGTCAGATCAGAACATTGCCTTGCAGTTGATATTGAACTGACATTACAAACGGTAATTCACTTAATCCAATTACTTTGTTTATTGCACTACTGTTGCTGTAACTCCCAGCGAGTGCATTTGCATGTCCTATGTGCAACGGGAATTTGAATGAGCCTCGTGTTGGGGGTGTCTATGGTTGTAAACGGGCCTAATGTTTGTTAGTGGGGCTCCTGTCGATAATCTTAGCAACGATAACATCTTTAATTTGTTTCTAGCTGTTTTGAAGGGGTCAACTAAAGGATACAATCGGAAAGTGCAGCAGAGAATTCACTTCACTGCTTTTGAAAGAATAGTCTACTGCATATTGTTGCTTTATGCCTTTTATGTCCAAAACAGTTACTTTTCAGGAAATAAAACTTGTTTCACAATTTCACTATCCAAATATAATGAAAATAGCAGATGCTGACATGTTGTAGATAGGATATTTTCCTCAACTTTTGCCACTCTTTGTGACGAAAGAGGGCATTCATTATTTACTTGCATTATATTAGTTGCAAGGTTCCTGCCTGACCGCGGCAATGTTGATGTTATGAACAGAATGTTCTTTTATTATTGTATATATTTTTAATGATCCATATTTCCACATAGTTTGAAACAACCGTAACCCAACCTGAGAATCCCATTGGCAAACCGTAACCTAAACAAATGTTGTTTATTCAGAATGAGGCCAAGAGACTGAACCCTTTTTGAACTTCCTGGCGAAACGTATTGCTCCTTTTGCCATTTCCATATATGACAAACCAGGTCAAGCATGAAATTAAGCCGATATATGTATTCAGAAGGTTGGCAGACAAAAGCCAACGAGGGACTTATTTTCTTAACCCGTTAAAACCGGGAAAGCGTCAGTGTCATTTATAAGTTTTGTTGAATATCGTCTGTCGGGTGGTTATTTCCAAAACTGCTTCGCACCATGTTTCGAGCTTGCAGATCTGCTACTTGAGATGCTTTTTGGCTGTTAATTTACTAAAAAATAAATAACGCACAAAAAGTTAAAATATGGAGGTGGTTTATGACTGACGATATATATAGCAATAGTTTTTCAGAAAACTATAGAGGGTATGCGCGTGACATCATCATCAAACCAGGAAGTTATGCAGGAACGCCTACTGAGTGGCAAAAAACTACTTTCTGGCCTCGACAGCCCATACATCCACACAGAAAAGTCATATCTGATTGCATTAAACAACATTAAACGATGTTAAACTCACTTTGCCTGTTGCTTTGCCACTCGATTTGCCACTCGATGTGCCATTCACTTTAAGCATGCGCATACTCTCTATTAGGATTTAGAAATAATAACTTAAAATTTTTAAGGTCTAAATGGGTTAAAGGGAAATCCTGTCGTGAGTGTTCTAGGTGCAAGCAGGTGCAGCAGGGCTCACGCCACAGCAGTCTCCTTAGCATGAGTGCACAGCACAGATTGACTGCAACTGCGGGAGGCGAAAGACCAATGAGAGCAGCGGTGCATGCAAGCTCAAAGATCACATTCGTATGATGCACTGCTGGATTAAGAGCCTTTTGGTGAACTATATATATCATTTGCATAAACCATGCCCTAACAGCGTACGAACACACACACACACACACACACACACACACACACACACACACACACACACACACACACACACACACACACACGTATTTCTATATAGCCCTACTTGTGAGGATATCAACGCTTTAGGACGGTGATTTTTGTGAATTTGCCTGATTATCATCATTTCCAGAATGAGAAACCAAAAGGAAATGCGAGATTAAGTGCTCCCAAAAATCACGTTGAAGCCTCATCGAAAGGCATCACCCATGTATAAAAGGTAATAAGGTATAGCGAGCTGAAGACTGCATTAGAATCGGAGCACTGCGCATCTTCTGGTCTGTCGGGGGTCCCGTGCTTCATTAGTTCTGCCTGGATCGGGGGTGGGGCCGTCTCCCGGGCCCCCTGCGGCACACATCACAAACACTGCTCATCACCCGCCGAGTCCTGCGTGCCGTGGGACGCCAGGCCCTGCGGCGATAATCCCCCCGCACACAAAACCATGGAAAAGCAACTGGCGGACATCTGGTGGACGGACAATATAGCTGTCTGTCCTCTGTTGGTTGGATCAGCGAGAGACTCGAGAGTCTTTTACGCAAACACAGATGTCCCAGAACTCACTCCCCCCCTTTCAATTACCACCCTGTCAATAATCTCACACTGTGGGACCATGCCTGTTTTCCCTGCAGTGCCTTGCCTAATGGATTTGCCTAATTAACAAACCATTCCATTTGCTGTGGAGCCCAGACTGGTCCAGATCTGTTGGTCCCATCCTAATTTCTCGAGTCTTAGCCCGTCGATGAAATTTAACACTAAGCAATTGAGAAACAATAGAACAATAGAACATTTAAAAATAGCTGATCTACTGTGAGCTTGTAGGCTATTATTGACCTTTTTTACTTTGAAAGTAGGTTAGGTGGAAAGTAGTTAATATACAAGAAATTATGACAGTCATATTTGTCAGGTGAAACGAGCGCTGTGTCTGTTGTGCATCTCCGCTCCGCACTGTGGTGTTTATACTGTATATGTCTATGGTTGCAGAGTGTGGTCTGGGTGCAGAAGACTTCCACGGTGCGCATATGTCATAGCTTAGGAGGCAGCCAATCATGACTAACTACGCGTTTGGCTGGTGGCGTTTCTGGCGGCGTTTCAGAGTATGGGGTCAGACTCCCATTGGCTTAGGCGGCGTTTCAGAGCATGGGGGCAGACTCCCATTGATGACTAGGTCGCTTACATGTCATGAGCTGTTATGTCAGGTTTCACCTGACAAAAAAATCTATTATTAGCAGTTATAAAACACAATCTGTGTGGAATTGTAGCTACATTGTTAGTGGGCCCAACTGACCTCTAAACAGGAATAGGTGACCGAAAGAAAACATAAACAAAAAGGATATGTATTTTCAGTTTTTGTTTTTGCTTGGTTTATGTGAAGTTTGCTGCAGTGCAGAGAAATGCTAGCCTGGATCCAGCCCAAGCTCCTCTGAGTGGACTGAGTCTCTTGGTCTGGTGTTGCACTGTGAACCTATAATTTCTGCGGTACAAAAATGTATTATCCAATGAGAATCGGTGGTGGGGGTGGGTCTAACAAACAACCAATCAGCGCCGAGTCCCGTTTTCAGCGTCATCACGCAGCGCAACACACAGAGGAAGGAGGGAAAAACAACACCAATGGCTACTGGTTGAGGGAAATTCTAATCCCCTCCCCCTTGAAATCGCTCAGACAGGAGACAATGTCAGACTGAAGCTTCAAGAAAGCTACAGTCTGATAATCAGGCTAGAGAAATGCTTTTCCGCTCAAATAATGTCAAGCCTTTTTTTCTGATTCAGCCAGGAGGCAGAACTTATCTGTCTTTCAATTTGGCCTAATCAATAACCCCCAACCCCCCGGCCATACTGGCAGGGGGGTTGGGGCCTGCCTGCTGTACGTTATACGTGCTTCCCTTCTTATGAAGCATCTATAGTCATAAAATGTAAGATGGCGCCGGATTGTACAGCTAAATTGTTTGGAGAGTCGGCCAACTCTTAACTTGACCTCTAAACTGGAAGGATTGGATAACCGGAGGCATTATACTGGAGCAATATGAGATGGCTTAGCAATATCGATTTCACACCGTCCAGAGATATCAGGCTTTTTCACGCCCCCCTGATCAATAAGTCTAGAAGAATCATCTCTGTACAATCTCTGTTCCTTATAAGTAGATTTCTAAAGAAATCCATTTTCATGCGAGAAGTAACTGTCAGTGAAAGAACATTGAACTGCTCTGCATCCTTTGAAATCGAGACGAGAGGGAGGCAGCGTAGAAATAAGTTGTCGTTGAGTTGCTTGTATTAAAGACCTAATCATTTTGTGTATGCGAGTTGTGATTTAAATTGTCCTTGTACCGTATCCAATTTGACTGCAATAGTTTATTTTCTTCTTGTGTAGTAGTTCTCCCACGGGCGTGCCCCACTCCTGTATGATTCTTAACTACTAGTATGTGTTTATAATCTTTTAGCAACAGTGTTGTCGTAAAGGCCTTACAGATCTGATTCATTCCTGCGAACACTAATTGATTGATGGGTGTTTTTATTTACAAAAATGCATTCCTTGGTGTCGTGGAGAAACCACCTAACTCCATTTTTGAGGTTTTTGATTATTATTATATCAATGCTATTGAACACCCTTTACGTCTGTGTGTTGGTTAAAATTATATTGAACTAATGAAAAGTAAAAGTTATTCGGACAAAACCTCTTAACTCCATTGGACCCTCAAACTGTCTGCTAAAACATTTCATGAAAAAAATAAATTTTGGAGTTAGGTGTTTTCCCGACAGCAGAGCTATGTTTGTATGAAAAATAATAATGTTAAACATTTAGGATATGGAGTTCCACATCTCTTGGTAGAACGTGATTGTGAGTTCAGCAATCGACGATTGATCTAGACTAGAGCAGTGGTTCTCCCTGGCACCAAATATGTTCAGATGGAGGTCTGCAGGCCTATATGTTCATATGGAGGGGTATGCAGGCCTATATGTTCAGATGGAGGGGTCTGCAGGCCTATATGTTCAGATGGAGGGGTCTGCAGGCCTATATGTTCAGATGGAGGGGCCTGCAGGCCTATATGTTCAGATGGAGGGGTCTGCAGGCCTATATGTTCAGATGGAGGGGTCTGCAGGCCTATATGCATATTAAATATGTTCAGATGGAGGGGTCTGCAGGCCTATATGTTCAGATGGAGGTCTGCAGGCCTATATGTTCAGATGGAGGTCTGCAGACCTATATGTTCAGATGGAGGGGTCTGCAGGCCTATATGTTCAGATGGAGGGTTCTGCAGGCCTATATGTTCAGATGGAGGTCTGCAGGCCTATATGTTCAGATGGAGGGGTCTGCAGGCCTATATGTTCAGATGGAGGGGTCTGCAGACCTATATGTTCAGATGGAGGTGTCTGCAGGCCTATATGTTCAGATGGAGGGGTCTGCAGGCCTATATGTTCAGATGGAGGTCTGCAGGCCTATATGTTCAGATGGAGGTCTGCAGGCCTATATGTTCAGATGGAGGGGTCTGCAGGCCTATATGTTCAGATGGAGGGGCCTGCAGGCCTATATGTTCAGATGGAGGGGTCTGCAGGCCTATATGTTCAGATGGAGGTCTGCAGGCCTATATGCATATTAAATATGTTCAGATGGAGGGGTCTGCAGGCCTATATGTTCAGATGGAGGGGTCTGCAGGCCTATATGTTCAGATGGAGGTCTGCAGGCCTATATGTTCAGATGGAGGTCTGCAGGCCTATATGTTCAGATGGAGGTCTGCAGGCCTATATGTTCAGATGGAGGGGTCTGCAGGCCTATATGTTCAGATGGAGGGGTCTGCAGGCCTATATGTTCAGATGGAGGGGTCTGCAGGCCTATATGTTCAGATGGAGGGGTCTGCAGGCCTATATGCATATTAAATATGTTCAGATGGAGGTCTGCAGGCCTATATGTTCAGATGGAGGTCTGCAGACCTATATGTTCAGATGGAGGGGTCTGCAGGCCTATATGTTCAGATGGAGGGTTCTGCAGGCCTATATGTTCAGATGGAGGTCTGCAGGCCTATATGTTCAGATGGAGGGGTCTGCAGGCCTATATGTTCAGATGGAGGGGTCTGCAGACCTATATGTTCAGATGGAGGTGTCTGCAGGCCTATATGTTCAGATGGAGGGGTCTGCAGGCCTATATGTTCAGATGGAGGTCTGCAGGCCTATATGTTCAGATGGAGGTCTGCAGGCCTATATGTTCAGATGGAGGGGTCTGCAGGCCTATATGTTCAGATGGAGGGGCCTGCAGGCCTATATGTTCAGATGGAGGGGTCTGCAGGCCTATATGTTCAGATGGAGGTCTGCAGGCCTATATGCATATTAAATATGTTCAGATGGAGGGGTCTGCAGGCCTATATGTTCAGATGGAGGGGTCTGCAGGCCTATATGTTCAGATGGAGGTCTGCAGGCCTATATGTTCAGATGGAGGTCTGCAGGCCTATATGTTCAGATGGAGGTCTGCAGGCCTATATGTTCAGATGGAGGGGTCTGCAGGCCTATATGTTCAGATGGAGGGGTCTGCAGGCCTATATGTTCAGATGGAGGGGTCTGCAGGCCTATATGTTCAGATGGAGGGGTCTGCAGGCCTATATGCATATTAAATATGTTCAGATGGAGGGGTCTGCAGGCCTATATGTTCAGATGGAGGGGTCTGCAGGCCTATATGTTCAGATGGAGGGGTCTGCAGGCCTATATGTTCAGATGGAGGGGTCTGCAGGCCTATATGTTCAGATGGAGGGGTCTGCAGGCCTATATGTTCAGATGGAGGGGTCTGCAGGCCTATATGTTCAGATGGAGGGGTCTGCAGGCCTATATGTTCAGATGGAGGGGTCTGCAGGCCTATATGCATATTAAATATGTTCAGATGGAGGGGTCTGCAGGCCTATATGCATATTAATGGAGGGGTCTGCAGGCCTATATGCATATTAATTTGAGGGTCGTTGACATGAACATATTTGAGAAGCACTGATCTAGATGTTATCATTGGAGCGTGCCTCCTGTGTTCAAAGTCCATGGCCGCACGGCAAAGATTGAAAGAGAATGAAAGAAAGACTACTCTGTTTACCTGTGGCTGCGCAGGAGCCCTCAGAGAGGGAAACATTCACGGTCTGATGTGATGCGTGTTCAATCCCCTTCATCTGGCTTTGTTTTTGTTTTGATTCACTGGATTTAGGCCAGAGAGATTGTTTCACTGTCAAGGTCACTGATGGAGCTCTGGACCCTGAGGGCTTTCGTTGGAGATAACAGTGTTTTGCTGTGAAGTATTTCCTCACATTGGAAATGCTTCTATAGTTTTTGAATCGAGGCGGAATTAACCGACTTAATCCATATTCCCCCCCAAAAAGTGGAAATTTGAAACACGATATTGTGAGCTTGTCACTAATTTAGACAAATAAAACCGCTAAACCGCTTGTGCTTCTAACCACACCCCGCTTATGTGTGCAATATGCGGAAGTGCCTCTTGCCTACAAAAGCGGGCTATTTTTGGGGCAATAAATGATAGTTTGTGACCTTCTCAATCGAACTTGAGCCACGAGGGTCCATTTGGTTCCATTTGTTCACTCCCAGAGTTATTACAGTGTAGATTGGGGTCCTTGATATGCTGAAGGTGGCAAATGGCTGCTATAGAAGAAAGAAATGTGCACTTTCCCCCCTCCTCTACCATATGGTGTGAGTCGGGTTCAATCATCCATCATCACCCCTGTTCCTGCTTCTGTTGTGGGGAAGTGCTGTGTGATTTCCCAATCTGACCTCCCCCTCCTCCTGAAATGTAGAATTTCATTTGAGGAGCCTTGACCCACAGATGTGTTAAAAAGCCCTCTCACTCAGCTCCCTGCCTCTGGGAATGTTCGCTTTGTGGAAAGACCACGTGCACTTCACCCATTTTCAACCTATATCATATGATTGGTCCTCACTAATGTTTATTATAAGATGTCTACTCCAGGGCTTCTCAAAGTGGGTGCCGTGACGCAAGTCCAGGGGTGCCGCAGCAGAGTACTTTGATATTGTTTGGAATTTATCAATGTCACTTCAGTTTAACCTAGACCCTCTTAGACCTGAGTCAAACTGTACTGTGCCAAAAGTAATCGGCACGTAAATGTGAAATAGCAAATGTATTCAACATGTTACTTGAGTAAACATGCAAAAGTATTGGCAAAATATATACATACACAGTTCCAAAGTCAAACCAAGCTTGAAACGAGCTTGCAGATCTGCTAGTTTGATGCTTTTGTGTGACGCAGTAGTACTGTATGATCCAAGTAGCAGGGCACAGTGACACAGTAGTACTGTATGATCCAAGTAGCAGGGCACTGATTTACGACAAAATAACACGGGAAATGGAGATAAGAGATTTCTGACCCGACAGCGACAATATAAGACTCAAATAAAACTGAAGCTCATGGAAATTGTACATTAAGTACATTGAGTCCACCACAGCTTCACTAATATTAGGGAGAGTATATCAGTTCCCTGCCTCTGGGAAGTGTTGTTGCTACATCTGGCCACAGTGAGGCAGCAGTGGTCTTTGCTGCACAGCACAACTCCCACCCCCCCTACTCCCCCAAGTCATGCCATGTTGTTCAGGTGATGACAAGATGAATGCAGACGCCAGCGGAGGCTCGTCACTTTTTGAGTGGAGCTGTGAGGCCACCCACACTCACTGCATCCTTTCAGGGGACATTGAAAAGGCACTTTGAATGGTAACGACAACATTTCACTCAGGCCCACCCTAGCTCTGGTCCATAGTCCTAATGCCCTTTGCTGCCGTTGCATTAAGGCTATGGGACCGTTCTCTTCCTGGCTCGCATGAAATGCAGACCAGCCTCTCCTCTGTTACGGAAATATAAAGAACGTTTCACTTCCTCACCAATACAAAGGCGGCTTGTATTATTAGAAAGCCTACTTTCCTTAGTGGACGCACTCTTGCCCTCCACCACACACCAGAAAATGTTTTTATTTTCACCAGGAAAGAAATACTTTTAGTTACCCTCTACCGATATTGCCAAGAGAAAATCTCATAGACAAGATTTTTCATTCCGGTGAAAATAAAATCCCTTTCTGGCCAAAAAGTGCATTTTATACGTGTGGTGGGGGGCTCAGAGTGCGTCCACTAAGGAAAGTAGGCTTTCTTTCTTTTCAAAATCTTTTTATTTTGTCACAGGTTCATAGAAAAAATAATAAAACATCAAATTTTAGTATCAGTGACTGAGGTAAACAAACGTACTGTATAAATCACAGAGATCGTGGGCAGACATAATGAAAAGACTGTTATTGTGCAAAACATGCTCCTTCAAGACAAAAGAAAAACATTTTCTCCCCTTCAAGTCCCAATTTAGTGAAGCCAATTCCCAATTCCCCAGCCTCTCTACAAGTACTCCATCTCTGCTAACCCCCACAATCAGTCATTGGGAGGGTGAAGAAAGCCTCGGGTCTCCTCCGATACCCGGGCCGTCAAGCCAACATCTCCACCCGACAGTGAAAGGTCTCACTAGGGGGGCGTAACGCATGTGGAGGTACACGCTATCCCCCCCACCTCCTCCCTCCCCTGAACAGGCGCCCTGACCGCTTGTGGGGATCATCAATGCAGCGACAAAGATGAGCCCTCCCCATTCAGCTTCCCACCCGCGAACCCGGCCAATTGTGTTCGTTGGAGCGCCCGGCCAAGCCGTATGCACCATGAAGTTTAAGCTCCATGGTGGTGGGCAGGAACTTTAACCTGCACCACCTGGACGCCCCGATAGTGGTCCCAACCAAGTCCCAACAGAGCAGACAGCTTACAGCCACCCCCCACAAATATAGTGCCTCTAGAAAATTTGGGACAAAATTAAAAGGTGTCAAGTAAATAGAAAGAATAATTGTATATATATATAAATATAGGTTAATGTAAATATCCAAGTGCATAAAAACATCCGCTTGTGTAGTAATATCAATAATGGAAATAATCAGTGTCATCACCAACCATCACAGCTCTAATATTGAAAGTAATAAAATAAAAGTGGTCAAGTATTAGTATGAAATACAGTTCTTGTGGCGTTTCATTATCAATGACATATTCATAGAAGTGTGGCATACCTCAACGGAGGAAAATAATACTGTCTGTGAATCAGTCCTGTCAGAGTAAGTGACCACCAGACCAAAGGGGGCGCTGTTGCCCCTAAAATCGTTAAGATATCAGAAGCAGTTCACAGTTCAAAGTTCAGGGTTTACTCCAACGGACCAAAAAGGAGGGGGGCCACTCACTGAAAAACCACCCAATATAAGTGACGGTCGAAACATTACTACTTGTAAACAAAACAATATGCGCCATCAAGGCTCAACAATGACCAACACACATCGATAAGTGAAGTAGCATTTGATCACTCCCTAACACAGTATTCTCCACAAACCCTTCATGAAATAAAATAAATAAAGAAAACAACACAGCGCGACATGTAACGATCACAAACAAACATCATGAAATCAGAGACCTAGAAAGGAAAGTAGGCTTTCTAATAACTCAAGCCACCTTTGTATTAGTGAGTAGGTAAAACGTTCTTCTTATTTCCACAACAAAGTTAAAGATCTTTAAGGGTCCATTTAGTTACCAACTCTTTCATCATTTAGCTGGGGACCACCTGGAACCCCCTCAAGGACCACTGGTGGTCCCCAAACCACTGGTTGAGAACCACCCCTGCATACAAGGTCCAATATACACAAGATGCATGATTATAAATGGCACTATGGAAGCCAGAAGTCTGTCTTGTGAAGGTGGAAGACATATCCAGCATAATAAACAGAGCAGCAGGTACTGTGTATAAAATCACAGTTTTGTGTGCGTGTTTAAAGTGACATGATTAAAGAAATGAAAAGCACAGCATCACACATCGTCTCTGCATGTCGGGTGGAAACTGTTACAGCTCTACTTAAAACTCATCTTTTCTACATGCATGCATGTTTGTTCATCGCTTTGAAGTAGGCTGCTTTGCTTGTAACTTGTACAGCGCGCTTTGGTCAACTGTGGTTGTTTTAAGTAGAATCATTTTTAACACTGGATTTCCATGATCAGGCTGAACACTTGGATCACATAAATATCTCTGTCTGTTAGCAGTTGAATTGTGTGTGTGTGTGTGTGTGTGTGTGTGTGTGTGTGTGTGTGTGTGTGTGTGTGTGTGTGTGTGTGTGTGTGTGTGTGTGTGTGTGTGTGTGTGTGTGTGTGTGTGTGTGTGTGTGTGTGGGGGGGTTGGTTTTAGGATCCTATATAGAACATGTGTGTGTGTATTTCTGCGCGCGTGCGCCATATACACTTAAGCTATCTTCTCATTGAGCTTTGTGTTAACCGGCTCAGCGGCTGGCTAATGGAAAGACACACTGCAGCAGGAGTGACGGGCCGATCTGTCCAGACTGAGTCTGACTGCATGGTTTGCTCCGCCATGGAACACAAATAGTCATACAATCAAAGCAGGAGAAGAGGAGACAAGATGAGGGAGAGAAGGAAAGCGCGGCAGATAAGAGAGGGGAGGAGAGAGAGAGAGGGAGTAAGAGATATAGAGACGGGAAGAGATGGGAGAGAAAGAGAGGTGTCGTGTGTGCTGCTTATTACATCTGCACAGATGGTGCAGCAGATGAAAGGCGGAGGCACAGATCGGACAGATAGAGAGAGAGAGAGAGAGAGGGAAATTGCATGGGAGCACATGTGTGACAGTGTACATAAGGTGCAGCATACTGTAGAATGTATGCAGGGGAGGTGTGTGTGAGCGCGTGCATATACAGTATATATATGTGCGCGGGCACAGCACTTTAATATTTATTGTTCCGAGGCGGGCCGGTTAGAAGCGAGATAAATGGGCGAGGAGGAGGCTCGCCGCCGCCTGTGAAATATGAATTCTGTTGCCGAGGAGCTGGACTGACATATGGTTCAATGTCCGGAGGGGGAAGAAGAAACTCTTGTGCCGTTGTGCTCCTGCCACACGCCTCCTGAGGCCTCCGTGTGCTGAACCTGCAATGTGAGGATATCGTCTGTCAGGCAGAAACCTCTTATCTATTTCTACCTAACGATTGCCTATCTATCTCTTCTGTTTGTGTTTTTTCGAAAATTAATGCCCTACTTGATCATACTACATAGGGGTGTAACGATACATCTGAACACAATCAGTGCTGGAAGTCCTTCAAAATAGGAGCTCTGGGGTGCCGGAACAACATGGCCGCTTTTACTCGGAAACCCACGACCCGGAAACAATCCACTAAAAAAAGTTTACTTTACATAGCTAGTTTACATTGCGATCGTTTTAATTTATACGATATATGATCCAAAAAGCGTTCATATTTTGCGGGAGAGACGGATGAGGAGCAGAAATGAAGCGCCAGTATATCGATCCGTTCAACACCACGGAGAGCGCCCTGGATTAGGAGAGACGAGTCATTCTTTCCGCCGCGCTAACGGCTAAGTCAATGGTAAGCTAACAATTGCCTAGAGTGTAGCACACGGTAGCCGAAAGGTGAACTGACAAATTAAAAAAAAGGAAAAAATTCAGAATATTCTTATCTCGCCCCGTATCATTGAGGATGCGCTAGGACGTCTGAGGACGTCGGATGCACCCCTCGGTTCGATTCCCTAGGACGTGTGGGCACGTCGGATGGACGGAAACGGTTAACAGCGATACGATACGTATCACGATACATGGTTGGCGATACGATACATGGACGATATTGGTTCAATATGGCGATCCGATACTATCCGATTCAATGATTTGAAATCGATACAGTAACTATTTAAAATACATTGACATTATTTTAAACTAAGTAATGAAACCTTTTTTCTTTTCAACAGTAGCAGATTTGCAAGCTCGAAGCGCTGTGCGAAGTGTCGCGTTTGTAGATCTGCTACTTTTGATACTTTTGAATTTGAATCCCACAAAGTAACAGTTTTGGACATATGAGGTTATCACCTGACAGACGGGTATGTCAAGGAGGGTTGCAAAGTCGGGACACAGCGATGCTGCATTCACAAGTAGCAGCACAGTGACATGCTGCCTTTCATTTTCATTGGAAGCCGGTGACATGGAGATACAATCCAATGCCATACAGTATGTCACTGAGTGATGAGCTACAGTGACACAGTGCTACAGTGAAGCATCATCATGATATGTTTTTGTTTCCACTCTGTCACCATCTCACTCAGCACAGTTCTTGCTTGTAATGGAGAGAGAGAAAAACAAACAAATTCCTGCTGTCAGTTTCCTGTTCTTTCAACCCAAGCCTTTATATTTTCCTTCATATTTCTCACACACAGACACAAGCTTGATTATGTCAACGAGCATATCGAGCAACATTTCAACAGCGACTTGGCGACAGTCTAGTTGACAAAGCTTTGGTCGTTTGTTTTGTAGATTTGTAGAGGAGGACACATTGAGGAGGACTGCATACTGAGGACACATTGAGGGGACTGCATAGTGAGGATACATTGAAGACCCAGTGCGGAGGACAAATTGAGGAAACTGCATATTGAGGACACATTGAGGAGGACAGCATAGTGAGGACACATTGAGGGGACTGCATGGAGACCTTTTCCATCAAAATAACTTTGGATGATTTGGTTCTATAACTTTGGTTATAGAACCAAATCAACTATCTTTGGTTCCGTTCTAGATTCTTGGAACCTTGGTGCTTTCACGGAACCAGCGGCCATTTTTTGGTACCAGTTCCGAACCAACTTTTAGGATTCTGAACCCTTTTCAGTGGAAATGCTCTGAACTGCTTCAATGTTAGGCGGGGAAAAAAGAACCGGACCGGTTCAACCCCGGTGGAAAAAGGGGCCAAAGAGGATCAGCAGTGGAGAGACGAGGCGGAAGGGAAATTAAATTACATGCAGGCGTTTATGAGACCAGAGCTTATGAGACCATGTTTGCCATTTGAAGGCCAATATTAGTCTATAAGCCAGTCTTTGTCTAACCCCCCCTTTTGTGTTGTTATTCCGAGCACAACAAATACCCATTCAGCTCTTCTGCCAGCGACACAAAGTACCATTAAAAAGATGACATTATTCATTAGTAATTACGCAGCGGCCCCTCAACACAAAGGCCTTGCAATTCTCCACTCTAATTAAACATAATCATGTGTGTGGCGAACTGTGCTTTTTCCTAACGAGATGACCTCACAGAGGTCGTATCAAAACTTGGTAAGTTTGAAACTGTTTAGTTTGCTGTACATTCTGAGTCACACTTCTCTATGTTGTTGCTGGTGTTTGCACACATGCTTCAAAAAATCACACCTGTGTGAAGTGAGGGGCGCTCTTATTATACATCATCATACATCATCATACATCATCTCATGAACAACTGAATTTATGTGATTGGTTCGCTTACATTCGTCTACATATGATGTCAATTTTCCCTTCATTGTCAATGGCATTTAATGTTTGTGTTGCCACAAATTTACGTCATATTTGGTGGACATTTTGACCTAATTTCTCCTTTCGTTGTCAATGGCAAATATTGAGACGTGTGGGGACAAAAGCTGTATATAGGAGGGGCCAGCGCCCCCCAATAAGCCAATTTGCTCAGACACTATGCCGTAAAATTCTCCGTTCATTGTCAATGGTTATTTAATGTTTGTGTAAGACAAAAATAGACACTAAGCCGATTTGCTCAGACACTATGACGTAAAATTCTCCATTCAATGTTGGTTGGTGAAAATCTACACTAATAGCTGAATATAGGAGGCAAAAGGTGCAATTCTGGGAATGTAAGGTTGCACCGACCACACTTGGCTCGCTAAGTACAGTATGATTGATGATGATGTATTGACCCACAAAAAGTGTATACGGGATAAAGTGACGTCACTAAAATGTATCTGGAATAATGTTGGGTAATTACTATAGTCTAAGAACGGAATGAAGCAGATCAATGGGCCGTATAAGATAAATGATTTATATTCCACATGAGGTAATCAATAGACAATCATGCATGGCTCTACAGTACATGTCTGTGTCTTGTTCGTAGTAAAAGCTGTTCTTTTGGTGGTGGCTGCACTTCCCCATCGTAAAAAGTGCAGAGAAGTTCATCCTGTAATTAACATGAACACGCGCATGTTTTTTTGATGAGAAGAGACTCGTTTATCTTCCAGAAGAGAACAACAAAGGTGACGCTGTGAAGCCAGATCTCTCTTTGCCCTTCATTAGAAATGCACAGCTGACATCTTGTGTATGTTTAGGATGGAGAGGTGGGGGGGGGGGGGGGTGTCTGTGACTGTCTTTGTTCATCTGAGACCTGTTGTGTCCCAATGGAATAGAATAATGAAGAATGTCATTTTCTCTTTTTTTTCCTCCGAGGGTGCGTGGACAAAGCAATCACCAGCGCCTGCCAATATAAATTAAAGAATTGAAAGAGGACTTTGAGTGGAATACAGGAGCGAGTCAAAGTCGATGCCTGGTTTATGCTTGGTTTGCGTGCCGTGTCGCGCACAGCAAAAAAGTATTGCCTCTGTCAGGTGGAAACTGTATTCAAATTCAAAAGCAGTGGATGTACATGCAAGCTTAAAACGTGTTGCTTCACGCCACGTTCCGAGCTTATGTGGATCTGCTACCTTTGATGCTTTTGTGTGACGCTGTAGTGTGATCAAGTGGTGTGATTTACGAAAATATCCCAAACGTTAGAATATGGAAATAAGAGGTTTACGCACGACGGCAACAATATACAAATGAGATAATATTGCACATGACTTCTGAGAGCTGCAGGGGAAAACGGCCCGTCAAGTTGTGTAAGCCGAAGATTTGATTAACCCATTCAGGCCTGACGTCGGAATTTAAAAAAATGTTTTCTAAATCATGACAATTTTCTGAAAGATTTGAGGCACATTTTAACGATTTTTCAAAAATAGCAGATCTACAAGTTCATAGCGCGCCACTCGGTGGCGCACTATGAGCTTGTAGATCTGCTATTTTTCAATAGCTAAATTATAACAATGTTTAAAACGCTAACGCTAACGTGACATGGATGCGTTCCAGGTCTCAATGGATTAAGAGTAATATATACTGTATACACTATACAGCATGTACTGTAGATTATCATTGGCTGAGATGCTCTGCCTTGAGGTTGTTTATCACATGGCCATAATAGAGAAAATGAGAACATTGCATTTGAATACTGCTTATTGCTTAAACAAATCATCACCAATGATGTTTGTATAATACAACATAGTTAAAGGTAGTCCCCATCACTGGAAGTGAATACATGCCGTCTGTGCAACTGTTGACCGCCAAATTGGGTTGAATAAATCAGCTGTGTGTTTGGCCGCTATAATGGAATTCTTAGAATGCCAATCTGTTCAAAGTTATTTCTGTGCCTTCTAATTGTATTTGGACCGTAGAGTGTATAGTGTAGCGAGTATCACAGCACCTGCTGTCAGCCGTTGAAAAACCTGGTTTTGACCAGAAATGACATTCATTGTGCCGATTTGGAGATAAAGGCCATTGAAAGCAGCACATAGAACACACGTGGATGTGTGCACATCTTAAGATGGCGCCGTCCAGTGTCACACTTTACACTGGGATGCTAATGGAGACCACTATCGACTCGATCCGATAAAAACATGGATTAAAGAATATAAGACATTTTTCACATAGGCGTAGGCTACGGTTTTGGCAGGCCCCCGGACTAAAGCTTATCTACGTGATATACGGTTCTGGTGGGCTTTGTGTTAAATCGCACATCTGTTGTTGATGTTGTGGGATATAACTCCAAAAGTCGCTTCTGCTTACGCTCCACAGCTGAACTTAAGACGTGCAAAATAGAGCCCTTAGCCTGCTAAACACAACTTTGTGACACGTCACACGTTTGTAAAAACGTCTGGGTTTCCGAGGCTACACGTTTGGATCATGTGACCGAAAAAAAGTCTCCCCGTCTGGGTGGGGGCCGATGGAACATTCCAATGGATTCCTATGGGTCGACGTCATGCGGCGCAATACGAATGCCTCTGTTTTTCTAACTTTTTTCACGGATCAATCATGGATTATTTTCCGACGCTATAGGACACTCGTGCGTGCTATTTTAAGGCACCCGTGGGTGGAATGAGTCGCTGGTACAGAGAAATATACTTTTAGTTTCCTACATTTAGTTATCAATTATTAACATACAACTGCTCTCCATTTACCTTGGTTCAAAGCAGGATTTTCAAAGCTCCATAACTCAGAATCTATTCTACAAGCGCTGTCCTTGGTGATCGTCCTCCATCCAAAGTTCGGATGTCATTTGTGACTTTGTCTTGCATCGCTCCCGACATGTAAACGTTTCTGGCGAGAGGTAAACAGTGTGCGTTACAGTGAGTGTGTGCAGGGGACTACAGACTGATTCTATGTGGACGCAGGCGCTGGCACATCTTAATTAACTACCCTTATGCTACCAGCACAGAAAGAATGAATTATTTCAAAACATTTTCAAAAAGATTCCCCCCAAAATGCATCAAACATTTTTCAATAGAATTTCATAAATGAATAAAATAAAATCTAAGACATTCTTTAAATTAGATAAGGGTTCGTGTTAGGCTAAAAACTAGTGAAAGTAGACGATATACAAAATATCTAAAATAGCAGATCTACAAGCTCACAATACAGCGCAAAAGCTTGTAGAGCTATTTTCACTAATTTGTGTCACAGGGAGACGTACAATTTATCTTCTTGATCTCGAAAAAAGTTTTGGAACCACTGATCTAGTTAACAACTGTTCCAAGGTCTATTTCCACTACTGCATGCTCTTTCTAGCTAGTCCGAGCAATACCAAGTGTAACACTGTACATAGAATATGACCATTCAATGACAGCATCTCCGATAGACTGGACTATGAATGTTCTGAAATTCGTGCTCTGAGGGCTTCTGCCCGGAAGGGCTATAGTGCCCTGCTGGGACCTGAGGGCCTGCAGACTGGCCTCTGATGTTGAAACACTGTTTGTTTCTGCCTGTATCTTCTTCAATACATCGTCATCACTTCACCCTGCCTAGAATATTAACACTTTGACTGCGGAATTAAATACATCGCAATGCCACGTTCACTGCCTGGATTTCACTAACCTTTGAGGAACGACAGAGCCGACATCATCGTTGCTTTTCATGAAAATCCGCTTTAAAATGGTGTAATCGCTTGTCGTAGTGTTGAAAAATAATCCAAAGTGGCGATCAACAGAGCAGAGAAGGAACGCTCCCACTCCGCGCCACCGCCGCCATTGCAATGCATTGGGCCTCAATTTCCTAGAACCCTTTGCATGCCAGTGCGACGGATGTTTTTCCGATGACGTCATCAAAACGCATCAACTCGTGTTAGGGAGGGAAAGTGTTATATCCCCATTATACTGCCTCATAGGGTGTGTACCGTAATAGGCTCTGATCCCTGACGGCAAGGCCTGGGTTTGATTCAATGACTGTTGTGTTGTTATCAAGCCTTATGCTGCATCCCCGGGCAGACGCAAAGATCACAGCATAATTTGCGGCATTGTCGCTTTTGTAAAATCTAACTATGACTAAAACTACATAGAAATTTGCTTTCATGCTTCCTATAAGTGTTAATTTTGAAGGCAATTTTTTATGTAATTAATAGTCATAGTAATAGATTATACAAAAGCGACGACGCCGCAGATTATGCTGTGATCTTTGCGTCTGCCACTCCTGGACCCAGGGAGTCCACTTACAGAACCACAGATGTATACGGTCGATAACACCAAGTATCGCTCTATTTCCACCATAAAAACAAACATAAAAGACCCTAACCCTCCCCCTTAGTCTCCAGCTAACTATGGGAGACATTGAAAAAGACGTATATCTGCTTTATTAACTACTCGAGGGTGGACCCTTCATTAGTGTTGCAGTGTGGTGTGTGAAGCAGCCATGGTGGAAGCCCCCCTCCCAGGTGTTGCAGCAGCAGAGGGGCTTGGGGGCTGGGGGGAGGGGCGGGGGGAGCTGAGATGGTAATATTTTCCCCAAGCACTCGGCTGCACCTTTGAAAAAAACACAATGAGAAATGTGCTGCTGCTAGAGAAAGCTGGGCTTGCTGCGTTTGAAAGTAGCGGCATGGGGTGGGGGGGACAGCTGTTCTGATATTCCAGTAGGAGTTTTAGCTGCAGCGGCTTCTCTGTCTGCCTGACGGGGGGGAATGCCGATGAGGAACGTCTCTGTGGCGCGGCAGGAGGGGGGAGGGAGCAGCGGGGTGTCATGCTGTGACGCTTGCTGCACTGGTGGGGGCGGAGGGGACGGGGGGGGGACGGGGGACGGGGGGTGAAGGAAGGAGAATAACGTGATTTTTCTAAACTTGTGAAGTCGGGGAGTAGTGCTTCAAATTACGATATGGTCGTTTAGCGTTAATCATGTTGTTTGCTATTGCTGCACAATGTTTCCATGATGCCAGCGTTCACAAGAGACTCCTGGCCAGTGGTGCATGTTGGCATCCCAGCTAAAGGATGGCAGCTGCCAGACAACTAGCCAACGGCTGACTTCATGTTTAACCTCAAATTCAGTTATTTTATAGCATTATGCATTGCTTGTGAGCTTGTAGTGGATATTGTTTTTAAATTGAGCTTAAGTAGTCACTTTATTTTGCCACCCTCCAATTCCACTGCTGTAACTGGAGAGTAAATTACCCAAACTGTAAATCAGCATATAAAGTTGATAAAGCAACAACAACAAATGAACACTTTTTGCAATAAGATGAGTGTAAGTAAGTCTGAATCAAAATGAATCAAATGCTCTTTGGCAAACAGATAAAACCTAGAAGAGCAAAGAGAGAGAGATTCTCACGGAGCATCACTGGACTAAGAACAAAGGAATTCTCAATGTCTACCGCTTCGTGTAATCGTTACATCACGCTGGTCCCAAATCTTCCCTCTGGCAATCTTAAAGCAGAATGCTCTGAGGTTGAAGCATAATCTAACTCAATTATATGGCTGCGTGTCTCATGCTGTGATGTAATGTAAGACAGGTTTTGTAAAATTGGGAAACATCACAAACCTGTGAGTCAATCAAGAAGATGCTACTTTTTTGGAAAAGTTCATCATACTCTGCCGAGTTTCCATACATGTCTTAAAGTTTGAACGGCTCTCATGGCCACATAAATCTCTCTCCCTGGGGAAGGGTGTGTTAATCACAGTCGTGCACTTGCCTGTTGAAGCCAGTTCGTTGGAACACGACCAGAAAAGTGACAAGTAACCATTGGACATTCTGTTTGAATATATGTGCACTGGAGGCTGCAAACTTAGTCTAAAAATGATGTTGTTTATTCCCTGTTCAGTCTTTATCAGCAGTTCAATTCAGTTACATTTTAATACAGTGCTAAATCACAAGTTGTCTCAAGACACTTTGCATGAAGAGCAGAGACCCTCCTCACACCTAGGAGAGGTTTTTTTTCGATTCTGACGAATCGAATCGAAAAAAACCTCTACGAGAGTCTAAATCTTGGGCTACCTCACACCCTGAGCAAGCATTTTTGCGACTGAGGCAAGAAAGAAACAAGAGGCAGAGCCAGGCTCTATATGGGCGGCCATCTGCCTTGACCGTATGCAGGGAGAGAGACAAATATACAAGCAACTGCAACAACATTTTAGCAGTTATAACAACAGTATAAATGTAATACAATAGTATAATATAATATAGTAGCAGTCCATGGTTGTTACGGACCAATTCGTCTACGGGTAAAGGTACGCATAATAACATATAAAATGGACAGGAAACCCACTGCAAATTTGAAAATGCTTTTACTTGCACTTAAAGATAAAAGTTTACAGAGTTACAAAAGTGTTGTTTTCAGTACAAATGGCTCAATAAATACATGATGGAAGTTAATCGACTTTCAAGTACATTGGCTATCATTTATAACAGAGATAACTGGTATAGAGAGAGATATTAAAGCAGAACGGTCGAGGACTTACAGTGGTGGGGTGTTCCCAAAAGAAAAGGAGACAAACAAAACAATAACTTCACCAAACCAATAACAGAGGGTCAAAACTATAACTTAGGCCTAACATTCCTTCCCGAAGGGAGCTACAAATAAACCAAAGAATAAGCAAAAGTTAACTAACAAGATAGTAACGAACAGCTAGAGTTAGATAAGCAATGTTGTCTCGTCGGAGCCCAGGCAAAGACTGTCTTTTATAATAGACGCACTGTGGCCTCCAGTGCGTCACCTGACCGGCTTGGCCAATGAGGGTGATCAGGACCTCACGCAGCTTCTAGCGGTTCTCGTGAGAGATGGCAAGCGAGAAGGGACATCTTTAGTCTGCAGCTGGGATAAGCACAGTAAACACAACAGCAACACTGGCCACATGGCGCCTCATGGCCAGTGCAGCGTAAACAAGACTACCAGCAGGCGATATACAATAGCTTGTTAGTATAAATATATGGAAATAGCGACGAAGTACATGTATATATTTATCCAACCATAACCATAAAATAAATAACAATACCAGAAATAACAATACACACACTATCAATCAAATATGACCATAGAGAAAACCAGGGGATGAGCGAGTCACGTCAGGACGTCTGTGCTCTATTGGGAGGTCTATGCTTTCTTTGGCCTAATGGATAGAGTCTACAAATTTGCATCGCAAGAATTATGTTGGTTTATCTATAGGATATTCACTGACAAATAAATTGTGGTAGTGGCCAGTGGGGTGTGAACAAAATACAACTACTGAGATCCGTGTGGCAGGCTATGTTCCCACGAGGACAGCTGGGCTGACTTTATTTTGCACAAGGAGTATTTATGTTATGTTTAACCAAGTGTCTGTGTGGAGCGAATAAATGTGTGCATCCCCAGTGTCTGTCCTTACATGTGGCAGAGTGGAAACCACAGCAACAGACAGCGCTACAGAAATTAATACATCTTTGCATGAAATCCAGCTTCCACTCTCATGCTGTGTTCATTCATGGCTGGAGGTGGTTCCCCCACCAGGAGTTGAGGCATTACATTTCGTTTAGACGAAATGAAAGCCTGGGTATCGAGGCTACATTTCGTTTGACTCGGTTCCACAGACAAATACTGTGAAAATATTTGTTCTCATGCCTTAAACCAGTGGTTCTCAAAGTTCGGTCCAAAGACCACTCCAGAGTCCTTGAGTGGGTTTCAGGTGGGTCCCAGCTAAACAAAAACAGTAGCACTTATGCTGCGTTCACACCGGCAGATACAAAGCTACAGGCTGAGGCTACCATTCATTTCCAAAGGAAGCCGAAGACATGATTGAAGATACAAAGATATATCTTACGTTTGTCTACAAAAGCTACAACAGCTACAAAGCTATACAAAACTATTGAGCATTACAAAGCGGCAGCTATGCTGTGTAGTCTTATCTTTGTGTATGGGCGCTTTTTAGTAAGTCGACGCCCTACTCGATCATACTACAGCATCACACAAAAGTAGCAGATTTGCAAGCTCGAGACATGGCACGGCTTGTAGATCTGCTACTTTTGCTATTTTCTTTTATTTGAATCCTGAAAAGTATGTTTTGGTCATATAGCATGAGGTTTCCACCCATCAGAGATTATATTTTGTATAGCAGCCAGTGTGAACGTAGCATTAAGTTATATTTGAAAAAATCAGCTAAAATAGCCAATCTAGATTGGTGAAAGTGGTTAATTTCTCTATACTTAATTTAGGTAGTCCTATGTACCGTATAAGAATGAATGACTATTAGGATCGTAGGTTTATCTCTCTCCACCTACAGTCTAGTTTTAGTATTCTGTACTACTACTAAATCGAATCTAAAATCTAAGGTCTTCCCTCATTCAAATGGCCATACGTGGCTTAATGCGTATCAATTTGGCAGTTTGGTTGTCCTTGATACGAAAATGTTTTAGAACCACCATGAAAACAACTCCTTTGATGCTACCATAAAACAACCCAGTGACTACAAACAAAAAGAGGAAAACATTGAGTGTTGTTGAGGTGAGTGAAAGACTGTGTGTTCATTGCCATCACCTCGGTTTGTTTTCCAGCAGCGGTAGTCGTTTCAGAAGACATGCTGTCTGTGTGTATGTGTACCTTTCCCTGGCCTTGCTGAGTTGTGGAGGAGGCCTTGTACGCAGCGGTCGAGTTTATCACTCTTAATGAGAGCCTCTGCGGCAGGCCACACTCCATTACGCACCGACTCTGTGATAAATTACATTGCCTCTCCGTGACTCTCTGACCCTGCGGCATGTTTAATTAATCAGAGGTAAGACGTGGGGACGGCTGCCCGCACGCCTTTAGTCCAAGGCAGCCGGTTGTCCAAGGCCATGCCGGACGTGTTCTCGCTGGACTCACTGTCCACCTCCACACGACACCTCAAGCAGGCAGGCAGGTGTGATTCGTGCAGTGAATATATACTGTATAGATTAGTGTTTCCAAAGCATAGGGTCGCGGACCCATTTTGGGTCAAAACCCCATGTATTTTTATGAGTTCCGAGTAAATATTGTTTGTTTTTTTACCTTTTCTATATGTTTAATTTCTTGTTTTTATTGTTTAAAAATATATTTATTTTATAAAAAGGAAAGAAAAGTGGTCTTTATGAAAAGAAAATAATATATATTTCTATATTCTGTTCCCCAACCTGGGAGACCAGGCCTCCCTTTGGCGGGGGTGCCAAAGAAACATCCCAGGGGTGTTGTGAGGTACCCTCACAAAAAACATGCAGTAAGCCTGGTCTCTAAACTACCTCCCCTTGGTCAGCCGGTGAGCCTGATGGAGGGGAAAGGAACTGGTCGGAATAACGTGTTCCTTCCACGCGCTACATCCGGCCAGGGAAACTCCCCCCTGTCAGGTGAAAAGAAGCAGCTTGGACTCCTCATGCATAGAAGGAAGTGTGAGGTCAGTCCACTGCGCCCCCCATGTTGGAGGAAATGTAGCGCCCAGGATTACATTAGATAATTGACACTGGGTGAACAAATGGGTTGCAAAATCGTGGGATAAAAATGATATATAGGCCTACTAGGTCCTTACCAGTTCTAATATATGAACACCAAATTAGGTACAGTGTGGGTAATGTGATGTATAGATCACATTATTGTTTGGGAGGGAATTGTTAACGGATGAGCTTGGGAAGGGCACAACGTTAATATTATTAGGCAAGTGGTGTGCAGAGATTTCCATCACATAAATACGTCTCTGTGTGGCTGAGACACACACGCACGCACGCACACACGGCACACGCAAATTGGTTTTGAAATGACAACACCGAGAACAGTGGCCTGTGATGCAGGTGTCGCTAGGGGGGCGGAGGTGTGAGGTTGCGCGGTTTCCCATGTAAGTAGATGGGAAATTTGTATATTGTAATAAAGTAATTATTAATTTACAAGTTGTTAAATGGGAAAAAAGGGCTTCGTTAAGAGTAAGTATAGTACATTTTGTGTTTATAGAGCACATTTCACAGACATCATAGTCACAAAGTGCTTCACAACAATACAAGCAAAACAGGTCAATAGTAACAATAGTAATATTAATAACTAGAAAAAGTGCCCTTCCGGGCACAGGTCTCCACCAGGAGGATAGGACTGTGTGTGATGTTTGGCAAAATGTTTAGGAGTAATATAAACATGTTTTTTTGTTTGTTTGTTTTTTGCAACAATTTTCTTCATTTTGTTGTGGAAATGCAGAGCCAGATCACTCATAGCATCTTTGAGGATAGAATTCTGGATGAGCAGGACATGTGCAGCATTTTGAACAAAACAGGCCACTCCTGAAAACTTTGGAAGGCAATGTTAGCCAATCAGTGTAGAATCTGAGAAATCCAACAGACTCGTCTTGATCACATGACTACAGAGATCGTGTGTACCGATTTGCGTGAGATTTGGATGAAATCTGTGCGACTAACATAAGCAATGTGTTTAGCAGAAATCGGCCTCATGGTGGCGCTATAACCGGCAGATGTGGAGGGATGCAGGGAAAATGTTTTTCCATGGCCTCTAGGGAGTGCGCATACATAAGTTGTATACAGATTGATGCAGTTATAGCTAAAAACAGGAATTGGCCTGTTATAGCGCCACCATGAGGCTGATTTGGAAAATAATGAGTGGCATGTCGTCCTCGGCCTAGTGGAAATGTGCGTAATTAATTTCACGGATTTTTTTTGTGATTTGTGGCATTTTGTTCGAAACGGACCATTCATGTGAGCTTTGGAAGCCAATATTAGCCAATCAGGATGGAAGATGGGAAATGGTGCAAATCCGTGTTGATCACATGACTATGTAGATAGTGTATAACGAATTGTGTGATGTATGGATAAAATGTGTACGGGTAATCTACAGAAATGTGTTTTGCCTAAATCGGCCTCATGGTGGCGCTATAACAGGCCGTTGAGGAATATTTGGGGCAGAGGTTCATCGTTGGCATCCATGGAGTGTGTGTGCACAGTTTGGCATGGATCGGGCCAACGGTACCGGAGATTAGCTGATAACGGACGGACGGAAGGAAGGAAGGACACACACACACACGGACGGAGTGCAAAACATACTCTCTCCCCATGCTTTCGGCCTGGTGGAGACAATAAGAATACAAATAATAAGAATAAGAAAAAGAAGACAATCAACAAGCTGTCAGTTGAAGATGGATGGATAGATAGTATACATCTGCTGCCATTCTCACACATTTCATACCCTCTCAGTAACCATGTGTAAATATGTACCGGTATACAACTCATTCAAACACTTTTACTGCAGTGTTGATTTTGACAGCATATTTTAGTTTTAGTCATAGTCTCTTGAATAGTTTTCATTTAGTTTTAGTCACATTTTAGTCACCTAGAATGTTTGGATTTACAAACACATGATGTGATGTTATTACCCAAAATGCCATGGACTGTGAATGGCAGGGGCGTCGTCCTCCCTGAGCCAAGCTTGCACCTGACTGCATGCCTGAATAGCCGATCTACAAGCACAGAGCTTGTAGATCGGCTATTCAGGCATGCGGTCAGGTGCGGTCCTGAACACATGCCTGAATGCCCAGGAGGGAGAGTTGGCTGGAGATGGACCGTGGATCTTATTCGATCGGCGTTTGGCTGCCTCTAGTCGGGAAAGGACCGATGACTTTCTTCGGAGGATGTCTGCCAGGAGGTCCTCGATGGTGTGGAGCTGGGATCTCAACTCGGACATGGAGTCCTCTAGGGTGAGTGGAGTCGGAGTCTCCACTCAAAACAATAAATAATTGTCTAGGAAGTGGATGTTGTTGTTAGCGAAGGCTAACGTTGGCTGAGGTGTAGCGTTACGTACACACACGGGCACCGTTGTGGTGCCCGTGTGTGCTGCGGTGGTCTAGTGTAGGACAGTAGAAATGATCTGATGTAGTAGAGCATAGAAGTAGAGGTTAATCTATTGCACAGAGCAATACGTACAAACAAGGGCTCCGATCGGAGCCCAGTGCGGCGATAAGGCGTATATAAAGCCTGTGGTCTCATCGGCGGCAGTTCGGAAGGCAACAACTAGTGATCGTGACATTCAACTGAATTAGGACTGAATTAAAATAGGTGGATGAATGATCCAGGTTGAGAGTAAAGGCTCATACATAGTCTGGATTTTCGGTGGTTAGGTGACCACCGAACTACAACATGACGTGAAGAGCAAACCACCGCCACCGCTCCAGCCCTTCTCTCTGTTTTTACTCACCACCGCTCAACGTTATTTCACCTCCGGTGGTCAGCTCACCACCGAAAATCCAGACTATGAATGAGCCTTAAGACCTCCATAATAGTATGGTCAATGCCTGTTTGAAAAGTGAGGGCGATTGGTGTAGGCAGTGAGGAGCAGCGGCATTGTTTCATTCATTCAGACATTGAGTGAATTATAGTATGATATATATATATATATATATATATATTTAAAAAAGAACCATCCCAGGGAGGTGTGAGGCCTTATATGTGTGAAGGACAAGGTAGTCCAAAATTGTTTATTTATCACTAGCTACAATGATTAATACATCATTTAGTTTTTGTAAGTTTGGATTCCAGGGAGATACCAGATTTGACCAGATTTCCCTTTTGGTGTCCCGTGCTGAAAAGGAAACACTGATATATAGTTGGATGTGTGCAGAACATGGAGGGAGACGTTTGGGTGAAGTCCCACGGGAGCTGTTAGCGATGCTAACTGCCCTTTGGATGGTAAGAACAATGTGAGCTCTTAAATCAGCCTATGAATAATTAAGGCTGATTAGCGGAGAGGAGCTGTGAGCAGTGGCAGTGATGAGGATAGCTTACTGCACTGCTTCTTTCACTGGGTTCTCTTTTTAGAGCCCTGAACTGAGCTCATGCTTCCTCCAATGCAAGAGGAGTCTGGACCTGGCTGGGGGTTTAGCTGAAGTCCTCCCAAATGAACGTCATGCTGTGTGAGGTCTGTGTACAAACCGCTCCACTAAGCATGGGGGTGGGGTCTTGCACACACACACAACATCGTCTAGACCTGTCAAATCACCACCCATGACAGTGTTTCCCCGGTAGGAGGTAGCGTGTGGAAGGATCACGTTATTCCAAAAACGTTCCTTCCCCTCCATCAGGTGACCAGGAGGAGGCAGTATAGAGACCAGGATTACTGCATGTTTTTTTGTGAGAGCACCGACCCTAGGGACACGTGGAGCGCTTTTGCCAAGCCCACCAAGGGTGTCCCTGGCAGGAATCGAACCAGGAGCTTCTAGCTGTGAGGCGACGGCGCTACGACCTTGTTCCCCGGAGATACAAGGTTTCTGCCTGACATGCACTCTGGGCGTCTCCGAATCGCACGTAGTGAACAAAGAGTCTGTATACCAAAACCTGGTCTTCTATCCCAATAACTACCAAAATACTTATTCTGTGAATCTGACATCGATGGGGTCAATAACCCCCTCAATTATGTGTACAAATATTGCCGTTGGACATAAAGCTCTTATCGCCATATTTTTTCCAATTTATGCGACACATTGTGAGCTTGTAGACCTTCAAAAAATGTGTATACATTTGAAAACTTATGAAACAGGACATTCTGCATAATGAGTACTTTTACTTTTGGTACTTTAAGTACATTTTATACCAATACTTTGTACTTTTACTCTATTAAATATTGAATTCTGGCCTTTTACTTGTAACAGAGTATTTCTTTCTACATTGTAGTATTGATACTTTTACTTAAGTAAAAAAATCTCTGAAATGAAATAATCACTAGCGAAAACAGAGAAAGAAATATACTGTATACATTTAAGGCTTTTGTGGTCTGTAAAATTGATGTCAAGTTCATGTGCATAGCATAGTGGTTACCATGGCAGCCCTTGCTGGCCTGGGATTCAATCCTACGAGAGCCCTGCCTGTCTGTCTCAACGGCAAAAGTCATTAATGACATTGGATTTCCCTGTTTCCATTGCAAAAGAAAGCACGAGGGCCGTGAATATAAATGCAAACAAAAACATTCCCATTTACATCACATCGATCCAGTCCTTTTGTTGGCCCTCACGTTGTCTCAGAGTCCGCGCGTCACTGTATATTCTATTGGCATCGCAATCTATACGAAACGAACATATTACCCTTGCTCTCAGTGCACGGTTTATCAACCAGTGGTCCACTGACCACACGCGGTCCATGCCATAGTTGCAGGTGGTCAATAAAATATAAAGGTTTGTGCTGTAAATTCGAGGCTTAACCAAGATAAAGCCAGGTGCGAGAAGCCAGCACTATAGTCCAGAATCAACAGTGGCACACTGATGTTGTCGGCTCTTTGGGATGCAAAAATAAATGTATTTACAACATTTTTAAAAACTATACTTTACCTTTGTTAAATGTATCACAGATATTTTATAATATTCATATCATATTTCACGTGTCCATCAAATATAATATTTGAGAGAAATCTTTGAACTAATAGGCAAGGGGGTGCTTTCAATAAAATGGCTGTTGTGGGCTAAATGTACTTCGTTTTGCGCAGTGTGTCGTGCAAAATAGCCGATCTACAAACTCACATCTGAATCTACTGCAATGGGCTGTGAGCTTGTAAATCGACTAATTGCCAAGGTTCAATGTTCAAGGTTGTTCTTTATTGTCACATCTTGTGCACAGGTACGTAAGAGTAAAACCCTGACCATGTGTCATGTGAACATATTATATCCTTAAAGACTGTTCACTACAGTACATCACAATGTCAGCCGTGTCAGTCCCTCCATTGCACTTTGTGCATAAGGCTCCACTTACAACAAAGTTGCCAAATTGCAGCATTGTGTTGGAAGTCGCTCATCGCCTGGCCAGCCATCCACCCACCCATCCATCCATCCATCCATCCATCCATCCATCCATCCATCCATCCATCATCCATCCATCCATCCAGCCATCCACCCACCCATCCATCCATCCATCCATCCATCCATCCATCATCCATCCACCCATCCATCCATCATCCATCCATCCATCCACCCATCCATCCATCCATCCATCCATCCATCCATCCATCCACCCATCCATCCATCCATCCATCCATCCACCCATCCACCCATCCATCCATCCATCCATCCACCCATCCATTTCCTCTCTCCCCACGCAGCTGGCCACCTGCAGCAATTCAGCTAACTGAATGGTCAGGGGACCACCAGTGGTCCTTGAGGGGGGTCCAGCTTCCAGGTGGTCCCCAGATAAATGATGGGGAGTTGGTAATCAAATGGACTCTTATTATATCTTTAACTCTTGAGAGCGTAAAATTAAACCAAATGGACCCTTTGGGGTCAAGAGTTAAATCGCATTGTTAAACATCTGCATCTTAATTTACAAGAAGTCTAGGCAAAAAGAGAATGTAGAATAATTGTTATTTTGATCAACATTTGCCTGTTATTGGTACCACATCAATACAGCATGGAATTGTGGACAAAATCTTATCCAACGATAACACAATATTATTTAGTCTTGGGTCTGAGAGGCAGAGGCTGTGATCAAATGAAGGCTCAAATGCCCAATACATAATGTGCCTTGATATGAAGAATGTTGAAAGCCACTTGAATAGAGGCTCCGGCCATGGCTCTCATATCAAGCACTTAACCCATTTAGACCCAAGGCCCGATTCTAAAGAGAATGTCTTCTAAATCCTAAACATTTTCAGGAAAAAAACAAGAAAAAAAAGAAAGAAAACATATGTTGCTTTATTAGTGGTTCTCAAACTTTTTCATGTCAAGGACCTCCATGTGGACCGCCATTTGAAGTCAGTTCCAGGGACCCCAGAAGCAAGATTGGAGTTAAAACTGTTGGCTTTAAAATTATATTTCGTAAAAGATACGCGCACAATTTAAAAAAAAAATAGCAGATATACATGAGCTTGTATATCTATTTTTTCTTTTTTTTATAGCCAACCAATGTGCTACATAGAAAAATAAGAAAAAGGCCGTACACTCATAGCCACGATGCTGAATATTTATTGAAAAGTTTCGACATGTAAGGTCTTCTTCAGCTAAGCTAAAACAACTCTGATGCTTTCCCGGTTTTAAGGGGTTAAAGAGCTCCTTTTCTCCCTGATGGTAATGAAGAGGAATTGATAAGGAGATGAAGAGAAGAAAGAGATGAGAGGGCAGGCGGAAAGGGTTTGATCTTAAAAGGAGAAGCACTCCCCAGGGAGCTAGTCTGCTTGTAGGTGCTGAGCCTCAGGAGGAAGACTCTCTCTCTCTCTCCCTCTTTCTTCCTTTATGCATGTCTGTCTCTCTGTGTATGTCTCTCTGTCTATGTTCGTAATGTCACCGGCGTAATATATTCCTCAGTAACACTGCGTTTACGTGGACAATATTTATTCTTTCGGAATGAAGTCATTCTGAATGAATAAATCCCGCCAAATAATAAAGTACATCATTTACATAAATTCTCGTTCTCTTTTATTCTGATTGAGCCATCGATCTCTGAATATTAGTTGGAATATTCCGCAGGGTGCGGTTATTGCACTGAGAAGTCTACCGAAACAATATCAGTGTATTCTTGTGACGTCGTAATGACGACGTGATTGTTTGTATTTGCATATGTACCTGCCTACCCAGCACAGGGTGGGGTACTTTAAACCCATTTAGACCTGAGACCAGATTCTATAAATGTGTTCTAAATCATGACTTTTCTGTAAAACCTCTGTTTCTATGCCAGTGGTTCTCAACCTATTTCATGTCGAGGAGCCCCAGAATAATATGTAATTGGCCCCGGACCCCAATCTCAAAATATGTTGTTCCAGGGACCCCCCCCCAGAAGCAAAGATTTGAGTTAAATTCTGAAAGAATATATAGTCAAAGATTTGTGCCACATTGTCACGATTTTTCAAAAATGGCAGATCTACAAGCTTGTAGGATATCGTAATGACGCTGTGACTGTACCTTATTTATACTCTAAAGGACTGTACATATTTTTGTTCTGCTTAGTGCAATAGGGCAGGCTAGTATATAGAGGTCTCTCTCTCTCTCTGTTTATTTCTGACTTTCTCTTTGTGCCCCCCCCCCCCTCTCTTTCCATCCTCATCTGTCCTACCTCTCCCACGCTGCTGCTAAGGGTGAATGAGTTATGATCGACATGCACTGCTGCACCCACACCTCCAGCACTGTACTAAAAGTTGTTTGATCTATCATTAGACATCAGTAAAAGGCACCCTGCTCTTTCATCGCATCATTAGCACATGTTGTGAAATCATGCAAACGAGCTGTGGGAGTTCAGCGATGGATGTCAGTGAAGCGGCTACAGAAAATGAGCTGCCACAGTGCTGGAGAGGATCTGTTCTATGCATGACTTTTGCCTTTTTTCAACCAGTTTGAGAGATGCTGCTATATTATTAAAAGTGATATGCTGCAGTGGATCTTGACCTTTTCTGGATCAGGGCCCACTCGAAAGAAAGCGTCGTAGCGCCGTCGCCTCACAGCTAGAAGGTCCTGGAAAGCGTTCACAGCCCACCAACTGACCACTTAACCCGGCAGCCAACAAGCTTGTCTGTGTCTACAGACAGTCATACAGTATATGGAGATCTCTGATGTCATAAATATGACATCATAGTACTGACGTCAGAGACTGGGCCTCCACGTACTACAATGGGTATGGCACTAAGTCCGGAGACCCCTGTGCGTCCCCCCTGATGGACCCTGGGGGGTCCCCAGACCATACTATGAGAACCACTGATAGTGGACAAATGGGCTCAATCTCTGCCATCTCCATTTAGCCTATGCTGCCGATAACAAGCGCAACGCCGCATTCAGCATAAACAACTGTCTGGACCTGGCTGGGGGTTTAGCTGAAGTCCTCCCAAATGAACGTCATGCTGTGTGAGGTCTGTGTACAAACCGCTCCACTAAGCATGGGGGTGGGGTCTTGCACACGCACACAACATCGTCTAGACCTGTCAAATCACCACCCATGACAATTCGCCAGAACCTCGAAATGGACATGGAGTGCAACATTAAATTGATTTATTCGGAACATAGCATCAAATCCATATGAGTGCCGGAGATGGGTCCTGTTGACTCATCGCTCATTCAGCGCGAGTGAATGAGTTGTTGAGTCTGAGTGGAAATAAACTGTGTGACCTTGGTGTGCGTGTGTCTGCATTCTTTAGACACTTGTTTGTAACAACCTTTATATATATTCTTTTCAGTTAGTTCAAAGGTTTTTATAGAGGCTGACAACTTTAAAGGTGAGGAAAACCTTGTTGCATTTAAGGTGAGAAACACATAGTCACTCTCAAACTTTACTAACAACATTTATGAGAAGAAAGTGTAGGTGTCTGCGTAACCGCTGCACAAACGCACTCCTTTCCCAAAGAGAGCCTGACACTGACAAACACTGACAGAGGTGTTTGTCACCTATGACGTGTCCCAGCCTGGAGCGCTGCACTCTGTCTCCCCGTGTCTCTCTCTCTCTCTCTTGGGGGAGGTGCCTACCTGGTACTCTGTCCCTCAGCGAGACACCACAGTATGTACAGTAATGTTTGTTGTTAAAAAAACCCATGATATGCTGGGAAAAAGGCATGCATCACATCCCTGGTTCAGATCTCTGCGTGCATGCGTGTGTGTGCGTGTGTGTGTGTGTGTGTGTGTGTGTGTGTGTGTAGCTGTTCTTTGTGTGTCTCGAGAGTCGAGAACCATCCGACGAATCGACTTCAAACTGTGCATGTCCTCTCTTTCGGGTGGATACCCTCCTGTTATGTCCAATAGTGTTACTTCAAAAACAGCAAAAGTAGCAGATCTACAAGCGCAAAGCACTGCGCTTCGAGCTTGCAGATCTGCTACTAAGCTACTTGATGCCAATGTATTTGTCAATTTACGAGAAAACACAATTCGTTAAAATATGGAGATAAGAGGTTTCTGCCCGACAGCAATGATGTGTGTACAACGTATGACCCGAGGGAGTGCGGTGCCCAGTTTGAAGCCGGTCAGATCGACAGTTGCCAGGAACTGCCAATGCGACTGATATGCCGATATAAGGACCGATCTCATGGGCATACAAGGGACACAGACAGACAGACAAACAGATGGGCACAACGGGTATTGCATTCCCGACTTGCGACTTCCGAGCAGACCGGGGCCGGTCTATTTGTAACGATAGCAATAATAATACACTTTATTTGTAGAGCACCTTTCAGAACACTCCAAATTTGCCAATATATTATTTTATAACATCTTTCAACTTGTATTTTTATGCCCATGAGCATTTTATGCAGTGAGTCTTTGTTTGATCTAATAAAACAAGCTGACAACACAACGGGTTGCTTGGCAGCCAGTGCCAGAGTTACACCGTAATGGAACGCGCCTGCTGACTTAATCGTCACGATTGATCTGATCCAGAGGCCGTACAATTAAAACCATCCTGCTCATCCGAGCTTTTTTTAATTTATTTTTCAGAATAATACTACTTGTTTTAGAAGAGCTTATTCACTGACATCACTGTCAAAAGCAAATACAGTATTGTGTGTGTGTGTGTGTGTGTGTGTGTGTGTGTGTGTGTGTGTGTGTGTGTGTGTGTGTGTGTGTGTGTGTGTGTGTGTGTGTGTGTGTGTGTGTTATATACGGGTAAATCTAAATTGTATACAGTAAGTAGGCCTACAGTACCTGAGTTAATGTACTTACCTTCTACCACTGTAAACATCGGCCAAACATGTATCAATAAAGGTTGAATGAATGAACGTTCCCTCTGACTTTGACATGATTGTGAGACTTTTGTCTTACAATTGTGTCATATATTAAAGTTGGTGCTACTCTGATGTGTTTTTGCACTGTACTGCATGTCTCTCTCTCTCTCTCTCTCTCTCTCTCTCTCTCTCTCTCTCTCTCTCTCTCGTGCCCAATTGGCTTGTTCCACTCCATAGCCTTGTGGGACAATACTATAACTTGGAGGGACATTTGCTAAGGTAAATTAATGAAAAATAAATAAACACATTTTGTCTTCATCTTAATTCAAAGGTCCTGTCGTAACCTGTAAAGTTCCACCCTCTCATTTGCACTCTGCAGCCTCAAGTGATTACAAATGACCTAATAATCAAATAAGGTGTTGAGTGCTACTGTAATTAATACTCCATTATGTTACCGGCTGAATTGCTTCCCTCTGTTGTATTGATCTCATCTGCATTCAAATGCTGTTCTCTGCACATCAACAACCACCCATTGAACACATTGTAGAATGGACAGGAATATTGAAAGGATCCATTATAATGCTTGGACATTCATTTAGCTTTTTCTCTCTTAGTCTTTTCCTTCTTTCTTTCAGGCAGACCACGAAGGTCATGGCCGTCGTTGCCCCTCAGTTACTATTTAATAATGAGTCACAATCGTGTCAGTCTAACCTGCATACACAAATTAAATGAAACATGTTGCAGCAGCAACCTATATAATGCTAAACAAATTATATAGAGATCATTTATAATAATGCTTTATATAATGATGGACTCGACTGTAAGTCATCCATGTTACGACTTTTATTTTACCATGAAGATCAGCTATTTTGATAGAAAAATGTATAAAAAAGGTGTTTTTGGATTTGTATTTATTATTTTCATGAATTTATGAAACAAAGCTTTGAATATTCTTTTTTTGGTCAGTCCTAGCATGAGGCAGCATGATGTACAAGTACACCCCCTGGACATGACACTAGTATGTATGTCACAGTGATGTACAAGTATCCTGGACATGACACTATTATGTCACCTGATGTTCAAATACATCCCCTGGACATGATACTTGTATGTTGCAGGGAGTGCTAAACATTATTAAAGGCCCTCATGTATCAATACAATAGAGTGTAAATTCTGCCTCAAATTCGAGCGTGGGTTTTGCCGTACGCTCACGTCGGCATGGCATTTATCATTTGATCGTAAACAGCTGATCCTGGCGTACGTTTCCATCTGATTTCACTGGCCCCTGGACAAATTAACACAACGGATGCGCCAGCATATTTCAAAATATAGGTGCTAGAGTGCCAGCAGATATGGCAGATTTTACTCTGAAAAGAGCCGCAAACAAGGAAGTGAATGGCAGTGTGCATGCGCAAATCAACAAGGAAATATGAATGGCACAATAAAATAAATAACTAAAAATACATTGCATGGATGCACCTGGGACGTATCCTCAGTGATGTATCCTGAGGTCAACAGGGGTTCGGGTCTACCTCACTCAGGCGACCCAGCCAGAGTTAATCAAGTCCCTACTTACGTCCCATGCAGTAGCTACCCTTGATCAGTCCATCAGGGAAAGACCAAGGCCACACAATCCGTTGCTCCGGAACTACTCTGCTGGGTCCGGGAGAACCAGATTCTGGCGCGTGGAAGGACTAGGCTCTGTGGTTTTGCTTTTTTCTTGTCCTTTTTATCGGTTGCACAGATGTGCCTGCATGCCATGTTGTCCTACGCTGTGCTGTCTCATGTCTGTTGCTGTGTTGTACTTTTTTTACATTTCAAACCTATACGACCTGCTGTAAACCAAATTCCCCCTGGGGACAATAATATAGAACTTGAACTTGAACTTAATTACTTTAATCAAGTTGTCTTGGGGCCAAATGGTCATAGAGCAAAATACACTGGCTGGTCTGGGCTTAAAAGATCTACAAGCTAACTTGTAGGCTATTTAATTTCCATGGTACTGAAATTGCTGCCGCTAGAGCTGCAGTAAATGTCCACTGTGTCGAGGGTGCAGAAATTGCTGTCCCTAGAGCTGCAGTAACTGTCCATGGTGCTGAAGTTGCTGTCCCTAGAGCTGCAGTAACTGTCCATGGTGCTGAAGTTGATGTCCCTAGAGCTGCAGTAACTGTCCATGGTGCTGAAGTTGCTGTCCCTAGAGCTGCAGTAACTGTCCATGGTGCTGAAGTTGATGTCCCTAGAGCTGCAGTAACTGTCCATGGTGCTGAAGTTGATGTCACTAGAGCTGCAGTAACTAGTGTCTGAGGTTGCTGTCCCTAAAGCTGCAGTTAACTGTGCATGGTTCTGAAGTTCTTCCTTGCTGGCTTCTGCACTTTACAAATACTGTCAGATGGGTGGGCCCCGAGGACACTTTTGAGATTTTTAAGTGGACCCTGATCCAGAAAATGTTGATAACCACTGGTTTAAGACAGTAGACTGGTTCTAAATGCCAGCACGGCCGAAGGTTATGCTAAAATGATAACATAAAAATCCCCAGGGAGCTTGTTTCCATTGGGGTCCATTGTACTCAATCAGTAACACAATATCAAATGGGTGTCTGTGGCCTCATTTATTTCAAACTGCATGTGGTCCCTAATTTGCTGATTTAATACATTAAACAACACAAAATTAAATTAAATATAATACAAATGTTATATAAAATACACATGAATCCATTTGGTTTATAATGTTTTATTGGTAGGCTACAGTTAGCTCTTTGTTAATGCCATTGCTAATGTTCCTTCCAGTCTTTTGAGGAACTGTGTGGAGTGTGAATTTAGTGGCAGATCCTATTTTCCCTTACAATAAGGGGCTGTCGAGAACCAATTTAGTTTATACTCCTCTCTCCGCCTCCTGGGAGTCTCTGTTTTATATTTGTGCTTTCCTCTCCCAAAAAATGCCAACACGGCTTTGTCAGCATTGGCGCCTTCTCTGCCTGTCACAGATATCACCTGACCCCAATTTATGAAAGGCAGAGCGACATATTCCATGCGGCACAATATGAATATATTATCAGTTAGAAAAGCTCACTATTCAGCATTAAGCTGAATGGAACGCTGTGGTGTAAAAATGCAAACAATCCTTCAATTTAAGATGAAACGTTGGAAGCAAACTAAAGAACTTTTTGAAAAAATGTCGGGCGTCCCTCCAACCGATCACATAAGCAATAATAACGCAAATGTAAAGCTTTGATCAAATGTGAGAGTCCTACAAATAACATTATGATGAAGCACACAGCATTTTATAATGCATGCATACAGATTCCCTGTCTCTGATCCCCCTAGAATTCTTACGAATCCCATTCTCTCTCTCTCTCTCTCTCTCTCTCTCTCTCTCTCTCTCTCTTGAGTTCTATTTACAACAGCAGCCATGAAGGCATGGTAACAACGTACATGAACTGTTGCTCTAACAACCCTGAACTCTCTTACACAGAGATACACACGCACGGGCGCACACGCACGCACGCACGCACGCACGCACGCACGCACGCACGCACGCACGCACGCACGCACTCTTAAACTTTCCCCTTTCTCCTTCACTCTTTCTCTCTCCCTATCTCTTGCTCTCTCTCCTTATTGATCTATCTCTCTCTCTCACTCACACACACACACATACTCATGCACATGGGCGGGCGGCTTTGAAAAGGCATATACGGTAGCATGCAGTGTTGTAACTATACTCAAGTACTGTAGTCAAGTAACATTTTGAGAAACCGTTTCAATACTTTATACTTCTACTCCACTACATGTCAGAGACAAATACTGTACTTTATTTTTTAAGTATTTGAAAACGTTTAGACTACTATAAAAAACATATTTTAACAACTAATGCCTGCTTTTATAGTTTGGCTATTCATATAGCGTTGTGACACGTTGTGAGCTTAAGATATGCTTTTTACCAGCTGCTTTAGCTGCTGGTTAAACACAGCTCATGAAATGTCACCAATAGTCATACTGATGGCTAGTCCTGATTGGCTGCCTCTGGCCAATGGGACAGTTTATTTTCCAGAGAATTGCTTGCCTAGTTTTTTAGGTGGGTTGGCTTATTTCTATCACGACAGTTGGCAACACTGGCAACAACCCGGTACGGCATGAACACTCACAACATAATACACGTGCAACACTATACATGTGGAAATAGTCGCCAGCAACCATAAGCATGTGGAAAATAAACCACATGCATCAACGTCAACGGCATGAGGAGTTAAATTGACACCAGCGACAGCAAGCAACAACACATATCGAAAATAAACAGAACTAGTAACAACTGACTGAACTTCAAAAGACGTGATGATTTCACTGTTTGTGAGAAATGGTAAATGCATTGTGCTGCACATTCTTTATGAGCTTGTAGATTAAAGCAATAAGCCACGAGAGGTCTCAGGTTACCAGGTATTTTACAATGTGTGGGAGGCGTAGGCAGACCCGACGCGCAGCGGAGGGTCATTGTGAGGGACCGAGCAGTCAAAGCTTAAAGAGGACACAGGTTTTCAAACTCAAAGTTTGTTTTAATTTCAAAAGTAACAAATAATTAACTAAAGTTTCAACAACTGAAGTGGTAGGGCCCTTGAGGTCAACATAACATAACTTAAATGAAAATAACTTAACAGTTTGACGGCCGAGAATTGTTTACTCCAGTGTTCCGATGCTGCGTAATACGACATCCCCGCTATTGTGTCTAAATCGCATCGCATTAATAATAATAAAAAACGTCCGCCTCTGCCGCGCAGCAGAGTTAGCTTTGTGTGCTGATGACGAAACCGGAAATCGAAACTTATGCTGGGCTGCTAGGGCTTCTGGGAAATTGAGCCCAATGCAAGTGGACGGGGGGTTTGTTTGGACTACAACTTGCTCTGCACTTTGGTTTTGTTTCGCATTGTCATGGCCGCTGGTGCATCTGATCATAACAAGACGAACGACCATTTTCGACCCGATTTTCACGGATCAAACGCCCAAATACTTCAGCGTATGCTCCAAAGGTAATAACAATCCAGGCAGCGTAGGATATTTGATTAAAAGGCGGGTTCCGCGGGGTATGGCGTCAAACTGTTAAATGAAAATAATGTTGAACCAAACAGGAAATGAACTCAACCAACAGACCTGTCCAAATGACACATGAGGGAGACTTATATAGTGGTGGACCAAACCAATAAATACACAAAGGGGTGGACAGCAATTAGAGCCAACTGGAATCCCTAAACAATTCCCAATATTTTACACAACATTTGCAACACTCTGCAGACAGCAAAGCCCACTACAGAGGGACACTACGTTTGGAACCAAATGGACCCTTATGGGTCTGTAGCTCTGACAGTGTACAAATGGAACGATATAAAATAAGCTGGTAATATGACAATGTAATTATTTCTTGTTTTAATGTGAACAATTTGGGTATGTTGATGCCAATACTTTTGTACTTCTACTCAAGTAATTATTTTAATACAGGCCTTTTCTTTACTATAACAGAGTAACAGAGTTACTTTAACAGAGTATTTATATATTATCGTATATACTGTATATTTTTACTTTTTTTTTTACTTCAGTAGTGCTTCTTCCACCACTGCTACCATGTGACCAGGAGCCTTTCACTCGCTCGCCTCCAATGAATATAAAGTATAAACACTTCTCACCACCCCGTGGCCCCCATTTCACACCATTATCTTAGCATAATAAACACATTAGCTGCTCTCCATGCCCAATTCCCGCTCCTAAGATGCATCTTTCCGCTACCATATAAAATAATTTGCCAACATTTCATGAGCTCGTGAATAATTCAGGAGTTAGGGGTTCAGAGGGGACTTGTGGACCTATCACAGCCGCCCAGAGCCGGGTGACAGCCGTGCATACAGTGGATGTGAAAATTATAAACACTCCCTATTCAGTCTAAATATCGTCTCTGTCGGGGGGGGGAATCTCATATGTCCAAAACTTTTCAGGATTCAAATTCAATAGTAGCAGATCTGCTACTTTTGATGCTTTTGTGTGACACTGTAGTATGATCAAGTAGGGTGTTAAATTTACCAACAAAAAGATAAATAAAAAACATAAGAGCTTGTTTGGAACACAGGTTGGTTTTTTCCCTCCCATTTCCTGAAAAGTTATGGCTTTGGACATGCAGGGTTTCCACGCCACAGTGACAGAATGATACACACTCCAAATTAAATATAACACATTTCCAGGGAGCGGCTCGCCGGCTCAGCTAGAAAATAGAAATGCAAGATCACTTGATCTCAATTTTCTGGATAATTGCAGGAAGTGAAATGGCTTTCATTATGTATGTTGTTATATTATTGTTTCACTTTTCGTTTCGGGCTGCTGTTGTTTCTTCGGGCTCTGTCAGAAAGATTGTTTGATTCCCTGCGGATATGGTCGCTGTTGGGTGGAAACCTTGTTTGTCCAAGGGTTACTGGAAAGAGGACCCTGTGTTCCTATTGAGCCAATGCAGTTATACCGTATAGCTGTTAACACTTTAATTGCCCGGAACTATTTAATCCATTACATTCATGCGCCCAGTCGATTTATAAACACGGACGCCTTTTCCGGACGGACCCACCGGAAGTTCATGATGTTGTGTAGCAGCTAACAATGCCACACCACTCTAGAATCGAGCGACAACAACGGGAGACAAGAATAAATCTATCGAGACTAGCGACTGGACTGCGGAGCGCCGTCTAACACAGGATCTTTTTTCAGAAAAAGACGGGATGATTTAGATCGCGAGTTATGAACGTTTTAAGATTTTTGTTTTCATCAGCTAAACAGAGGAGGGAGTTTTTCGATGACGTCTCACTCTTGCGCGTCACCGAGGAGAGCCCAGGAGGTGCGCCTGGGCTATACAGCCATGCGATCTGTTCTCGTATCAATAAACTTCGTCTTTTGGACAATACTTCGTCCTGGGCGACGGGCGTTACTAATAGAAAGGACAAAGAACTTCGTCCTGGGCGTTCGGCGTGTTAATACTTTTCATTGGTTCAATATAACAATTTAGCTTGTAGATCGCCTATTTTGCTACTTTTGTATGAAATGGTAAATGGTAAATGGTGCATTTTTTATATAGCGCCTTTATCCAAGGCGCTTTACATAGATTGTGCATTACATTCACCCATTCATACACCGATTGCAGCGGAAGCCATGCAAGGTACCAACCAGCACATCGGGAGCAATTTGGGGTTCAGTGTCTTGCCCAAGGACACTTCGACATGTAGACAGGAGGAGCCGGGATTCGAACCGCCGACCCATGGATCATTGGACGACCTGCTCTACCTCCTGAGCCACAGTCGCCTGTATAGTATGACGAAGTAGAGAATTCATTTACAAAAATAAATAAATGATAATAATAAAAAATTCAAAAAACATTTCATCAAATAGAAATATGGAGATACAAGGTTTAAACCCTACGGCGACAATATGTTCCAGACTAGCAGAACCATTCAGCCAGGTCACCTTGCCAGCAGCCATAGACCAACACACACATAAACACACACAACCATTAAACACATTAACCATTAAACATTAAACACATAAACACACACAACCATTAAACACATCAGGATTTCCATGACAGGAATAATTAAGACCAGCGGACAAGGTGATACATTGGTATCACCTTCACAATGATGTTTGGTTGGCTTAATTAGTTCCTACGCTTCTTTATGCTCAACTTTTTAACACTTTGAATCTGAAAATTAAACGTTTCCCCCCAAATTTAAAATGAATACAGGCGTTCAACAAAGTAATTAATAGACTCTACTGTTCGGTGCTCTGGGTTATTCTCGACTAGGCTTGCGTGCATGTCGGGAACCGTGCAAATAGTTACATTTATATTGGATATGCAGCACAACCAAAGCCAACTGTTTGGGTTGGCCAATCAGGGAAGTCTGATTGAATGCATACAATCTCCCGAACACACAGATCTTTTTTTTTTTACTCTTTTAGGACGATGTCACAGACTGACAGTTACATAATATATTCATGGTTTTTCTGTTCTCAGAAACCGTTGGTCCATCTGAATTGCCATCCGGCTCCGCGCACCTCAGGGTCACATGAAACTCACAAGCCAAGTTCGGTCGGATGAGTTGAGGCAGGGCAAAAGTTTGTGTGACTGACACAGACAGAGATTCTGTGCATTACATTATAATATTATTGTTTACCAAACATCGCGGACCAATTTGTATGGGCAGTGAGTAAATACCCATTTGCTCAAAAGATTCAAAACAAAAATCTAAAATGTTCAGAAATAAACACAAATTCAAAGTAACTATTAAATACTGAATAATAAAGTAAATAAAATAAGTTATAAAATAAGAAGTAGTGAAAATAGTAGATCTACAGCAAACAACTGGATCTCTAACGCAGGGGGCTGCCATACTGTGTACGCCCAAGCAGCCCAACGGTCACGTGACCTCCCCCTTCCCATTCAATATGTCCCTCCATCTTTCATTGCTAGATATATTAGATCATATTTAGCTGCTGCCCCAATGCCAACCGCCCCACTATAACAAGATTGTGAAAATTGCAGCAGTAAATTAAATAATTTTAACACTCCTCTTTTAGTTTCTCTAATTACAACCTAAAATGTAAAGTATGTGTTTGAGTACAGTAAATGTACACACATCCAATACAACACATTTCTGTAGATTATATATTAATTGGACTGTGATTGGATCTTGGACATTGGATCCACATTGTATTTTGTATACACACGTCATTAAGCCAGCTCCACTACAACCTGAACAAGAGCTGCCTATAGCCTTTCTAATTCTAATTATTCCTTTCTGGCTAACAGCCAGTGGCATGTAGCGTGAGGCAGCTTGATGTACAAGACTTACCCCAATGTAACCCTTGATGCTGAGTGCCAAGCAGGGAGGCACTGGGTCCCATTTTTCAGTCTTTGGTATGACCCGGCCGGGGATCGAACTCCGACCTCCCAGTCTCAGGGCAGACACTCTAACCACAAGACCACTGAGCTGGTGTGTGGTGGTATTTACTGTATAATATGACATACGGTACAGAATCAGAATAAACTTTATTGTCACATCACATGTGTAAAGAAGTAGGTGAGATTTGTTTCTGTGCATTTTTCCAGTTGAAGAGAAAACATGTCAAATCGAAGTAAAAATCCAATTCACACACATAGCGTAAACCAGCAGGTATATTTGTCCCTGAGGTTACACATAAGGTGCAAAGTGTTAACACTTCCTCATTAGCGCTGCAGAATGTGTATCAACGCATTGTCGGGTTCACTTGTTATATTAGTTATATTATTATTTATTATCTTCTGTGCACAAACGGTGAGATCAGGGTCCAGCCTGGCCGTCTCATCCTCTGGTGAGGAGGAAACTTTGATGTACAGTGGCAGAAACTTGTTTCCATGGTGTTCCACACACACACACACACACACACACACACACACACACACACACACACACACACACACACACACACACACACACACACACACACACACAAGGGGGGGGGGCATTTGCCCAGTGAAAACTGGAGAAAAGAAATTGGACAGCATACACTGAGAGTGAGAGAAAGCTCAGAGTGGCAGAGAGAGAGAGAGAGAGAGGCACTTCACAGACGCAATTTTTTTATAGAGCACACACATCCTTTCATTGGTAATGGTGGATAATGTAACTCCTGTAGCGAGTTTATATATACAGAAAAAGTATATTTTTTATAGTGCCCTTAAGTTATTACACATTCACTGCCAGCTTTTAACACTAATTATGCTAATGACGTGTATACACGTCTTTAGAATTAAAACCGCAGGGTGCCTTGGATGTGTATAGGCGTCTTTAGGTCTTTTTTATTGATATAAAAAAAACATCTTTTGTTGGCCTTTCCTTCTTCAGCGTACTCCTTGTGTTCCGCATAAGCGCACTGCCGTTCACTTCCTTGTTTACAGCCCGATTAGAATGTCTCATACTACCTATAACCTATTACATGAAACCCCATTCTGCATAAGCACATCATCGCTGCTTCGTTCACAAAGTGAACAGCTAGTAACTTGTTAGCCATACATGCAAGGTTGCACAGACAGCGAAGCCACACCGTTATTATACCCTATAGTCTTGTCTTTTTCTGTTTGTTTATTGTTGCCAAATTGGTTTTGGAGCTGTGAGAGCAGTCTGCAGAGAGCATAGCTTATTATTAAACAACTGAACAGTTTTTTGGTTGCCTGCCTATCTGTCTGACTGACAGTTTGATTGTTTGTTGGTGTTATTCACTGAGATAGCATTTACTTGGAATGAAGTTGGTTTAAAAGAGAGACAGACAGACAGACAGACAGACAGACAGACAGACAGACAGAGAGAGAGAGAGAGAGAGAGAGATTTGATGAAACTTTTATAATGTTGCTGTAGCTTAGCCTGCTATATTTCTCTGGGGGGTTAAGGCTTCACTGCTTCAGACAGTGAAGCTGCTTTTAATGATGAGTAACTGGGAGCTTAGCTCACACCACTTTCCAAGTAGCTTGAACGACATCAGTACAGATGATGTACAGCTGGAGATCCCATGCCACGCTACACTGGGCCAGAGACAAAGATGGGGGAGTTATTAGGCCTCCTCGTTGAGATGTGTGCTCTAGTGAACACAACTTTGCCTGCTCAGCAGCCATAGCTGAGTGGGTAGAGAGGCCACCTGGGGAACCAAAGGTCCCGGGTTCAATGTGTTTCATGCCCCGGCCTTTTTCCAAGTGTCCCTGAGCAAGACACTTAACCCCTGACTACCCCCTGCGGCACTGCCCCTATAGCACTGCCCCCGTAGTGCCCGTTGCTCCTGACACTTGAGTTTAGGTGGTTGCACACTGGACGCGTTTTTTCGCAGCAGCTAAAAATCCGAAAACGTGTCCAGTGAGCAGGGACCTTAAATCTGGATTTAATGCAGATGACGCATTACCTGCAGAAGCACACACACACACACACACACACACACACACACACACACACACACACACACACACACACACACACACACACACACACACACACACACACACACACACACACACACACAGTATATTAATATTTCACGTCAACAATTTCCTTCAACCTCACTAATTACAGAGAAAGAGTTTGCTCCAGTTGAGGTTGAGGTTGAGTCAACCTGTCACCATCGTCAGGACACTGAACCACTTAAGCCTCTTCACCACGGGAAGGTTACAGCAAAAGGAGAGGAAGTGGCCCTTAATAAAGGTGCCCGTGGGCGTTAGCAGAGTTTGTATGGGTGGTTTCCATGAACACAATAGCCTTATTTGCCGATGAGTTCCCAGGTTGCCAGGTTGAACGTTTCCAACCTGGGACCCCAACAGCAAGAAAAATATGATGAATGTATTTATTTATTTGACTTTGAGCTGCCGAATCTGTCTTGAGAGATTTTAAATGATGTTAACTCAGTTATCGTTTGTGTGTGGCTTCCCCTCAAAGAGACACACCCTCAACATGCTGACGGTACTCTCTGGAACAGGAGTTCTTAAAGTGGGGTCCGGGGACCACCAGGGGTCCTTGGAGGGGTACCAAGGGGTTCTCAGCAAAATGATGTGATATAGCGTCACTATCATTTGAACCATAATACCTAACACCACGCCAAAATTAAACTAATTTAAACTAATAATTAAACTAAAAGCCAAATCTTGGTGACTTGGTGAAGTCCGCCCCCTGCTATAATATGTTATACTTTGGCAATTAAAAAGTAGCAGACATAAGCTTGTAGGCCTACATCTATATTTTTGAAAAAAAATCTTGAAAGTCTCTGCAACTCTTTTAATATATTGTTAGAACTAGAACAGAAATAGAACACACATCTTTGCTTCTGGGGGGGTCTCCCTGGCACAAAACATTTGTGCCAACTACATGTCATTTTGTTGGGTCCTTGACCTTGACACAGACAAGTTTGATAACGACTGAACTAGAAGACTTATTTTGGCCCTGTTGCAAGTTACAGACAGGTGCTCTTTCAGGGAGGTTTTGAATGAGGATAGGGGCATTATTTGGGAGAGAGGTGCAGCATGGGTGTGAGAGAGATGGATTGGTGGAGATAAGATTCGGGAGGTGAGGGAAATAAGGTGGCAGACAGAGCGCGGGGGGAGTAGGCCTACCTCCGTAAATTCTTTCACATTGGTGCAGCCATGTCGTCGTCCATTATGCCGAAATGACAGGCGACAGAGTGCATGCACTCAAATTTGTCGACTGTTGAGCTGTTGCTCTACAGTTGTGTTAAATTCCTGTGAGAAGCTAGAAGAGAAGTGATTGAATGATTAATGACGCCTTGCCAGGACAATATATTGCGGAACTCTCTCTCCCCTGACTCCTGCATCATTAAGACCCAGTCACTCTGGTGCAATGTCATTTCAGCTTCTTGTTGAGGTTATTAAGAACTTCATGGCCTACAACAGTGGTAACCAACCGGGTCGATCTTCAAAGCCATCACATTCGATCCCAAACAGTTTTGTGTATTGGGAGAGGAATTGTGCAAAGGTGACATATACATGTGAATATTCGTTGAACTGAGAAAGTCAATATTGTGTGCATTGAAGGGAAGATATCTGTAATAGCAATTTGTTTCATGTCCCTGTGTGTTTTATTTTGGCAGACATTGTTAATAGTTGGCCATTAATTACACAGCTATCCGTGCGTGTTTATTCATATTTAGACTACTAGCCTTTGTGGTGATGCATGTTTGGACTGTCATTTCCCTAATTTAGATTTTCACCTAATAGTCGAGTATTATAATCATATTCAGGAGTGGAAATTCATAGTGCTTTAATGAGCCACAGGTTAAACCTTATCTAATGATGTTTTGCTGTCTAAGTTGTAATTAAAAATAGAAGCCACTAAGGCATAAAATACGGAAGGTAAACAACCTGCTGCTTGGAGCGTCATTTATTTCATATCAATTTATATTGCTCCCGGGTTCAGAAGTCTTGTAACTCAAAACCTGAAACTCATGGCTTTGCTACTTAGTGAAATTGCTGTAATTATACAGCATATTAAAGTGATTGTGACATTTAAAAAAAAGTTTTTGTAATTTTTCTTAATTATTTGTAGGTTTTCTGAGCTCAATTGCACCCAAAAAAATGTTGAGTAGATTTTCAGTCTGGGGTTTTCTGGCTCAAACAAGTGCTCTGATTTGCTTATGGAGTGTACGGTAAGCGTCCACAAATCCCATATATGACATAGAAATGTGCCAGCTGCAGCCCAAAAGGCTTCGCTGAAGTTCAGTTTTTTTGGGTGTAATTAAGGTCATAAAACCTAAAAGAAAAACGAAAAATAATAGAAAATTAATGTCATGAAATCTTTAAGTTTGCACGTAATATAGCACAGTGACTGTTTTCTCACTGTTCTGCAACATAACTTTTACACTTTGTATTGCTTATTATGCAGGTCTTTTAGCCTGTCCAGAGTTTGAAACACCAAATGTGTACTTAAGTTAAAGTACTGAAGTACTCACGTGTTCAAAAGTGCATATGTTGGGTACAAAGTGTGTGTTTGTGTGTGTGTGTGTGTGTGTGTGTGTGGGGGGGGGGGGGGTCCCCAGCCAAAAACATTGAGAACCCCTGTATTGGGGCTATTCAAATTAACATATTTTGGTTCCAGGGACCCCCATGAGCATTTGTAGAATCGGCCTCAGGCCTAAATGGGTTAAGTAGTTAAACTGTTACATGCATGACCCCTGAACAGTGTTTATGCCAAGTTGGGTACAGATCTAAACAAGTGTGCCCCCCCCCCCCCCCCCCCCCCTTAGCACCTGACTTGGCTCCTGGTGTACTCTCATGGCACACTTATGAACAGTGTTTGTGCCACGTTTGGTGAGGATTGGAGCAAGTGTTATGTTTGTGACGTACACCATCCATGGTCTACCCACCCTCTAGTCATGTTTTATAGGATTTCTGAAGATCAATTATTTTATTAACAATCACCCCGTGTGAACTGAGCGGTGCAGGTTGCTCAACAACACTGCTGACTGGCTGCAGTTATACAGTAGTTAAACTGCTCAGTGTGAATGGCCCTTTAGGCTGCTCAACAGTGTATGAATCAGCTGCAGGGGTCAATGGGTCTTACTACAATTTACAATTTACAATTTAGGCATTTAGCAGACGCTCTTAATCCAGAGCGACTTACAATAAGCAAGAACAAAAAGCATGGGAATACATCACATATGTAAAAATGCATTTATCGCGAAACATGCGTAAGCTAAGAACGTGACTAGAACATATCTATATAATGACACTATACATATAAACTATAACTAGAACATATCTATATAATGACACTATACATATAAACTACACATATATGCTATACTATGCTGGACATATATACTATGAAGTGCTATGACTACATACAATGCACTTATTGTGCTGTCTACATGACATTTTCAAATGCTATATAAGTCTAAGAAGTGCTGTCTAAGGGGGGTAGGGTAAGTGCTATGGGCCATGATGGAGTCTGAAAAGGTGGGTTTTCAGACTACGGCGGAAGATCGGGAGTGATGCTGCAGTTCTGATTGCAACGGGAAGTGCATTCCACAGTTTTGGGGCCAGAAGGGAGAAGAGTTTGGGACGTGTGGAGCGTTGTCCCGGCGTTTTTAGTGAGGGTACTTCCAGCTTCCCTGCGTTGGCTGATCTGAGTGCGCGGGAGGGTTTGTAGGGTTCAATCATGCTGGCAAGATATGGGGGAGCCATACCTTTGGTTGCTTTAAATGCCAACATCAGAGTTTTGTATTCTGTGCGGGCAGCGACCGGGAGCCAGTGCAGGGAGCGGAGCAGGGGGGAGACATGTGAGAATTTTGGCTGGTTGAAGACCAAGCGAGCTGCGGCATTTTGGATCAGTTGGAGAGGCTTCAGTGCACATGCCGGTAGGCCAGTAAGGAGAGAGTTACAATAGTCAAGTTTTGACAGGACTGTTGTCTGGATTAGGAGCTGGGATGATTCCTGGGTGAGGAACGGTCTAATTCGTCGTATGTTATAGAGTGTGAACCTACAGGATCGAGTGACAGCTGTGATGTGAGTTTTGAACGAGAGCTGACTGTCCAGGACAACACCAAGGTTCCTGGCTGTTGGGACAGACGTTACCAGGGCGTTGTCTACGGAAATAGTTAGCTCCCGCATCGGGCAGGACTTAGCTGGGAAGAAGAGAAGCTCAGTCTTGTCTGGGTTCAGCTTGAGGTGGTTGGAGGACATCCACTGTGAGATGTCAGCCAGGCAAGCAGTGATGCGCTCTTCCACCTGGGTGGCAGAGGGGGGGAAGGATAGAAACAGTTGTGTGTCATCGGCATAACAGTGATATATATTGTGAGCAGAGATGATAGTGCCAAGGGATTTAGTGTACAGTGAGAAAAGGAGGGGACCAAGTACAGATCCCTGTGGGACCCCAGTTTGGAGGGTTCGGGGGGATGATAACAGACCTTTCCAGGAGACCTGGTAGGTCCGGTCGGTGAGGTAAGAGGAGAACCACTTTAGTGCCGTCCCGCCGATGCCTAGATCCGCTAGGGTGTCTAGGAGCAGCTGGTGGTTCACTGTGTCAAATGCTGCTGATAGGTCTAGGAGAATCAGGACTGCAGAGTGGGAAGCAGCCTGGGCAGCATGTAGTGCTTCTGTGACTGCCAGCAGGGCAGTTTCTGTGGAGTGGGCCTTTTTGAATCCGGACTGGTTGGGATCTAGCAGGTTGTTATGTGAGAGATGGAGAGAGAGCTGGTTGGAGACAACACGTTCAATGCTTTTTGATAGAAATGAAAGGAGTGATACCGGTCTGTAGTTCTTGACATCTGAGGGGTCAAGGGTTGGTTTCTTGAGGAGTGGTGTTACTCTGGCTGACTTGAGGGCAGATGGGACGCAGCCTGAGGTTACTGAGGTGTTGATGATGGAGGTGATGAAGGGGAGCAGATCAGGTGCGATGGTCTGGAAGATTGGAGACGGGACAGGGTCGAGAGGACAGGTGGTAGGTCTAGTGGAAGTCACTAGTTGTAGGACCTCGTCTGGGGAAAGAGGAGAGAAGGAGGACATGCATGGTGTGTTGGGGTTAGTGTTGGTTGAGTCAGATGCCACTTTATGGGGGAGGGGGGGGAAGGAGCTGCTGATATCGTCAACCTTCTTCTCGAAGTAGTTGACAAAAACATCAGCAGTGAGGGATGAAGGTTGGGTGGGGGGAGGGGGCTTAAGGAGGGAGGAGAAAGTGGAGAAGAGCTTCCTTGGGTTAGAAGTACAGGATTGGATTTTGGTGTGGTAGAAATAGGTTTTAGCAGTGGTTAGTGAGAGGGAGAAGGCAGAGAGGAGTGAGTGAAAGTGGGATAGGTCATCAGGTAGCTTTGTCTTGCGCCATTTCCTTTCGGCTGCCCTTAGAGGTGTTCGTTCAGATCTGAGAGTTTCAGATAACCAGGGAGCCGGTGGACATGAGCGAGCTGGCCTGGATGAGAGCGGGCAGTGTTGGTCGAATGCAGATGAGATAGAGGAGAGGAAGGATGAGGTTGCAGAGTCAGGTGAGAGAGAGAGGAAGGACTCCAGGGAGGGTAGAGAGGAGAGAATAGAGGATGAGAGGGAGGAGGGGTTTAGGGATTTGAGATTGCGTCGGGTGGTGACGTTAGGAGGGTTAGTGGGTTTAGGCGGGAGGGTGGAGAGAGAGGGAGAAGGCTATGAAGTGGTGGTCAGACCTAATTAACGGAGTAACAGAGAGTGTAGAGGGAGAGCAGGCTCTGGAGAACACAAGGTCCAAAACATTACCAGCCTTGTGAGTGGGAGGGGAGGGAGATAGTGAGAGGTCAAATGAGGCCAGAAGGGATGTAACGGGAAGATACTTCTCTGCTGTAGGTAGGTTGAAATCGCCCAGTAGGATCAGGGGGGTGCCATCTTCCGGAAATGAACTAATCAGGGAATCTAGTTCTTCCAGGAAGTTCCCAAGAGTTCCTGGGGGGCGATAGAGCACAATGAGGGTGAGGGGGACTGGTTGTGATATTGAGATAGCATGGAATTCAAATGTGGACAGAGAAAGGTGAGAGAGATTTAAGACACGGAAATTCCATTTGGGGGACATTAGTAGTCCTGTGCCACCCCCTGCACCTGTTGGGCGGGGGGTGTGGGTAAACTTGTGGGAAACAGAGAGGGCGGCCGGGGTTGCAGAGTTGTCTGGGGTAATCCAGGTTTCAGTCAGAGCAAGGAAATGCAGAGACTTGAGGGAGGCGTGGCCTGAAATGAATTCAGGCATTTTCTTTTTGGTAGCTGCATGGCAGTTCCAGAGGCCTCCCTCCACCACCATGTGGTGACTGGGTGAACGAGCTGGATAGATGAAATTTGAGGGATTTCTGAGACGGGGGAAGTAGTGACTAGGACGGCATGAGGGGGAAAGTATGGGGATGGTGGGAAAACACATTGTACAGAGAAAAATAGGTAATATATATATATATAGTGGTAGTAATAATAATAGAACAAAAACCGTAGTAATACTGATAATAATAATAATAATACTAATAATTACAAATAATAATAATAATAATAACAATAATAGTAATGACAATAATATGTAGTGAAAAAGGATGATACAAAAGGTTGATACAAAACCCTGGGAGGTGGTTTTTCTTCGCTTGATGTGTCTCTGGATGTCCGGGTCTTTAGCGTTGTCAACAGACATTGGAGCTGTTGAGGCCGTACTCTAGACAGACAGACATACAGACAGACACACTCGGCCAGTCAATGGGGCGGTTAGGCACCGCTAAAAGTTTTTAGTTTTTTATGTTTGATTAGCTATGTTGCACCACCTAATTCGAATGTGGAATACAAAGTCTGTTGTATGCATGTGTGTGTGTGCGCGAGTATGTGAGTGCGTGCCTGTGTGTGTGTGTGTGTGTTCATTTATATTCTCCTCACAATGTGTGCTGTATATATAACACTCGATGTGTGATATTTATTAAACAGAAAAATCTATTAACCATGAGGGCCTCTTTCAGCCTAATGGCAGCTGCAGTCATTTTTGTTGTTTTCAATCTCTGCAGAAAAAGTCATTTATTTTGGAGATATAATATGGTAAAAAAAAAAATCATCATTCATCAAACTCAAAACCCAATAACAACTAAAGTTAACTTCCAAGCTCAACCAGTATAGACTGAACTCTCTGTATTTGTATTTGTGTGTGGAAAGTGTTAACACTTTGCACCTTATGTGTAACCTCAGGGACAAATATACCTGCTGGTTTACGCTATGTGTGTGAATGCGGATATCTTGGATTTCTATTTGACATGTTTTCTCTTCAACTGGAAAAATGATGGAGCTTGTGTGTGTGTGTGTGTGTGTGTGTGTGTGTGTGTGTGTGTGTGTGTGTGTGTGTGTGTGTGTGTGTGTGTGTGTGTGTGTGTGTGTGTGTGTGTGTGTGTGTGTGGCAGAGGAGTCAATACCTCCCTTGGCCTTGTGGATTCCTCTATGGATTTGAATCCAGGTTGCTTATATTTATTAATAATTATAATATGTCAAATTTATATAGTGCTTACCCAAAGAAGCTTTACAAAACTAAGACTAAGGAACACTACAAACAGTGTAATGACTAATGAGTTAGTAGCAGGGGAAAGCAATATTGAAGAGGTGGGATTTGAGTGTGGTTTTGGAAGGTTTGGACGGTGGGGCATCTCTGAGGGTTTCGGGGAGTGCATTCCACAGGGTTGGGTCAGCGAAAGCAAAAGCTCTGTCGCATCAGATACGGTATTTGGTCTTGGGGATCTCAAGGAGGTTTGCGTCATCAGACCTGAGGGAGCGCGACGGGACATGCGGTTTGAGGAGATTGTAGCGGTAGGGGGGAGCGGGAGGGGACATGAGGTTTGAGGAGATTGTTGCGGTAGGGGGGAGCGGGAGGGGACATGAGGTTTGAGGAGATTGTAGTGGTAGGGGGGAGCGGGAGGGGACATGAGGTTTGAGGAGATTGTAGTGGTAGGGGGGAGCGGGAGGGGACATGAGGTTTGAGGAGATTGTTGCGGTAGGGGGGAGCGGGAGGGGACATGAGGTTTGAGGAGATTGTAGTGGTAGGGGGGAGCGGGAGGGGACATGAGGTTTGAGGAGATTGTAGTGGTAGGGGGGAGCGGGAGGGGACATGAGGTTTGAGGAGATTGTAGTGGTAGGGGGGAGCGGGAGGGGGCATGATGTTTGAGGAGATTGTAGTGGTAGGGGGGAGCGGGAGGGGACATGAGGTTTGAGGAGATTGTACCGGTAGGGGGAGCGGGAGGGGACATGAGGTTTGAGGAGATTGTACCGGTAGGGTAGCCTGAATTTTTATGTCGTTTCACTTCATTATTCAGACTGAAAGCCCTCCCCACGGCAGCAGTTTATGGGATGGGTGTCGTCAAAGCGGCAGTCTTCGGTGAGTGGTTTATACCAACTTATCAGAATAGTAGGAAAGCAGATGACGTTGTTGTCAATCATGTGGCTATGGCTAACCCGTTTGCTAACCAAACAAACACAGCCAACGAGCGCTACTAGTATGTGAACAAAAGCGGTAAAATATGTCGGATGATGATGTTTATAAAACCTCTCGTGTCTGTAAAGAAACTATTTATCATACGTCGATTTAATAGCCAGATTGATACGGTTGTGAGTTACCGCCATGTTTGTTGTCTGACGCTGTTGAGTGACGGGGCTGATGGCCAATCAGCTTACTACCAATCAGCTTACTACTTGGCTACGTTCGGGTTTCCGATTTCCGGACTAGTAGCGATCGTTGGCTACGTTCGGATTTCCGAACGTAGCTGACACCGTCGTCGGGAGAGACTCCAGACCTGAATCGCCAGAACATATTTTCTTAATGGGCGTGGCTAGCGATTCAGGGCTGGAGCCAGGCTAGCGGTAGGGGGGAGTTCACTTCAATCTGAGCCCCGGCGTATAGCCAGAACCACAAAAGCAGTACAGCTTGTGCTCCACTGCCACACAATAATTACTGCGTGGTGAGTGGCGTTCTATTCTGTGATGTCCAAAAGTACATTTCTCACAACGTAAACAAAACTGGATCTCTAATATGGCAAATTGATGTCAGGAATTGTGACATCACTTTGTGCCGTGCTATGAGCATGTAGATCTAAAAAATCTAATCTCGGAAGCCCAAGGGGGATCCCACATGATTTGGGGGGAGTCCCTACGATCTGTTATTTTCACAATATTTATCTGTGGAACTGAGTCAAACTAAATGTAATACGTCAACTGACTCAACTCCCACAATTCCAAGTGCTTGTCAAGGTGGGGGTGAGGAGGGGTCCCAGTTCAAATATTTTTACTTTGGGGGGGTCACGGCCTGAAAAGGTTGAGAATCACTGGTCTAATGTTAAAGTGTTAACGTAACAGAACAACAGAGTCAGGCTGTGTTGTGGAGCCTGCATGGTGGCTACTGGCACAAAGCACTGTCCATAATGCTTTTGTTTTGTTGCTGGGGGGGTGTCATCAGTCAACAGCTTCCCCCTCATCCTAGCCCCCTCCGTATGTCATAGCACCCTGTGGTGACAGATGTGTTCCACATAATATGCATGATCTGGTCAGTGGTGGAAAAAGTACTCACATACTGCAATGTATAAAAATATCCTGTTTTTTACTTGAGTAAGTACAAAAAACATTGCTATCAAAATGTACTTTATACCAAACGTAGAAAGTACTCATTTTGCAGAATGTCCCATTTCCCAAGTTTTCAAATGTATACAAATCTTTTGAAAATAGCAGATCTACAGATCTGAAGTGGGTAATGTTATGTAATAATCACAATCTACAAAGTAACCTAGTAGCCGGACTAAGGTTTATAAATACATTTAGTGGACTAAAAGTATACTATTTGCCTCTGAGATGTAGTGCAGTAAAAGCAATACTCCAGTAAAGTAAAACAAAGAAATGCCATACAGTAGCAGGCCAGGATTCCTGGGTGTGGGTACAGCATTTCTAAATAGCCCCCCATCCGTCAGATGTATTTCCCCCGGATAGTATATTATTTTGACCAATCACAACACTTTGTATTTTTGTAAAGCGTCAACGTTATTTCCTTGAGCGGTACTTCTGCTAAAATCCCACTACTTCCGCCAAACGTGCACCAAGGCCCGCCCCCACTCGATCATGATTGGAGGAAGGCCCCTCTCATCCTGATTGGATGAAGGCATGGCTAACCCTAGCCAAAAACGAAACCTATGGTTTTTTGACTCCATGTGTTAACTGGGGACAGAGAGGAACTCCTTATGGTCAGCACAATCTATAGTAGGGGGGATTATTCCCCCCCCCCCCCCCCCAAAAAAAAAAAAAAAAAAAAAGGTATTTGAATTAAGTGAAATCACTGAATATAGGCCTACCTTTAATAGTCCGGTCCGTGCGAGCACCTCCACCATTGCTGTTTTTGGGAGACGAGGAGGGGGTCTTCTTCTTCTACGAAATAGAATGGAAGTGAACGGTGGCGGGAGCTGAACTATCGCTAGCGCCATCTAGCGGTCTATGAGTTAATGGGTTAAAACACACACACACACACACACACACACGCACGCATGCATGCACAAACACACAGTCACACACAGTCACACACACACACACACACACACACACACATACATACACACACACACACACACACACACACACACACACACACACACACACACACACACACACACACACACACACACACACACACACACACACACACACACACACACTTTCTAAAGATCTCTCCTCGCCAACATTGTTTGTATAATGTAAAAAGTCGAGCTGATTGCACTGCTGCACTCAGTCTGACTCACTTAGCTGAAAGCCTCAAACCTGGATGTGATTGTACGCACACTCACTTATTCCGGTGGTCAGGTTAATCATGCTTGACACTACATTACAAGCAGGGCAGATGATAAATATGCATTTTGTTTTCATTTACCTCAGCGACCTGACGTCGCAAGTTGTATTGGTTGTGAAAGGCGGGCACCATTCCAAAGCCAACAAAGTTTGTGTCCTTCGTTTCTGTTTGCAGAAAAAAAAGTAACACAACATAAAAGCAGTGTCTGTGTTGTCAATCGTTACATTATTATGGCCCGCCGTTTGTTCAAGTTTCCGTTTGCTGCAAAAGAAAAATCAGACCCATCTGAAGTGAGTGGTGCTGTACTGTACTGTACTGTACTGTACTGTACTGTACTGTACTGTACTGTACTGTACTGTACTGTACTGTACTGTACTGTACTGTACTGCAGGGGTTCTCAACCCGTTTGTCGAAATATTTTGGGGGGTCCGCCCAAAAAATAAAATAAAATAAAATATAGTTGTTTTTGCAACTGAATGGCTGGAAAATGGAAATTACACATAGTGCACTGCATGCACAGACTTACCGTAATGATTATATCAGGTTTCAGTATTTATTTATGATATATTTTCGCTATTATTAAGGTTATTGTATAGCGGTCAATTTGTATTGGGCATGGGGAGGGGGGGTGGGGGTCGCGAGACACGGCCAAAGCATTTCCGGGGTCCCCAGCCAAAAACGTTGAGAACCCCTGCTGTACTGTACTGTACTGTACTGTACTGTACTGTACTGTACTGTACTGTACTGTACTGTACTGTACTGTACTGTACTGTACAAGCCCTCCTCCCTGGCCTGTGTGTGTCTGTGTAAGGCTGTGCAACAGTGACACTTGGTGGTGAACAAACGCTATAACGCTATTTTCGTGCTTGGACAGACAGACCCAGGGACCCAGGGACAGACCCAGGGAGAGACCCAGGGACACACATAGCTGTCTATAGGAGTGGTTGCACCACTCAAAAGGTATACAATACTAGTGTCTGTCTGTCTTCTCGGTCACAACTTTACAGCTACATTTTTTATTTAATTTTTTTCAATTTCCTTTGCAATGGGGGGAATGTCAGGGGTGTCAAATTGAAAGTGTAAAGGTAACCATGAGGCCAGGTTGGTCCTCTCTGACCACATGCAGGGCTCAGTGTGTGACAGCAGTTCCGTCTAGCAGGGCTACAGGCTGATTGATGTTAAGAGCTCCCATGTCAGTGGGTGGAGAAGGAGAAGGAGGGAGGCCACAGGATATTAGAAGGGGGAAGGAAGAAAAAAAACAGAGGTGATGTTAAGCGTGACGGGAGCACAGACTTGCCACAAAATAAACGCCACGTGTATCCATCTTGACTAGACACAAGATCTAGCTCTTCACGCTCTCTGAACATGTCATGCAGTTCTCATGAGGTTCTGATAGACCCAGAGCTCAAGATACTGTGAAACACCATATCTACAGTGTGCTGAAGTCCCTTAACTATGAACGTAAGTGTCCATAAGTGACTGTAAACTTCCATAAGTGAAGTCAAGTTAATATGCTTTAGTGTCAAACGACACATCACACAAATAAAGTGATGTCAAAGCGATGCGTGTGTCACAGATGACGTTCTTCACGGATCTTGCGTGCGTACTGCGTACCTCTGGACACCAGGTAGTAATAGGTAGTTACAGATGTTCTCATAAAATGTCACATACTGTAATCTGTTTTGTTGGCAAGATGAAGTAAGCTCCGTTACCAAGGAGACTAAACTCCTTGTTTACATTTTGTGGCAAGGATTTTGGCAAGTCACAGACAACCTGAATGCTCAGAACTGGGAAAGTGGTGAGACAGTGCCTCCATGTCAGAATTAAATGAACTCTCAGGAGTATGTTCATTTTGCTGCAATGGTAAACATGTCAGGTTGGCCATTTGGTCATCCAGTTTCATTTGGACAGTGGATGTCCCCTGGATGTCCTGGATGTCCCCTGTATGTCCTGGATGTCCCCTGTATGTCCTGGATGTCCCCTGTATGTCATGGATGTCCCCTGTATGTCCTGGATGTTCCCTGTATGTCCCCATTTAAGATGTGCAACATGGTTTCAGCTATTTGTGCATGACCATGATGTATACAGTGAGGAGGGAGATGAGTTTAGATGGTAAAACCTACAACCTCGCTTTCAGAGTAAAGACAGCAATGCAAGTCATTTACATTTTTTTTTAACAGTTAACCTTGGAGGGGTTTTTTGTTTGTTTTTTTGTTTTTTTACCCACTCCAAGGTTACTTCAGCCTAGCCCAGATCATGTAATATTCAAATACAAGCTTGTAGATTGGGTATTTTGTACCCAATCTATTTTGGAAAAAATATATTTTCGACTATTATTTATAATGTCATGATATGCCCAAAATTCGGATGCCAATGGATGAAATCAAGTTATGATTTTATGCAAACCCATCCAAACAGATAAGGCCACACTTCCTCTCTGTGACAGCCTGCTGACTCACAGTGTTCTTACTCTCATGGAGGAGGAGATCATTATTAAACTAGAAAAAGTGCCCTTCTGGGCACAGGTCTCCACCAGGAGGATAGGAGTGTGTGTGATGTTTGGCAAAATGTTTAGGAGTAATATAAACGTGTGTGTGTGTGTGTGTGTGTGTGTGTGTGTGTGTGTGTGTGTGTGTGTGTGTGTGTGTGTGTGTGTGTGTGTGTGTGTGTGTGTGTGTGTGTGTGTGTGTGTGTGTGTGTGTGTGTGTGAGTGACAAGGCTTGGCCTGTTGTAGCGCCACCATGAGGCTGATTTGAAAACTGTCAAGTGGTATTTCTTCCTCAGCCTAGTGGGAATATGCATGCACAGTTTCACCGCAATCGGACGCTGTGTTGAGTAGTTGTGGCGATTTTTACAAAACGGGTACAACTCCTGAAAAGTTTAGAAGCCAATCGTAGCCAATCAGGGTGGATTATGAGAAATCAAACAAACCCGTCTTCCACATGACTATGTCACCGATTCGTGTGAAATTTGGATAAAATCTGAGGAGTAATATTAGAAAATGTGTTTTACATAATGTCGGCCTCCTGGTGGTGCTATAAAGAGAAGATTCCAGGCAAAGGTTTTTCCTTGGCCTCTAGGGAGTTGGCATACAAAGTTATACACAGATCTGTGCAGTTAGAGGTAAAAACACTAATCGGCCAGTTATAGCGCCACCATGAGGCTGAGTTGAAAATATTCAAGTGGCATTTCTTCATCGGCCTAGTGGGAATGTGCACAGAAATCACACGATGTGTTCATGATTTGCAGCATTTTGTTTGAAACTGAGCACTCCTGCGAACTTTGGAGCCAATCAGGATGGAGCCAATCAGGATGGAGTCTGAAAAATCTGTTTCATTGAATGGCTCTGGAGAGACTGTGTACCAATTTGCGTGATGTTTGGACAAAATCTGTAGGTGTACTGACCAAAAAATTGTTTTGCACAAAGCAGCCTCCTGGTGGCGCCGGTGGCCAATGTGAAAACCTTGGGGCAGAGGTTCAGCTGTGGCATTCAGGGAGTGTGTGTGCAGAGTATGGCTGCGGTCAAGCCGAGATTAGCTGTCCACAGACGGACGGACACACGGACGGATGGACGGACGGACGAATGGAGTGCAAAACATACTCTCTTCCCATGCCTTCGGCCTGGTGGAGACAATTATATAAATGCTCTGTGGGCAGCGAACTACACATTTAGTCATGGTCATCGCCAAGTGTGAGACTTGTGACCTTTGTCACCCTGTCACGTTGTGGGCTCACTCTGACGTGGGGTGCTTTTGCAGTGAAGAGCATACATCACAGTGTTCCCCTCGCTGCCGCACTGCTGTTGATTTGTGGGTATTGGTTTTGTCTTCACACAATTAGTTTAATTTGCATAATTATTAGTTTTGTAAACACTTTACAGGAGAACTCAAAATCTATGCATGATCTGTGCTTATCTGTCATTCGCCTCAAAGTCATAAAGCTATAAAATAAATAAATGCAATGAACTCATTTCAAGTGAGATTTATATCAGAGTGGAGAATCCCCACTGAGTAAGGTTTGTACTTTCTACTTGCTGAAAATAGCTGATCGCTGCAAAGTTTGTCAATTTGCTATTTTCTGCAAAGCTTTCCCCCTGGGATTTAAGTGCTTAAATCAATCAAACTCTTCAAGTCAAGTCAAGTCTGAATGGAAAAAAAAATACCGCAAAATCGAGTTAAAACGATCCGAAGTTTCGGAACAAAAGCCTCACGTTTATTCTTCTAGGGAAGCGAGGCTTTACAGGAGTTTGGGGTGTATGCGTGCGTGCCAGTGAGGTTAACGCAGGCAAGTGATGGATTACAGACATATGTTTGAGGGAAGGAAATGTATTTTCCTATGGTTGACCACTCAGACACAATTGCCTTCCTGCTGCACAAAAAAGAGCTTTCTCTCACCTGGCTAGAGCTCCTTGTATTCAGTGAATTCTGGGATAGGGTTCTGCCTAAAGATTAATGATTAATTATGAAAGCTCTCTAAAGGTATTATCACCAGATTAGCTTGCGGTTGTAATGCTAGTGGTTAACAGGTCTTGTTGCTTTGACCAAGATGGCCACTCCATATATTTCTGTGATAACAATTATCTTTGGCTGCGTTTTCTCGGAATTGAGGCTCAGATTGAGGTGTTTGAACAGAACGTTGATGTTTTAGTGGCTCATTAAAACATCGACACTACCTCGCTGTTACAATATGAATGCTTCTGATGACTTTTAAAGTTACGACTGTCACATTAGCGTTAGATGATTCGCTTCCAGTTCATAAATAAAAGAGCCCGTGCATCCGGCTGACAGGGAAGCGACAGCGCCGGTGTTCAATGGTGGCAGTCAAAGTGTTCATTTGGTGGTGGTAACATTAGTGTTTTCTCGCTGTCATATGATTCAAACCACCGGGATCATTTATTTATTTTTGGAATACAGTTCTTGAATATTAAGCGATATTAAACTCATCTGTTATTCAGAATGTTAGGGGGGGGAAACGGTAGGACAAAAAGTAGGTAGGATGTGTAAATTATTGTGAGGTCAATTATTGCAATGAAGAGCATGCATGACACCTATTCTTGGCACGGTGGATCCATTCAAACAGTGCTTCTCATGTCAAGGACCCACAAATAACAGATCTACAAGCTCACAACATGTTGTTTTCTGACACATTGTGAGCTTGTAGATCTGATATTTTCATAAAGGTTTACATTATATCGGGTTAAATGTGGTTAAACTAAAACTTGATGTTATGTTATGCATTTGAGAAAGTCTGCAAAATCATAATATTTGTAATGCTTGTCCAAGTGTCTACACTTCCACCACGGCCTTACCTGTATCCTTGAAAGTATGGCGATTCTTCCCCTCTCCCCCGCCGCCTCCCTGCTGTTGGTTTGTGGGTAATTGGTTTCATCTGCTTTGGCGGAGCATAGGCCAGAACCACACCTGGAGGAAGATAAGGAGAGGCTTGTATACCACTGGACCTGAAAGGTTTTTGGGGCGTGAGGCAGCCCCAGGCAGCATGTGGCCCCTGTGTGATACCAGAGCAGACGGGCAGAGGTCCTGTGACAGGTGACCTCCCTCTCTCAGCCGGTGGCTGTTTATATGCAGTGTTTCCTTTTTTTTTATCACGCCTCACCACAAGCCTAATTAACGGGGTGTTTGCATAGCGGTTGCAGAGTCCTAAGCAATGCCGCTACGCTGTGCTTTAATACCTTTAACACTGGCTACTCAAGTCCCTGCGACGCAAGCCAATTAATCCTAATATAATTAGAAAGTGGTGAGGTGCAGGAAAAAGTCAGATATTTATATCAAAATCACAGGCTTTTCTCATCCCATCATCACCCCATAGTTATCTCCCTCCTCGAGGTTTCTGTTGTAAGATACGGAAAGCACAGATTACCCCTTTGGTGTCAACTCAAGGATGCGTCCTCTGGTAAATGATGAAGCTCGCTAAGCTATTTTATTGGGTTTTTAGAATTATGCAGGGGGTCAGGCCAAGGTTGCAGGGGGAACATTACTTGGGTACGGAACCAGCTGTGAAATGTGCTATTAACGTTGTGATCCGTCACAAAGTATGTGTTCGGGGATGCACTTTCGGTCAAGTCTCTCAAGTAAGCACGGCGGAGTAATGTGCATGGATGTCAGCATCACTCAGGAAATCTTTGTCCAGTCAAATGTGAGGGGTGTTGAAGGAATAAAGTATAATTTTCCATAATCCTGTATAAGACAGTAGAGCATTTGAAAGTGCAGACCTTCAGTTCCCACGCAAGTTTTACACGTCACAGTTCATTGTCAGGGGGCAAGCAAAACATTGTCCATTTCGCACAACACAAAAAGCGTATAGATGCATATGAATAGCCTATTCATTATGACTGTATAAACCTTGATTATTGTATTATGCCGTTCTTACCACGACTGGTCAACAATTTAATAAGACCATGTAGGCTAATGCCCACCCTCTTCAAAATAAACTAAAGTCAGCTCAGCTATAACATCTACTTAGTTATTTTTTTCCTTAAAATGTAACCTATTAGGGTCAATATAGACCTAATTATAAAATGAAACTGGTTAATAATATGAATATTTATGTTACTGTATTGTACTGTACTGGAGTCTGGAGCCTATTATAAGAGTATATTTTTCATGCTGCTGGCTTTAATTATTTCATTTTGTGGATGGACCCGTTTATTGACTGAGAAGCATAATACATACACACAGACATAGACAGGAACACCCATAAACGTCACATCCGGTTTTAGTGTTGGGTAAAGAAAATGCTCTTTCCCATAGAGTTATAACAGCGTACGATCCTTTGGATCACTTTCAGAGCGATTTGTTGGACGATATACTGTACATATTGACAGCCAAGAAAAATCCATCAAAAGGACATTTGGAACGCAATCGTTCACTCGCTCGGTGGCCATTTAATCATATAATGGGGGCGAGTCGAGTTGCGACGCGTTGTGAGCTGAGCTTGTAGATTGTTTGTTTATATCCCCCCCAGAATGGGGTTCAAGTGGTTTATAATCAGAGTCAGATTATCCTCCACTTTATTGCATGCGACAAGTTGCACAAGCACCAATGAGATCTGAGACTTTCCCTCTCCAGATCTCCCTCCGTACACAAAACGTGCAGACAGTGTGTAATTGCCTGGCAGAGACACTCTATAGTCTATAGATATGATCAATTAAACTTACCGTAATATATAACCCAACAGCCATTAAGTCATCAATAATGTTTAAAGAACACGTCGTAGTGAATTCGAAGTAGTTTAGAGACAGAAAACTAATTGAGACATGAGTCTCCTTTACAAGATCAGAATCAGAATCAATATTTAATTTGTCACATCACATTACAAGTAAGGTGGTTGAAAAACTTGGTTGTGCAGTCTCATCGTTGCACTTAAAAAGGACTAGACCTGCACGTGCCCGTCGGCCACCAGGCTACTTGGGAACGATGCAACTTGGGAACCTACTCGTTGTCAACTTGTCATAGCACCCGTTTTAACTATCTGTATGTCCCTTTTGTGCCCATACTCTATATGGAGATCTAGTATGCAATACCTGTTGTCATACCACCCAGAGCCTTTTGTGGTGGTTCTGGAGAACCGTGGGTCCGACCGACTCGATACCGGGCACTGCACTTCCTGTGGGGGGGGGGGGGGGGGGTGAAACGCGTGTGTCTAATTAGAAGTCGGTGGGGCAAACGGTTCTCGAGTTATGTGCATTAGAACCGTACACACACACACACACACACACACACACACACACACACACACACACACACACACACACACACACACACGCACACAGACAGAGACGTGTCACATTTATAGTAGGATAGAGAGAAGAGAGGAGCATAAAGTGCATAATGAGGGTGCATACTAAAAGAATAGGTCATGAATGAATGTATATAATGTATGTACGAATATAAATAAAAAAGGAGTCCATATTCAAACATTAATCAGTTCATTCTGTGCAGACTTAGTTCTTGTTCAGCAGTCTAATTTGTTGAGTGATAAGTAAAAACTGTTCAAGAGGTGGTAATAATAACTAGCCAAGAGGTATAAAGTCAATCAGATATATAGTATTTTCATTTTGCATCTTTGTGACAGGCCTAAGCATTCTCCCCTTCCTCCTCACAGGAACAGGAACAGTTTTGACGGTTGATCGGTGATCGGGATCGGTCTAAAACAACCCTGATTGGAGCATCTCTCTAATTGTAATTCCTTTAAAATGGATATTCTGTTCAATAATCAGATTTGAAAATGCCGCTAATTCCATTGCAGTCAACGAGAGCAAATCACATTTTACCCCATGTGAGGACGGAGACACAGCTTGACACGCTGATGACACAACGCCGTGTGTATGTATAGCCAAATAGACAATGTTATAGAGGTGCCCAGATGTCCCTAGTGCCTGCCTATCCTGTATCCATTGACATACCTCATTTACCTGCTGGAGAAGCTTTCGTGGGAGAGGGTCTGGGAGAACTCAGCAGCACTGGACCAAATAATTACCCGTTTGGAATAAAGTTGATCAGGCTATAGCGACTGGCAAGGCATTGATTGGCACATTGGCTTTTTGTAGGTTTGGGGAATTAAATAATAATTTGTTTTCCCCAAGGCACAAGATATAGGCCTATTACTAAACAGAATAAATATTACTTAATATTATTTAGCATAACAATAACAGGTATAGTATAGTATACAGGTATTGCACATCAAAATAAGTTAAAACTTATATTCACACTAGGGCTGTCAAATTAATCACAGCTTCAAAATTACGTTTTTCATGCCTGGAAATGCCAAAACCTGCGCATGCGCGTTTTTCATGGCTGGAAATGCCAAGCAGGGTGGTAGCGGATAAAAATGCAGAAATCACAGAGGTAAAAAAATCGGGTTACAGACAAAACAAATTGTGGCAAGTTGCCACCCTGCCATTAACTTAATGGCAGGTGGCCACCATGTGAATGGTCTATTCCAGCTGGCGGATTTGTTGCTGAACTAGAGCTGGAAACTTGATGGAATGTATTGCAATTAATGAGTGCCAGATATGGACAAAATATTTGAATGACATGTGGCCTTTATCGGAAATAGAAATAAAAGAAGACATGTCACATTGTTTCCTGCTGTATTCAGCACAGAGTACTACATTTCTGGTCGTGCCAGCTGTCACTGCGAGACTGTCACCTTATTGACAGCCTGTCCACCAATTATCTTAATGAGTGCCTATACAGCCCAGTAAAAAACTGATAATTAGAGGACATTATATAGTGTGCTCACTAGCTTAATCGAGGATGTATATAGTGTACTCTAAACTACACTTAAGCAGCAGTTGAGTAGAGTTATTTTCACATAATTTTCAACTTCTCCTGATGAAGAGAAGAATTCCGCACACTCGACTTACTTAACAGCAGGTGCGTAGGCGACAAAGCAGCAAACGTGTAGAAGAAGGAAGGAGACCCACACACTGCCTCTTGCTGGTTCAATAGCTTTTTATTTTATGTCTTTCGACCTTCCTCAGGCATCACCATGCCTAAAAAGCTCTTGAACCAGCAAGTGGCAGTGTGCAGGTCTCCCTCCTCCTACATGTTTGCAACTTCTCCTGATAAAACAGACCTTTGTTGGCGTTCAGAGCTGGTTTCAAAATGACCGAGTGCACTTTGTGACGAGGAAGTGTGAAAATTGTAATTCCGTGAGAATTCAGCGTGTGATGTCGCTCCATAACTTTCATTCTGTTTATAAATTAACGTTTCTAAGATACTTTAAATATTTTGTGTCGAGGTAGGCCTACAGTACAGTACAATGTATTTTAGTTTGACTCCTCAAAGTCAAAATAACGTTGTAGCAGCATTAGTAATAATAATAATTAAAAACAAAAATGCATATTGTCGACTACAAGATAAGTGACTTTTTATTTTAATGTTATATTTTTTGGAAGATGAATAAAGGTCATTTTAAACAGCATATTTTGAATCAATCACGGCGATGTTGACCTTGTCCCCCATGGCCTCAGGGAATGACGCTGTTCGTCCTGTTCCCCTCTCCCTGACAGAACTCTCACCTCTCCTTGATTACAGTTCTACAGCTGCAACCCCCGCAGGCCGCTGCCACCCCTCCGTTTCTCCCGCCCGCCGTGACTCAAGGTGTCACCTACATTTCACTTCCTAGGAGGAACCCGTGCCACCCGCCACCCCGCCCCCCGTCTCTCTACCAAGCCTCGTTGTCCCACAAGTCATTTATCATGCTGGTTAGACTGCTCTCCTCCCCTTCCTCTGCGCAGCAAAAAAGCGTGACTTCTAATTAGACCTCCTAACTGTGAGGTTAAGAGCCAATTTCATGCACCATACTCTTGATAAATAGGCGACGGACCCTTTGATTCCTTAAGGAGACACCCCCATCCACCCCCCCCACCCTCTCCTGACCTGATGTCAACCGTCTTCTTCCGGACAATCCTCTGCAATTTGAGTTGTCAGTCACAGGCAGTAGTGGAAGAAGTACTCTGATTATTTACCTATACTAAAAGTAGCAATACCACAAAGTAGAAATCTGTTGCCCTACAAAAAAAAGTGCATGAGTATTGGCATCAAAATATACTATGCAACACCAAACATGCTTTTTAAATATATTTATTTGTCAAAGTTTAAAAGAATTGCAGATCTACATGTTCAGTATAAGTATAAAATAGGGCTTAGAGATACAGTATATGTTTTAGCATATCTGCAAGTAAATAGCAACTAGTATAGTTTTCAAATAATTGTACAATAAAAGTACATTTGCCTGAGTCAAGTGCATTAGAAGTGCATTAGAAGTATCAAAAAATAAGGAAATAATCAAGTAAAGTGAAAGTACTTCAAAATGCAACCTAAGTACATATACCCTTAGCTTCCACCACTATAGAGAGTCCTCTTCCATTTTGTTTGTCACAGATTGATTCCTTTGCAATGTCAGCCTTTTTTTTGTCAAGGAAGAAATGGAGCTAGAGAGAGAGAAAGAGTGATATGGAACTTTTGTCTTTCATGCAGTTCTGTTGCAGTACAGTACAGTATGTGTACCATTTACAGAAATGCTTAAATAATTCCATTATGATTTTTTTAATTAGATACCTTATCGGTTCAGGTCACTTTGAACGTTTTTTCCTCGAAGCACATTCACAGTCCGAGGACTTCCACACAAAGAGACAAAAATCTAGGGCAACAATGCCCCGACATGCTCTCGTCGCTCTTTTTCATTGATGATACAGATACAGATTTATCGATGGCCTCGGAAGAATGTAAAACATGATCCAAAGAACACGGCTATCCGTTTTCTGCAGCTTCAGATAAGCAACGAATGACTGAATGAATGAACAGAAACCAGGCAATGATTAGCGCCTTTGACAAATGGCCATGCCTGAAGGCTGGTTGGGACAGAAGATTAATTACTACCTTCAGTGCGGAAAAAGAAACACATACAAATACAATGTAGGCTAAGTGAAGAAGAGTGATTCAATGGCACGGGCAGGTTTGTATTCATTAAAGAGTGAGGACATACACAACTGTCAACTGTGACAGTCTTGACAGTTTGACAAACCACGCAGGGTTGGTGCTTTCAGGCTTTCTTACACAAAATGTAATTAAATAAAATCTTAGCATCGTTTATTGATTGTTCCTTTTAGACCAAACATATTTGGTCTAAAAGGATAGCACCAAAACAAGTCCTCGCTGTCTAAATGGTAAATGGTGCATTTATATAGCGCCTTTATCCAAGGCGCTTTACATAGATTGTGCATTACATTCACCCATTCACACACACATTCATACACCGATTGCGGCGGAAGCCATGCAAGGTACCAACCAGCACATCGGGAGCAATTTGGGGTTCAGTGTCTTGCCCAAGGACACTTCGACATGTAGCCAGGAGGAGCCGGGATTCAAACCGCCGACCCATGGATCATTGGACGACCTGCTCTACCTCTTGAGCCACAGTCTCGCCCCGCTGTCTTGTTTCCATTTGGGTCCTATGTATTCAATTCATAAACATGACATGAAAAATAACAAAATTCAATATCATCATGAAATATAAAACACTACAGTAGGCCTATAGAGTGGAAGAAAAAAGAAGAGGGGTGTAATAGGGGGATGATCTCCTGTCTAGGGGAGAAGTGATAATTTCCTCTCCCTTAGGCCTGCTGAAAGGTGGATTTTCAGGCCTGTTTTAAAGGAAGCCAGTGATCTGCATTTTTGAGGGAAAGGGTTAGGGCATTCCACACTTGGGTGGTGGCAGTGCTGTAGAAGGAGAATGTTTGTTTTATAAGTGGGTGGTACCAGATCGCTCTCTCTAGTATTGTGGCTGTGAGTGTTAGTCAGGTATGCAGATATTGAGGCCTCCGTGATGAGGGTTGGCATTCTTCAGCTGCCATGGTAACTTAAAATAACGTAATAGTTTCACGGTCTCTGAATCCTTCATCGCATATGTCACGTAAAAGGAGAATTCCAGACTAGCGCTTTTCTTACCGTAATCTGATAATATCATTAACCAGTCGTAGAGGTGGTCGTGAACTGCGGATTTATCACAACATCTTTTGTTTTTGCTTGACTTAAAATATATATTTACATCTGTCTTTCATATTGTTGGATTGTCACCACAGGGTTTTGTCCCAATTGGTTTGCCGTAAAAGGCAAACTGCTGATAAGCTCCACCTCCATGTTATTTTTTCGCCTCTATACCACTGGTTAAAGGGATTGTGAAAAACTAAAATGAAATGAATGAAAAATAAATGAAAAATTATGTCATGAAACCTTTAATGGAAATAATAACATCAGATTATGGTAAGAAAAGCGCTAGTCCAGAATTGTCCTTTAACATTGCTCATTGGCATAATGTATAGGTGGTGGAAGACGTACTTAAAGGACCACTTCACCACTTTTAAATCTATCTTCATATAATAGTCACTCACTAATAATCATGATAAAATGGCACAATTTTTTTCTACTCAGTCTGTGTCTCATCACATCATCGTTAGGCAGATTTTTTTACAAAAATGTTTAGATTTGTATTCTCGTGAGAACGATGGCTTCCATTTTCGCATTGCAACTTTTCAAGACTAGAAAGCCTGCAGTTTCTATTAGCTTGGATTCCCCATCGATGATGTCACTGGTGGACGGGTTTCTGAAATGCCCACCGCCCTCCTATGAGACACAGACTGAGTAGAAAAGATTGTGCCATTTTATCATGATTATTAGTGGGGACCTATTATATGAAGATACTGTAGGTTGAAAAGTGGTGAAGTGGTCCTTTAATTAAATTAGCAATACCACAATGTAGAAACACTGTTACAAGTAAAGGTCAGGCACATATTCATTACAGAGTGGAGACATACACTCACAGACAACTGTGAACGTCTTGGCAGTTCATTCATTCATTCCATTGTCCATTCATAGCATTATGCCTCCGTGATGAGGGTTGGCATTCTTCAGCTGCCATGGTAACTCAAATGAACGTAATAGTTTCACGGTATCTGAATCCTTCATGGCATATATGTCACGTTAAAGGAGAATTCAACTGCTAACACACCAGTTGAATTAACATCTTTATTAAGATATCAACCTTAAAAGCTAATATGGACCATTTTCATGGTCCATGTAGAACATGTCTGGGATGATTACACAGTAAAATCCTCAATTGATCCAATTGCAACTCTGACGGTGTGCAAATGTACACTCTGGGAGTTACAAAATGAACCCTGAGGATTTTGCTGAGTACGATGCTGCACTGTTAGTGGGGAGTTGAGGTTAAATTAGGACAATTTGGTGGTGCAAAATGTTGCTTGGAACGATATTTACATTTGTTTTCCACATACTAATTGGATGTTACTTTTTTTTTTTTTTTTAATAATCCTTTGATGTATGTTTGCAATTTCATCAGCTTGTAGAATATGGATTTAGCTCCTTGTGCTAAAGCATTGAAATCATATTTCCAGCCTCCACAAGTGATCACCAATGCATAACGAATTTCACAAGATGCACCAGTTGAATGTTTTGGCAGAGAAGCGAAACAAGTCCATGACAGTCTGCTGTACTAGTATTAGATATTTTTACCGTAGGAAAGCATTACTCCGTCTTTGTCTGTGCTATGGTATAAATGCCTGTCTTTGGCTGTGCTGTCTATTCTAAGCATGCATGCAACAATCAGGACAGGTCACAGATTAAGGCGGTCACCCAGGCGGATATGTTGATCTGACCCCCCCATTCCAAAGCACCAGCACTCTCCCAGCAGTCTGTCACCCAGGCGGATGCGTTCTCGCCCTCAGGCGTCTTACTGGTTATTATTACTTGTGCAAGCAGAGTGCGCAAGTATTGTGGTCGGCTGGACGTACTGTATGTATGTATGGGATGCGTGGTAGGTATACTGGATGTTGATGGTGACGTAATTAAGATATGTTTCAATGTTGGGTTATAACTGGCTGTTGATGGTGACGTAATTAAGATTTTTCGACATTGAAACATATCTTAATTACGTCACCATCAACATCCAGTATATATACCTACCACGCATACCGTACATACATTGTCCAGCCGACCACAGTATAGTACTTTAAACTTACATACATGTACATATGTTACCTGTTACCCAACCAATATTGAAACATATCGTAATTACGACCATATTGTATTTTCTTTTTGGATATGTAATTTTCCTAGAGAACGTTAAATGGTTTGTTGTTTCATCTGAAACTAGCAACTTGCGAGATACACACAACTAGGTCATACATAGCCTACTTGTGTACTAGTACCCTCCCAACTTGAAAGTTATCTTAATTACGTCAACAACAACAACTAAAAAGATTCCTTTTACCCATCAAATAATTTTGAAAGATAGATTGCTTATGTTACCATCAACAGCCAATTAAGTATTAAATAGGACAATGACGTAATCAATCAACGTTTCAGAATCGTTTATAAAGAATTACAAACGTTTATAAGAGCATAATATTTAATTATTTTGTATCGTTCAGGGGGTTTTCAGAAGGTTTTCAGAAGTTACTCCAAGTAAAAGATACTTTAAATATTGATATATTTACTGTTTCTTTAATGATTTTGAAGAGGAGAGATTATATAATTTTAAAAAGATGTATTTTTTTCTCCCTAAAGTTTTTTTTAAAACTGTTTTAAACAAAACAATTGTATTTTATAATAATGTCGGATTTCTTTAAATATGTATTAGTTGTTTTTGTATTTAATTTCAACTTGTACACTCTGCTAGTTGGCACTCAACATAATGCAGTTCTAGTTCTAGTTATTATTATTATTATTATTATTATTATTATTATTATTATTATTATTATTATTATTATTATTATTATTATTATTATTATTATTATTATTATTATTATCATTGTTAATACAGTTTTCTCTATAGGGATGCAGAAATACATCCTACAAATATTTTGCTGCATACCGTATAACTCATGTTGATATTATGTGGGGCGACTGTGGCTCAGGAGGTAGAGCAGGTCGTCCAATGATCCATGGGTCGGCGGTTCGAATCCCGGCTCCTCCTGTCTACATGTCGAAGTGTCCTTGGGCAAGACACTGAACCCCAAATTGCTCCCGATGTGCTGGTTGGTACCTTGCATGGCTTCCGCCGCAATCGGTGTATGAATGGGTGAATGTAATGCACAATCTATGTAAAGCGCCTTGGATAAAGGCGCTATATAAATGCACCATTTACCATTTATGTGTTGTTCAGCTTCCACTGTACCATGACTCTTAGGCTATTATGTATTTAATGGTTCCAGCGACATGACTGATAAAGCACAGAGTCAATGAAACAGGACTGTACAGTATAACATAAGATAAGACAAGGCAATTTCACATATACTGGATTGTTATACTTTGGGCAGCGACACACAAATAGAGACAGCCACGCAAGAAAAGTTCTCGCACATCACAGGGCAAAAGATCAAAAGCCCTAAATAATTCACGTCTTAGACAATGATTCAATGCGGCGTGTTCAATACGATAGAGCTCAGGGCCCACTTGAAAATATCAATGTAATGGCCCCTGTTGCCTTGTCACGTTCGGATCCTAGCAGGCGTGTGGCAGAGGTCTTGGTTAGAACGATAACAGCCTATTTGCCATGTGGCTGACTTTGGCAGTTTAGGGGGGACCAATTTTATCTCCGGTGCCCAGCTATTTGCAGATCATTACACAGGGAGTGCAAGCCCTAGATTGCCACTGGAGCGAATTCGGGCCTTGCACCGGCATGTTTACTCATTCATGTATTTATGCTATTCAAATCTCAACGCTGTTCGCTGTTCATTTGGGAGACTAACAAACTGGTTCAAGGTTGTTGCGTTGGGGAGGGAGGAGCGGGTAGAACTCGAATATTCAGTGCCAGCTTGCTTCATTTTCGGTTGCTTGGCAAGCTGCTCTCGAGCACCCTCACCACGATGCTGTCCTATGAAATGTTAATTTGTGAAGTGTGACGTAGTGGGGCTGAGGGAGGGCACACTGGGCTGCCAAAACACGCAGCGGTGCCAGGGTTTTTCTGCGAGGAGGAGCAGGCCAAACACGATGCAGACGATGCACCGCCGCCGCTGTTTGGATCGGACCTGCCATGGACCAGCTGCTTTCTCACAGTAGAGTCAGCTGCTCGGCATGTAGCAGCTCTGGCGTGTAACAGGAGCTCTCACTGAACTGATATTTCACTCTAGAGCAGCGGTTCCCAAACTGTTTGGCCCGTGCACCCCCTGTTACCTCCCGACCTTGCTGCCTCGTCACACACCCGCTAGACGGAAGGTTAATATGAATTTATTTTATATGCAATATATATGTTTATCATATATGTGACATTATCGAAATTGGCTGCCTTCATGCATATGTCTCTACATACAGGCTATGTACTATATCCATATACAGTATGTAGACATATTAGCTATATAATTGCTATATACGATATATAGTTAGTGAGAGGCTCCTTGGGCCCTAGGCAAAAGGCCTCTGAAGCTTAGTCCAGAGTGAGGTGTCAATACTGATTATCATTTGTTTTGTTTCACATGGAGACAGAAAACCTTGGTTCTCCCCCTTCCTGTGAAACTGTGAATGACTAGGTGGTGTTTTACACACAAATAAACCATGCCTCTATTCTCCACCTTTCATGTACAGTATGTACTGTAACCTATAGAGAATATAATAGGCCAACTGAATGTTACTTGAGTGTGTCACTCTCACAGCTACTCTGTCTCTGGAATAAAATGGACTGAGAACACCTTCATCTGCCTGCCTGCAACTCTTAACTTCTTCTGCACCATTTAGTCCTAGAATCTCTCAGAGCTTTTGTACAAGTGAACTCTCTTTATAATATACTACACAAGAAAGGGACCACTTAAGCCCTATTTATAAAGACCAAAAGCATTCAACTCTAACAACAGCGGGAGGCGCTGTGCAGAAAAATGAAATACCTGGGCTAATGGGTAAAATTGACAAAATTGACAAATTAGTGAGAAAACGGAGGGCTCTGAATGGCATGGCCATTGTGTGGAAATCCAACCTTTCAAGTAACCCTCCACCGACGGCACCATACTTTAATTTCCTCCCGGAAATCACACAAAATTGCCCTTCTGTGTCTCTAGTCATGTGTCAGCACTTACTCAAAGCGCTGTATGGTCAATTCATTCATACATTGGGAGGTGAAGCGGCGAACAGTAAACGCCAGCATCCTCACTTCACACACCAGGCAACCACTGGGAGCAATTAAGGGTTCAGAGCAGTATTGTTTTTGGCAGCAAATTTTTATTTTAGTTTATAATAGTTTACATTTAGTTTTAGTCACATTTTAGTCACCTGGAATGTCTTAGTGTAAGTCTAGTTTTAGTCGAATCTACAATTGATTTAGTTGACTAAAATGTATTTTGGTGGGCCTTGATGCCGTCAAAATGACTGTTTTTACACTTGCTGAAAATAGCCGATCTACAAGCTCACAACACGTCGCAGCGCAACATGTTGTGAGCTTGTAGATCGGCTATTTTCAGCATGCAACCAAGTGTAAAATGTCTCTTGTCCACTAGTCCCTTCCTAACATTTAGTCTAGTTTTTATTTGTTGACGAAATCGTCAGTATATTAGTCTTAGTTTTAGTCATCATAGCTTAGTTTTCATCTAGTTTCCATTTAGTTTTTGGCAGTGAAAAAAGGTAGTCGACAAACATTTTTCGTCTTAGTTTTAGTCGACAAAAACAACACTGGTTCAGAGTCTTGCTCAAGGACACTTCAACACTAACTGCCCAGCTTTGCTCCATGGTGGGAAATAGGCCTATTGCTTGGTGTTGGCATTGCCTTGGGCGGGTAATAATTAGCTAGTCTGTGGGGGTTGCAAGTCAGCTCTAGCGAACTTTGCAACATTCAATACAGCAACTCGCATGCTTTGGTGCACTCGGTGGTGTCTCTCGTGGCTCAAGTTCGCTAGAGATGGCGCCTCTCCGCTGCAGTCTAAAACTAGACTTTATCTGCCAAAAAAACTAGTTGGCGGTTGTTGGGAAAAATAGTGACGGCAGCGGGATTCAATCTCAGGAGGCGTTTCTGCCCGGCAACGACGATAACATGTGTTGATGCTGACTATGGGTCCCCTCATTGTGGCGAGTTGACGCTGTCATAACACCTGCAGAGATATGCAAATAAAATAAATGAATAAATGGAGGCATTTTTCGTAGGCACAAAAGAAGATCTTTCACAGCAAAAAAGTAGAGTCTAAAAATGACAGCAGGCTTACCCTATAATCTGCGTTTCCCTGAACACCTCGAATGGTGTTGAAGCACAACGACTTTGCCCAGCGTCTGTTATGATATACAGCTGCCAGTGCCAACAGACTTCCATAAAATTGTGATATTTTTAAGCACATGCATGCCTATACATCCCAGACACATACGTGCATGCATGTTGTGTGCATGCACATACATGCACGCATGTTGCGCACATACATGCACGCATGTTGCGCACATACATGCACGCATGTTGCGCACACACACACACACACACGTTTGTATTACTATAATATACTTGTGAGGACATCACACATTGGGATGGCAATTTTATGAATGCAGGGCCCCCGTAGTGCATGTGTGCGCACACACGCACGCACACATTTCTACACCTATGCACAGAGAGGAAAGAGTCTACAGCCGTGCTGCATCGGCACACACATACATAGATGCATACAGTATATCTTCATAAATAAAATAAACACACACACACACGCAATGGTGCAGCAATATGTCGGATATGTGGGGGGAGACAGGATGATGCAGCCATTTCAATGAATTTCCTATGGAAGTCACGTGGTTTTCGGGCGTCCGTCTTGGTGCGGCCCGCCCCTCCTCCCCTTCCCCTCCCCCGCTGACCACTCCTGCAAACTTTGAAAGCCAATCTTAGTCAATTAAGATGGAATATGAATCATTCGGACAGATATGTCTTGATCACATCTGTCGGAGTAATATAAAAAAAAGCATGATCATCTACTATGATTATACTATTTTTCAAAAAAGTGTATAGGAAGTGTTAAAATGTTGTTATAAGTATACCTGGTTTTCACCTTAGCACCACCCACCTGAACTTAAGCCACATCCACAGCTGTTGTATGATAATGGGGAGGGGTTAGGGTTATGATGTCACTAAAGTGGTGTATTTCGATTGAGCCTTTTGACTCAAAGGCTTTCAGCTTTCAGGAAGAAACCAAATATACACAGGGAAGACATATTTGAATATTATAACTAGGGCCGGGACTTTAACGCGTTAATTGAGATTAATTAACTACAGAAAAATTAACGCGTTAAAAAAATTAACGCATTTAATCGCACCTTTTTTTTCCACCGCGGAACGTTTCTCACTGGGTGCGTTTCTAGTAGTACTGAATAGGCTGCGGCACGCGAGCAGCAGCAGCAGCAGCAGTTGTTCACTAGGCTACAGCTCCGTCAGAAAGCCCAAACCCAAATGAATCGAATGAAGAAGCCGCTTATATCGCTTTTGCTCCATGGATGGGACATTTAGATGTAAAAGCTATCGGATGGACGCGTGGATAGCGGCATGGCTGTGTGCAATGTCAGAAGGAAAGGATCCATTTATGACCAACGTTAGCTTCTATGCTAGGCTTGCTAGCTGCTTCAGTTTAACATGTCTCACAGACCACCGGAGACGCAGTGATTTCACCACAGCACGAAGCTGTCAAGCTGTCCTCGATGCGAAACATACTGAAGTAGCAAGCGTGGGTCAGCCCCAACCTCATGTGAAATGTTACCCCCATAATAAAGTTGTTCTCATGCCCCGCCATGTAAAGCACATTTGAGTATTCATATACACACTGAAGACACTATATAGGCACTTGCTGCTCTTGTTTATCTGTTGGGATAAAAAAGTTGTATTGCTTAAAGGGGAATACCACTCATTTTCAACATTTTTCTATGGAGTTGTGTGCACTGGAAATAATAAAGTCCCCCCATTATGTGTTGCCTATAGAACTGGAGGTCTGAAAAAAACAGTAACATTATGAAGTACATTTTTGTGACTTCACTGAGATAACTTCATAATGTTACTGATTTTTTTCAGACCTCCAGTTCTAGGCAACACAGAATGGGGGGGACTTTATTATATCCACACAACAACTCTAAGGTATATTAATGACAGTAAAATGTTGAAAATGAGTGGAATCCCGTAGTCACTATTCACTGGAATACCAAAAAACATTTGAAAAAAAAGGTTTCTCACTGTTCTCGGGTTGAATATTGATATGCGATTAAAATGCGATTAATCGAGATTAATTAACTACAAAGCCTCTGATTAATTAGATTAATTTTTTTAATCGAGTCCCAGCTCTAATTATAACTACACATGGGGGTCTATTAGAGTAATGTTAACTCCATAGACACATACAAAACAGAAAAAGTACAACATTCTCTGCACTTTAAACGAGGGCAGCCACTGTTGTTTTGTACCGCAGCATGTATGTTTACGTCACCAAAGACTCACCTATACACATATGGACCAATCAGAGGCTGCTTTTCACTGTTTTACGGCGCAGCAGTTGAAACGCAGTCACTGATTGGCCCCAATCAATCGTGAGTGAATCCACGTTGTGTCTGGCCAAATCCAGGCTAGCAAATTAACCACTTAAATCCTATTTCAAATGTAGTGAAAATAGCCAATCTACAAGCTCACATTCTGTACATCTGTAGTTTTTCACTATTTTTGAAAGTTTCAGAAATATGTTCTTGAATATACTTTGTCCACCACTGCTTTGTTTGTCCATGGCTTCATAAAATCAGTATCTCATCATAACCTTTGTGTTAAATCATTAGCCCAAAATCTGTGATATGCCACATCAAGCTGTATAAGCTTAACATTTTACTCACTGTTTGGTCCCCGCCTGAAGGGTGTATTTATTCACCCCCCCAATTCTAAAAGAAAATCTCCTGTGCTACCCTAACCCTATATTCATTTGACTACATATTAATGAGGAATCCGTGGAAATATATTTTCAGTAAGCATATGGGGTTCATATTTGTCTAGCACATGTGACGTTTGGTACAGCTGTGGGTGATGTTTACATATCTATGCATAACCTAATAACACATGAATTTGTCGTCACCCATGTCAGAATGGGACCGCATTAAAACAACAGTGTGAGACCCTTTGCCACAGACATCAAGTTGTTTTCTTTGCTCTGGGGGTTGCTCCTATAGCGGGATAGGCCGTGCTCGCAAGAGTGTTTGCAGACATTTCCAGAAATTGTTTTCTTTGCCAGGTCGAGCAGCGCAAATACTTTACAGAATCAGAATGTTGTGTACTATCATCTGAGGTTGGTTTCCGCATCATAAGCTCAAAGCCTCCCCCAACATCTCTCCCTAGTGACACATTTGAAAATGGGATTTGGAGTGAAATGTGATGTCTAAATGAAAAAAGAAAACTGATGTTCAGCATACATGAAAGGGTTTACTAGACTTCTGGGATTCGGGTTTAATGCTGACCAGGCAGTCCAGGAACCAACAGCAAAGATGTGTACCTACTTTGTGGAATTGATGAAAAATGTGAAAGGTTCAGAAGAAATACCTCCACAGAAACAACGTTTGGTTGTATACTAACCTACAAGCATGACAGCATTGTGTATTTTTGATGGCGTTGAAGCAAGCAATGTCTTAATAATGTGTGGTGCAGTACGTGGGTGGGTGGTAGTGGAGGCAGGAGATGTGGAGACTGCAGGCTCTAGTGTAGTACTGTCAGACCAGTCCAGGACCATGTGTGCCGTCAAATGTTTCGCACACATGCTTCTGTATAAGTTATTGTACTATATCAGTTCATCCATTTCTCAACGACAAAAACAATTCAAATCGGCAATAGAAAAGCGTAGTCTATTGCAGTGGTTCTCAAAGTGAGGTTCAAGAACCTTCCTTGAGGGGTGTCACCAAATGGACAATTAGGCTACAGGTCTGTAACTCTGAGAGGGCACAAATGTAACCACATTTGGTTACATTTGTACACTCTCAAAGTTACAAGGGGTCCTTGAAATGGAAAAAAATAAATAATAACTAAATAAACCACTGGTCTATTGCACCATATATCAAAAATCTATTCATAACGGCATATCCTAAACTTTCACCATCTGTCATCACGTCTTTTTTTCCCCACACAGCTTGCGTGACACTTACACTTGTTGAGTCAAGGCGACCTTTCAGAATCGGGCATGAAACACAGCAAGACCCCTGTGTGTCCAAGTGTCTGCTTCATCTGCATCACACTTCCGGCGTGACATAATATACTTGTAGCCAGCTATTTCATTGAAATACTGCAGAAAATATTACGTTTCGTTGTCGACTGACTTTTTTATATTTCGGTGTACCCCTCATCCTCGGACAAACACCCCCCACCACCATCCACTCCCCGCCAATCTTTTCCTGCGGTGCGTTTTATCTTGCTGGTGACAGCCCCCGTGATTCCCTCTCAACGGATTACAGAGAGTGCTCATCGGTGGATTGATTGCTGCAGCAGCAGCAGTCGGACTGCACTAGGCTACACTGACTAGAACTAGCTTATGTAACTTTGTTTCAAATGACTCACACCCAGCGACGGCTCCACACAATTGTGACTAGGGTTGCTATGGGGTTGCTGGCTATTTAGAGGGGGGCCTAATACATCTTGGTTTACATAGAAGTCAGTCAATTGGGCTTGTTTGGAGGGGGGCTTAGTCGCGATTCATACTCCTATTTTAGAGCCGAATAAAAGTCGGTTCGGCTCTGTAGAGCCTACAATGTGATGTCATTTGAGGTTCGGGGGGGCGGGTACCGTCCTAAAGTCGGCTGTTCGGTGCTACTGAAAATTTCTGACGAGCCCTTATAGGGGGGGCTAAGGGCCCCCGTGGTGAGGGCCGTCCCTGCTCACACCCAGAGCAGTGTACGACTGTCTGTCTGTCTGTCTGTCTGTCTGTCTGTCTGTCTGTCTGTGCGTGCGTGCATCTGGTCTCACAGAGAATTAGAGAATATTCCATATTACACACAGGAACATTGTTATTAGCAGTAGCATTCTTCTCCTGCTCAAATTCCAGTGAACTCTAGAAGGCTTCATTTCTTTGATGTCATCACTCGTTTATTTTTCCACAGTGCCTGCTGTTCTCTTCTCTTCCAACCTGCACTACCAGTGGGAAATGTTTCTCACTTGTAGCTTTTTTGGAGAGAGAGAGAGAGAGAGAACTTGGCTTGCCTTTTTTCCTTTATATTTTTTTGAGGAGAGGGCGTCTAAGCAAGTGGTGCTGTAAATGTTCAAATTGATCCAGTAGTGCCACTGCAGCCCACCACGCCCACGTGTGTGAGTCCGTCTGTGTCAGGGAGAGCCTCGCTCTACCACCGAGTGTCACTGTTGCAACACTGTGATGCTCGACGTTGCCAGATGTTGAGAGAGAAACAAGCAAGAATTCAGGTCTATGAAGAACAAGACCCAAAATAAGAGACTGTCTATGGCAGTGATTTTGTGCAGTGTTGCTCAAATATTAGCATGCCAAGGACCCCCAAATTAATTAATAATGTATTTGGCCACAGACCTCCCCCATCTGAAAACATTTGTGTTGTAAAATGTTTCAAAAATATTCCAGGTTTGTATTTAGTTTCGATGTTTATTTTGTAGATCTGCTTTTGCTTGTGGCTCTGCTGTTTTCAAATAGCTGATGATATTAGGGTTAAGGATTAAACCTGCAACTTCCAATATTTAGAAGCGACTTTACAGGAAAACAAACCCAAAGTCCATTATAATAAGCACACATGGCAACACTGGTGCCGCTCTGCCTTTAAGGGCTCAGTGTGGGATTGGCTCAGTGAGGAGTGTGTGTGTGTGTGTGTGTGTGTGTGTGTGTGTGTGTGTGTGTGTGTGTGTGTGTGTGTGTGTGTGTGTGTGTGTGTGTGCGCGCACGTGCACGGGTGTGCGTGCGTGCGTGTTAGGGAAGGAGAGAGAGAGTGACGGGCAGGGAGCGAGGTGAGGTGAAAGAGGGAAGGAGAGAGGGAGACAGATAAGAAGAGGAATTGGAAGAGAGGTGATGGGGGTGTGAGAAGATGAATTGGTGGAGAGAAGATGCGGGAGGTGAGGGGAAATAAGGTGGCAGAGAGAGAGAGGGGGAAGGAGAGAGTCAGAATTTGGTCAGAATTTATTGAGAGGATCGCCCCTTGAGATGCAGCATCTCATTTTAGAGGCGGTCCTATACACAATAAAACATTACTACAGTGCAGTTACACAATACACACTAAACAGTACACAATTCACAGTACACAATACACAATACACACAAACAAGTGTGTGTGTGTGTGTGTGTGTGTGTGTGTGTGTGTGTGTGTGTGTGTGTGTGTGTGTGTGTGTGTGTGTGTGTGTGTGTGTGTGTGTGTGTGTGTGTGTGTGTGTGCGCGTGTGCGTGTGCGTGTGCGACTGTGCGCGTGGGCGTGTGTGTGTGTGTGTTAGTGATACTTGGTGGTGAAAACCAACCTAACGCTATTTTTGTTTTTGTGCTCGGACACAGCCAGCCAGCCAGCCAGCCAGCCAGGGACCCAGGGACACACAAAGCTGATAGGAGTGGTTGCACCACTCAAAAAAATTAAAATGCATTACAATAACTTGTATAAAGGTCAGAAATAAGCTACAAGTAATGTTAGTAGCATGAATAGGTTGTTCCGAGATGTGAGTACAAGGACGTCCTGAAGCGGCAGTGGTGTGTTCTGTATGGACTGTACAAAATCTCCATAGGGAGTGTTGTGTAATAATACATGGTGAGGTTCGAGAATAGTAATAGTAAGAGTGATAAAGGGGGGTGGAGGACAAGAGAGAGAGATAGGAGATGGAAAAGGGAGGGTGTAGCGGGAACAGAGAAGGGAAGAGAGGAGAGAGGAGAGGAGAGGAGAGAGGAGAGGAGAGAGAGAGAGAGAGAGAGAGAGAGAGAGAGAGAGAGAGAGAGAGAGAGAGAGAGAGAGAGAGGAGATGGAAAAGGGAGGGTGTAGCGGGAACAGAGAAGGGAAGAGAGGAGAGATGAGAGGAGAGAGAGAGAGAGAGAGAGAGAGAGAGAGAGAGATAGGAGATGGAAAAGGGAGGGTGTAGCGGGAACAGAGAAGGGAAGAGAGGAGAGATGAGAGGAGAGAGAGAGAGAGAGAGAGAGGAGATGGAAAAGGGAGGGCGTAGCGGGAACAGAGAAGGGAAGAGAGGAGAGGAGAGGAGAGAGAGAGAGAGAGAGAGAGAGAGAGAGAGAGAGAGAGAGAGAGAGAGAGAGAGAGAGAGAGAGAGGAGATGGAAAAGGGAGGGCGTAGCGGGAACAGAGAAGGGAAGAGAGGAGAGGAGAGAGAGATAGAGAGAGAGAGAGAGAGAGAGAGAGAGAGAGAGAGAGAGAGAGAGAGAAAGACAGGTGGGAACAGAGAAGGGACGAGTGGGAGAGAGATCAGACACTGTGATCAGCTGCAGTTGTATGCAGATCTGTAGAGAACTGCTTTCTGTTGGACCTTGCTCTCTCCCCCTGGCCCCCATCAACCCTCCAAATATAAAATAAGGTATCTCTATCTAATTGCTCTAATGGTTTCTCATGCTCGTTAGCCTGATCTTGACCTTGGTCTGTCGGTGATTAGAGCGGGTCAGTGTGGATTAGATGCGTAGGTCTCCAGTTTCCTCGTCGATTCCTCAGACGAACGTTCACTCCATTAAAAAAGAGAAAGAGCTAATCTGCTTCATCCCGCAGATGGACTGACGAGGGAGGAGAGAGGTCAAAAGAACACGGAAATTAAAATCCTCCTGAGTTTGTGACACAATAGCATAACGGTAGGCTACTCTTCTAACTATAATATAACCACATGAACCCTGTATAGTTTTTACTTAAGTAAAAGTATCATTACTGTAATATAGAACTACTACTAAAAATCCGGAATTCAAAATATACTTGAGTAAAAAGTACAAAAGCATTCAGCATGTGCTTAAAGTCCTAAAAAGTAAAAGTACTCATTATGTAGAATGTGCCATTTCAAGTTTTCAAATGTATACAAATCTTTTGAAAATAGCAGATCTACAAGCTCACAATGTGTTGCACCGTGACGCATTGTGAGCTTGTAGACCGGCTATTTTCAAATGGCCAGAATGTATACAGGGCTGAAGTGAAGTGCTTAATGTATGTTTTACAATAATAATCAACATCTACAAAGTAACTAGCACCTAAGTTTTCAAATATTTGTAGTGGAGTAAAAGTACAATATTTGCCTCAGAAAAGTGGAGTAGAAGTAAACGTTTTCCACCACTGGCAGTGGCTACTCTACACAGGATTTATATGGTTTAGGCAACTCTTACTCACTACTGAACAGACTGTCGAGCACATAATCACAGGCTGCCCCCTATATACACCCCACCCTCAGAAGCTGGCCTTTTTGGACTGAAGACAAGGGCATGGCTGCATGACACTGAGTTGGCCATGATGAATCAAGATGATACACGAAAGAAGACTCACTACTCACTGTTGTAATCTAAATACGGGACCCTCGTCTGGGTTGACAGACAGGTAGTGTGTGCAGGCTGGGTGGTGTGTGACAATCCTGTTGAAGTATTCCTTTGGTGCGGCGACTGCGGCGGCGGCCGGCGGGTACCCGGGAGAACAAATTAACGAGACACGAGACAGTATCACGCTAAGGTTCACAAAGTTTATTACACAAACAGGAAACATATATAGTGCTGGATCATAATGACGTAACAATAAGATATGAGACAGAAGAACGTGCCTACTGCAGCAAGGCTGACCTTGCTGTCGCCTAGATGTCTCTCGTAGCCTATCTATAAAGTATGCTACAGTACCGGCAGTACACAATACATATCAAGTACACTGTATCTCAAGTTCAAGTACATAGACTAAGATGTACTGTGCATGGGCTAATATCATAACAGATCATAACACTCACTACAATACATAACCACATGAACCCTGTATATAATTAGTTGGTCGTGGGTCCCTCAGGGCTCTATAGGTCCACTACTAGTGCCCTATACACCAAATCTCTTCACTGAAAATAGCCGATCTACATCTACCGTTTGTTTGAGGGGCGCTAGCCTGTCCAACGTCTTGCTTTTGAAATTACGTCATACGGCAGCCAAGTCTATGAACTTTATTCCTCCACATGGTACAGCCAAGTCTATGGACTTTTAATGTTTGTTTAGAGCACTTAAACAAACATTACCAGGCGCTCCTCACTTCAACAAGTGTGATTTTTGAAGGGCGCTCCCCTTTTGACCCCACATGTCTCAATATTTGCCATTAACAATGAAAGGAGAAATTAGGACAAATGTCCGCCAAATATGACGTAAATTTGTGGCAACAGGCATTCTAATTGGCCAGTATGAGATGATTCATGATGATGTACGATGATAAGAGCGCCCCTCACTTCACACGGGTGTGCTTTTTAAGGGGCGCTAGCCCCTTCTATAAACAGCTTTTGTCCCCACACGTCTCAAGATTTGCCATTGACCACGGTAAGAGAATTCCAGTCAAATGTCCGCTAAATGTTGTCCCCGCCCGTCTCAAGTTTTGCCATTGACGATGAACGGAGAAATGACGTCAGAATTCTGCTAAATATGACGTAAATTAAACATCAAAACATTGACATTGAAGGGAAAAGACAACAGGCATTCTGGTTGGCCAAGAGCGTCCCTCATCGGGTGTGATTTTTACTTTACTAGAGGTTCGGGCCACTACACAGTTTCAAAATAATAATAATTGCGACTGCACTATTAAAAGTGTACGTTTTTTGTCCGTCACTCAGTCAGTCATTGTATCACTCAATGTCGCAATTAAGCCCATATATGGAGATCCTTGATGTCATCAATATTGACCTGCATCAACTCTCAAACCCTTAGATATATGGATATATGTCAGAACCTTTTCTGACATATCATACGGTATGTTGATCCTTCCTCATCCATCCTTCCTCATCCATCCTTCCTCTTTGATGTCTCCCTTTTTACTGATACCTTCCCATTCAAACTCTAGACGGGCCTGTACCCTGTACACTCAAGACACGCTCCATATATGGCCAGTACAGAATTAATTCCCCCCATACAAAAGCACCAACGCTCGCCCAGCAGTCTGCCGTCACCCAGGCGGATGTGTGCACGCGACCTCGCCCTCAAGCGTCTTACTGGCAATAATAATGATGCCCTCATCAGATTTGGTCTGGCCCCGCTCAGTTGCGATTGGATTTCCCTCCAGTATGCAAATATGGGGAGGGTTTATCACAGATGCATTAAAAAAAATGCCTCTTGTAAATGCTGGCCCCACAGTGATTCCAGACCAATATACAGTATATGCAGTGATCTGGCCATGCAGGCTACCGCTACATGGCCCTCACAGTAGAGGCTTCTATATGCGGCCCTCACACCAACGTCACACCGCCCATCTGATTGAATGCCCATATGGATCATCTTATCTCTTATCTCTTATCTCTGTAAATTCATTTAGATTTAGAAAAATCTCAGATTTTTTAAAAACCTACTGCTGTGACAATGACTTAATTGCTCTCTAGAGCAAATCAATAACACTGTCCAGTCTACCCTGCTAGAAGCCCACCTCACTAGACACTGGTGGTGGTCCTGTTTATTAGGCACACCAAGTCATGGTAAATCAATATGACCCTCTCTGGCTAGATTGATACTGCAGCTCCCACTGCATCAAATGCACCAACACAGATAAGAGAACACAATCAATCTAGTGGCTGTAATGTCCCCCCTGTAGGTGGGCTAATTGTCAAATCAGTCATCTAAATGTTTGAGTCCGTTGATACTGTTTGTGTGTTTGTGTGTTTGTGTGTGTGTGTGTGTGTGTGTGTGTGTGTGTGTGTGTGTGTGTGTGTGTGTGTGTGCGTGTGCGTGTGCGTGTGCGTGTGCGGTGTGTGTGTGTGTGTGTGTGTGTGTGTGTGTGCGTGCGTGCGTGCGTGCGTGCGTGCGTGCGTGCGTGCGTGCGTGCGTGCGTGCGTGCGTGCGTGTGTGGACATGTGTGTGGGCGTGCGTGCGTCTGAAAAACACGTTTCTCTGGTTCTCAAACTTTCTCATGTCAATGAAGTTAAGGAACCCCAAAATGTATTTGCCCGCTGACCCCGAAATATTTTGTGCCAGTGACCCCCAGAAACAAAGATTTGAGTTAAAAAAATGGTTAAAAGAGTATATAAGATTTGCAAAAATTGTCACGATTATTAAAAAAATAACAGATCTACAATTGGCTTGTAGTGCGCCACTTAGTTAGCGCTATATGAGCTTGTATATCTGCTACTGTATAAAACAATGATTTTTAGCTCAAATATAAAAAGACAGATGCTTTCCCAGTTTTAATTGGTTAAGTACAGTACTTGAGTAAATGTACTTTACACCACTGGGGTCACTGGTTGTGTGCCATTTTGAGCCCAAGCCGGGTGGAGGTGACAGTGGGGGAGTAGGCCTACCTCTTTTGAATATTTGCACTTTACTTGAGTATCATTTGTAAATATAGTGTCAGCTGTTGATACTACAAAAATATATTCAAGTACTACTCAAGTGTACTTACTGTGACTGTAACCACTGGAAGTTTGAATAATCTGACCAGGCTGATAATTCTCACCTGTCATTTGAGATACCTGTCACAATCTGTCACAGTCACAGTAAGGGTTCAGGCTAATTGAGAATCTTGTGAACATTCAGGTAGACTTTTTGATTTCCTGCAATTTTGTCCCTTCCCTTCTTCCTGCTCCTGCAGAAACCATAGAAGATAAAACATCAGATGAAACATCCTCTTCTAGAATCTAGACCCCATCATCACAGAGTCTGATACCCACTCAAATTAATTTGATTTGGACAACATATTCATGTACCTACTGTACTAGTTCTTTCCAAAGGAAAGATGACCGTTTAGTTGTGTCTATGAGTTATAAAACACCCCAGGTCGGCTTATGCAAGAACCTCACTGTTTACATTAACAGAATGTATTTGTTTTAAAAACGAAACGCTAAAAATAAATAAGTAAAATAAAATAAAAACAGATGATATAGTAAAAAAGATAATGGGAAAAAATTACTTCCCTGCAAGTCATCTCGACCTCGACAACCCTGCTTATGGGCAGCTGGGCTAGTTCCATCTGTATAGTGCCAGGAAGGCGTAAGAGCAGACACTTTCATGGGAAATTAATAAAACTGATCTGCCATCACCAGACATATCTGAACAGGAGCCGACGTCACAGGAAGAAAGCTTTATCATGAAGTGTGATCTTCTGAGGTGGGAATGTCAGTGTTCACATGCAGGTTTCTAAGTTATTAGTCTGAACAATTTCTGTGACCATGACAGGCCCCAGAGGTGACTTCACAGGACACATTTATTTTTAATTATGCTGTGCGTGCGTGCGTGCGTGCGTGCGTGCGTGCGTGCGTGCGTGCGATGATGTGGGACCCGGCCCCCTAGTGGCTGTGGCCCTAAGCCCAGACTGCTATGCCATGCTATTCCCTGATGAGGTGGAGTTGGGGATGGAGGTGGGTTGCTCGTCGTTGTTCGCTGAAAAGAGAATGGATCAGAGGCAGTGATATGTAAAGACGGACGAAGGCCCTCCGTCCTCCTGGTGGTGGCTCCTCACTGGCAGGTGAATCAGTGACAACACACAAATGTGCATGGGGGGAAATTAATTGACATCACAACTACATTGGGGAGAAAAAGAGGTAAAACATTTGGATAAAAAGATGCTATTTGTATGTATGCAGATTTTCGCCTTTTTTTACATGTGTTTGGAAACGTTGGTGGGTTTATATAGATCAAGAAGGGTGCGTGTCTGATAAAATGAAAATCATATCTTGAATCAAAACTTAGATTCAAGATATCTGGGGTGCACACAAATGGCAGAGTAGACCTTAAGACCCCAGAAGTGTTTGAAAGTGAAATGCCCCTTCAAGTACACACCTGAGTAGATGTTTTCTCGTTGCTGTCAGGCAGAAACCTCATATCTGCATATTTGAACTTTGAACTATGTTTTTGTTATTTTTTGGTGTGTTAACCAAATCATCATACAGGAATGTTGCACAAAAGTAGTGAATAAAGCGGATCTACAAGCTCACAGTGCACTTCAATGCGTTGTGAGCTTGTAGATCGGGCTATTTTCTCTCTTTTTTATGTTTTTAATGATAATCAAAAAAGTTAAGGTTAAGGACATACAAGGTTTCCACCTGACAGCGACACACTGTTTGATCTCCCCATATTCCCAGTGAGCGATAGTGGAATCGCAACCTCAGACTGCTCACGGCCAAGTACCATGCACTTCTCTTTTCAACAGGACGTTCTTTATTCTTTGCAGAGCTTTGAGGCTTCTGGTAAATAACCATTAAACTGCTAACCTCTGCCAGAAAATGACAAGCTTAATGAAGACTTTAACTTCCTATGGCCGGTTACTGATGAGGCACCGGACGAAACATGAATATTTCTGTGCCACTGGCCATCATTAATGTATTACTAAATCTGCTTCCTCTGGCATGGATTTTTCACTTGTATGGGTGATAATTAAAATATTCTTGCGTGGGAGTTAGGAAGCATGTCGTAAATAGAACAAAGTTAGCTTGTGGATTCCAACTGAGTTAATCGATTTGAGAAATGATAAAACATAATATGTGATGTGTTAATCATATATGCCATGACTAATCTATTTTGGGCATGACATTTTAGGCGGAATGTAAGAAATGTCCTGGTCTCCTCTATACCCCATCTGTCTGTCCACCCATCCCAAAAACACACCCAACAGTGGCCACTTGCAGTGGCCAAGCTGTCCACCCACTCACCTCTGTCTGTCTGTCTGTCTGTCTGTCTGTCTGTCTGTCTGTCTGTCTGTCTGTCTGTCTGTCTGTCTGTCTGTCTGTCTGTCTGTCTGTCTGTCTGTCTGTCTGTCTGTCTGTCTGTCTGTGTGTGTGTGTTCTCAAAGTGGAAGGAGTTCCAAATGGGACCCTTTACAGGTCTATAACTCTGAGAGTGTACGGCTCCCATAATTGGTTCAACTCCCCTCTCCCCTCTCCCCTGACCCCCCCAACACCCCCCCCCCCCCTCTCTCTCTCTCATTAGCAGGCAACAGTGCAGCACTATCTCTCTCTCTCTGTTTCTGGCACAACAGCGCCACTTTTGCCCCTACTGGTACTCATAGTCACACATACATAGTCACATAGGTTAACACAAAGGTTAACACGGACATTGCTGTTCCTTGGAGTGGTTGCACCACTCAAAAATAATAGTTTGAGAACCACTGCATTAATCCATCCATTCCAATGGAAGCGCAGAAAGGCAGATGGAGTTCACACTTCAAGAAACAAGAAACCTCCACTGCAGCAGAGTTTTCGAACCTGCAGTTGAGTTGATGAAGTGACTCTGGTAATGATTAACACGTCACATCTATTGTAGCTATCATGACTGTGTTACGTTGTACTTACTCTGTGTCTGATTTAATCAAAAAACAGCTGCATCGGCAGCTCTGTATTTTGCCTTCGAAGTCATTTGGGAGAGCAAGTGCATGAAAAGCCTGAACAAACAGCAACAATGCCAGCCACATCTCATTAAATCAAATCAACGGGGAGCGAAAATCGTCATGCAATAAATTATGCCTCACCACAAAAAGACACGATAAAGTCTCTAAAGAAAAAAAAATGATGATCATCACTATCGTGCTGTATCCAGAGGAGGGATTCTGGGTGTGCGGGCGCCCCGACCGTTTATCCAACAAGCCATGAAGCGCGATTGTATCCTGATTCCTCGTTCACAGAAAAATCCAATTTGGGTTAAAATTGATGGAGCTGATGGATAATTTCAGTTTGAGGAATTAGCGGGGTATAAATCCAATCTCTCACGCTTCGCCCCGTTTCTGTGCCTCCATGTCTGTCTGTCTCTGCCAGCATCGACTTGGGGGTTTGATGTTCTGATGAGATTTAGTCAGTGGTGTAAAGTATATACAGAGGCTACATTTAGTCAGTGGTGTAAAGTATATACAGAGGCTACATTTAGTCAGTGGTGTAAAGTATATACAGAGGCTACATTTAGTCAGTGGTGTAAAGTATATACAGAGGCTACATTTAGTCAGTGGTGTAAAGTATATACAGAGGCTACATTTAGTCAGTGGTGTAAAGTATATACAGAGGCTACATTTAGTCAGTGGTGTAAAGTATATACAGAGGCTACATTTAGTCAGTGGTGTAAAGTATATACAGAGGCTACATTTAGTCAGTGGTGTAAAGTATATACAGAGGCTACATTTAGTCAGTGGTGTAAAGTATATACAGAGGCTACATTTAGTCAGTGGTGTAAAGTATATACAGAGGCTACATTTAGTCAGTGGTGTAAAGTATAGAGGCTACATTTAGTCAGTGGTGTAAAGTATAGAGGCTACATTTAGTCAGTGGTGTAAAGTATATACAGAGGCTACATTTAGTCAGTGGTGTAAAGTATATACAGAGGCTACATTTAGTCAGTGGTGTAAAGTATATACAGAGGCTACATTTAGTCAGTGGTGTAAAGTATATACAGAGGCTACATTTAGTCAGTTTTGTAAAGTATATACAGAGGCTACATTTAGTCAGTGGTGTAAAGTATATACAGAGGCTACATTTAGTCAGTGGTGTAAAGTATATACAGAGGCTACATTTAGTCAGTGGTGTAAAGTATATACAGAGGCTACATTTAGTCAGTGGTGTAAAGTATATACAGAGGCTACATTTAGTCAGTGGTGTAAAGTATATACAGAGGCTACATTTAGTGCTGCACTTAAAGTACAATTGTGAGGTACTTGTTTATATTTTGTTCCTGACGGGCAGAAACATGTTATCTCCTTATTTTAACTTATTTTTGGTTGTTTTTTGAGAGGTGTAAACCACTCCTACAACTGGCTTTTGTCTGTCTGTCTGTTCGTACCAAAAAATGAGCATGCTTGCTATGTAAGACCTTACACCACTCAGTTCACACGGGTGTGATTTTTTTCTTTTTTGTAAATAAATGGCCTACTACTTCATCAGACTACAGCATCACACAAAGTATACCGGTAATAGTTGCAGATCTACAAGCTCAAAAGGGATCGCTTTGCGCCGCATTTCAAGGTTGTGGATCTGCTACTTTTGCTGTTTTTGAATTTGAATCCTGAAAACTAACAATTTTGGACATATATTGTGTCAGATTTCCATCCAAGAGACAATTTCCATTTATAGGCCTACTTTTTACTTTTACTCCACTGCATCTCAAGCAAATATTGTAACTTTTATTTCACCACTGTTTTGAAATGTTTTGCAGATTTTGCAGATTACTAAAGATACATTAATCAATTAAGCACTATTTTTATTTGAAAATAGCCGACAAACTCTACAAACTTAGAATGCATTGAAAGATTATGACACATTTTGAAAACAGCGTTAAAAATAAATACATCTAGAATCTTTGTTTGTTTATTGTAAGGTTTTGTTGTATACCAACGAATCAACAAAAACATTCTAAGCGTTTTCTTTTTTTCCCCCGGCTGACTCGATTAGTCTTATTAATGCTTGTCATACACCATGCAGGGTCGTGCAAAAACAGTGAAAATAGCCCATCTATCGCAATGTGTAGATAGCTTGTACATCGGTCATTTAGGTTTTTGCCTGGATCTCTGGAAGAATAGTCTCCACTATACGGTGTGTAATCCTTAATAAATAAACAAATACGTAAACACATTTTGTTTCTACTCTCTTTATCCATAAATATGCAAATGTGCCACTCTAAAACATGTCTATCTGAAGCTGTGGACTTGAAACATTATTGCGTTATCTATCTACGGTATGATAGCTTTACAATTGCCCTTTCAAGCCCTTTTATTTCCACATTACTGTCTGACAAGACCTCCGAAAAACAGCCCCCAACCTGCTCTAATAAGATTAACCTTCTGATAACCCAGACTGGCATGCAGGGGGGGGGGGGGGGGGGGGGGGGTTAAACAAGCGTGCGGATTATGGTATACAGATTTTTGTTGTTGTTTGGATTCGCTCTACCAAAAGCTGTCACCGGCAGATGTTACTAGCTTACTTGTCATTTTGGATGGTTAAAAAAAGTAGACACTTCAAAATATTAAAAAAATAGCAAAGACAATGCAACACGTTTTTAGCTTGTAGAACTGCTATGTTTTGCTATTTGTCGTACAACAAAGTATATAGGGCTGGATGCTACTGTACACTGTTACTAGTTTTAGTGAATAAAATGTTATTTTGGCCAATCTGTAGACTGTATTATGGTAGAGTAATACTATATAAAACGAACTGCGGGAGATACAAAGTATTTGATCTCCCTCCTTTTATATTGAGACATTTAGAACCGGTGTTTTTTTTTCCTCCAATGATTTTTACTTTGACTCATCAGTAGAACATGATGTCCAAGCAATCCCTTCAATATAGAAAATGAAGAAGGTGAAGTAGAAAGTAGACAGGTAGCCATGGAAAATGTTACAATAATACACTTGACATTTAAAGCAATTTATTTAAACTGGGTTACACATTTCTCCATCACCACCTTCCCTCTCAGCCTTCCACTATCTTAATACAATAAAATAAAAGTACAAAGGTTGATGTCTAACCATTCTCCCTCTTTGAAAACAAAGCATGTGTTCTCCATCGTGTCTCCTGACCTGGACTATACATTTAGTATATGGTAATATTAGTGACCACTCATTTTTGTATGTCCGTGGCAACAACTTAGTTTGAGGAAAATGTCCATCACAATCCGACATGTTGATGACCCAATTTTTGTAACCTATTTTTTTCACCCGCAGTGTCAATTTTCTATAATCCTGGGCTACACTCCCTCTGCCAACCTGGGGATAGCAACGGACTGACCTCATGCTTCCTTCATTCTATGCATGAGGAGTCCAAGCCAAGCCGCTTCTTTTCACCTGACAGGGGGGAGTTTCCCCGGTTGGGCGTAGCGTGTGGAAGGAACACGTTGTTCCAACCAGATCCTTTCCCCTCCATCAGGCGCCCAGGCTGGCCAGGGGAGGCAGTATAGTGTATAGTACTTCAACGTGGACAAAGTGAAAGTATAGATGATCATAATACCCTGTAGTCAAAATAAAACTACATAGCACAGAGAAGCAGTGCAAAAATATTGTGAAATATCATATGCAGTGGAGAAAAAAGTATTGATACTGCTATATTCTAATATATTGTTATTGACATATTCTGCAGCAATATCTGACTTGTTGATTACCTATATTATTATCATAGTTTACCCAGAGAGTATACTGTAGATAAAGAGCGCCTGCCCTCTCTCTGTGTTTATCTGTGTGTGTGTGTGTGTGTGTGTGTGTGTGTGTGTGTGTGTGTGTGTGTGTGTGTGTGTGTGTGTGTGTGTGTGTGTGTGTGTGTCTGCGTAAGTGCGTGCGCAAGTGTACTCACACGTGTGCGTTTCTGTGTGGGCACGGGGGTGTGAAGGTAAGAGGGAGATGGACAAACCCACGAGTCCGTTTATCTGGCCTGACAGAAACAATCTTCGGTGCTGCCAGTTGGAAAGCTAGACCCCCTCACATGGAGACACACTGGAGTGGAACAGAGAGAGAAAAGACCCCCTCACATGGAGACACACTGGAGTGGAACAGAGAGAGAAAAGCAGACAGTGTTTCACAGGAAATAAAAAAGAAAGGGAGGGGTGAGGGGAAGAAACATTGTGGTGTTAACAATTTGAAGCAGTGGTTTCCAACCTGGGGTTTGGTGGGGGCCCCCTGGGGGGAGTGAGGATTTTGTCTTTGTTTTTGTCTTTTTTTTTTACATAAACATACTTTTTTTTGCTAATATATATTATTGCTAATGTAAATGCTTTTACAATTTACAATTTAGGCATTTAGCAGACGCTCTTAATCCAGAGCGATTTACATTAAGCAAGAACCAAAAAAGCATGGGAATACATCACATATATACGCAGGCTTGCGTGTGTAATATACATGCACGCGCACGTCTGGGTGGCGGGGGTTTCAACTTTCAACTTAGTGCTCCAAGTAATACAGGTTGGGAACAAGTTGGGAACAAGACTAAAAGGTCATTAACTATTTAAAGCACATCTATGAAAAACCCCTGTTGAAGCAGTCCTGCTATTCACCAACAAGGCTTCAGCTATAGCTTTGTACCTACGTATCTATCAGTGCTGAACGCTTGCACTTTATCAGCCCCATCCTGAATTGACACCCCCTTAAGGGTACAATGGATTCGTTTAACAACAACCCCTCTCCCAGTGGCCCAACGCTGGCACACACAGCCTGGTTACGCACGCACACACAGCCTGGTTACGCACGCACGCACGCACGCACGCACGCACGCACGCACGCACGCACGCACGCACGCACGCACGCACGCACGCACGCACGCACGCACGCACGCACGCACGCACACACACATCGTTCATATTGTCAATGTTGTCTAGAAACCTTGTATGTCCAAAATGGTTTCCTTTCATGAAATGGAAGAAATTATGTGTTCCAATGGATCCAATGTAGTTATATTATATCACATATATATGGTAATCACAGTAATGCATTAGAACAAGTCAGCAAAGCAGCATAAAATGATAGGCGGGTCGGGGTCCCTAGCTTAGCCTTCCCCTCATGGTCAACCCTTTGACACTTAAGTTGGGAGGGTTGTATGCACAACATACTTGTCAGGACTCAGGAGTCGTTGCAAGTAGTTCTGGAGTGAAAACCTTTGATGGTGATGTGAAATGGAAAAGGAACTTCCACATCCCATACCACAGTGCCTCGTGAGCCTTTCTGTTGAGAAGGGCTTCAAAACACTTCAAAACATGTGCGAATGAGAGTGTATCCCAAGGCTTTTCACTGCTTTTCTTTTATTATAGCTAGTATATTCATTGAGTTTTACCATTTTTACACACAGTCAGAAACACCTCAGCAACAAACACAACAAATGGTCTTCACAATAACATGAATAAAAATAAGTTTAATAAAAAGACAGATATAAATATACTAAATGCATATCTGTACACATCACAAGTTCTTGTTCTTGTTCTTTTCGTTGGTCCGATAGAACCCACAGATACACTAATAAACCACACAAACTACAAAAAAACAATACAAGTCTTACAAGCTCACAACGCATCACGATGCGACTTGTTGTGAGCTTGCAGAGCAGCTATATGCTTGTTACTATTTCGTAAAACACTCTTGTAGAACGAAGTATTCATTTCCCCCCAGAAAAAAACATACAGACTTGAAATGTGTCGATTCAAGGTTTCTTCAGGACAACAACATCTTTCTATACAAGCAATAGTAGCACCAGTGAAGCAATGTTCCACCTTGAAGCTCTCGTCAATATATTTGTAGGAAAGTTTTGAAAAAATAAAGGTGAATGTCGGTAATTGTCTCTGTCGGGTGGAAACCTCATATGTCCAAGAGGCATTCTATGAAACTGTGCCATATTGTGTTCCTCAGAAGAAAGCAATTTGTAAATATAGGGTTTTAGTTTCCTTGGTGTGCTTTCATTGCATGTTATATTGCTTTAGAGGTGTATTTAAACATTGGCCTCACATGACCTTGAATGTATGCATACCTTACATGTCCCTTTGTATGATTGTTCAACTTTGACTAGCCCAAAACATCTTAATGATCATAAGACAATCAATATCTCATATGAAGTGTTCTTTCTTTCTTTTTTTACCCCATGTTTTAGTCAACCCTGAAAAAAACAGCTCTTTGGAGGTAATGGAAATATGGAATGTTCCAAAAGTTAATTCCAGCAACAAGGCAATTCAATGTGCTTTACACAGAACATCAAGCAAAGGAAACACCATTATGAAATCTCATTAGGATGCATAAAACAAAATAAGTAAAACTAACAGATGCAGTGAAGAGAAAAGAAAAAAGGAAAGTAACTATCAAAGGCAGCGGCAAGGTCTTCATGACCTGTGATGTAGAGTAACTGGCCTGTAGTCCCTGAGGCCTGAACACCCTCAGCAGTTATACTGGCCTGTAGTCCCTGAGGCCTGGACACCCTCAGAGTAACTGGCCTGTAGTCCCTGAGGCCTGGTGGAGTCAGGTTACCTGAGGCCTGAACACCCTCAGCAGTTATATAGAGCTGTGATGTAGAGTAACTGGCCTGTAGTCCCTGAGGCCTGTAGTCCCTGAGGCCTGAACACCCTCAGCATGTAGTCCCTGAGGCCTGAACACCCTCAGCAGCCTGTAGTCCCTGAGGCCTGGACACCCTCAGCACCCTAACCCTGTGATGTAGAGTAACTGGCCTGTAGTCCCTGAGGCCTGGACACCCTCAGCCTGTAGTCCCTGAGGCCTGGACACCCTCAGCCTGTAGTCCCTGAGGCCTGGACACCCTCAGCCTGTAGTCCCTGAGGCCTGGACACCCTCAGCAGCCTGTAGTCCCTGAGGCCTGGACACCCTCAGCAGCCTAACCCTGTAATGTAGAGTAACTGGCCTGTAGTCCCTGAGGCCTGGACACCCTCAGCACCCTAACCCTGTGATGTAGAGTAACTGGCCTGTAGTCCCTGAGGCCTGGACACCCTCAGCACCCTAACCCTGTGATGTAGAGTAACTGGCCTGTAGTCCCTGAGGCCTGGACACCCTCAGCACCCTAACCCTGTGATGTAGAGTAACTGGCCTGTAGTCCCTGAGGCCTGGACACCCTCAGCAGTTATAAGTTGTGAGTTGTGTCTCAGAAATGTGTCATTAGTGGAAATAGTTTGACATGAAACGACAGCGGGAGCATGACTGATCTATGCAGTCAATACTCTACAGTAGTATGTATCGCCGTTGTATCGGTGCTGTATGTGAGGTTATGAAAATGGGAGAATTGCAGAAGCCCCAATTCTTCCATAATGTATGCAAACATCTCAGGCTACTCAAGTTATTTCCATAATCAGAATAAGGACAATAATTTGATTACTGGGCCTATATGTAAACAGAGGCGCTGGCAATCGCTGACTTGATGTTTGGCTAAACCAATAGAGCAGTGGAATCTGCATATGGAAAAGGGAGACATTAGGGCTGTGCTGCATGCACCACTGTACCTATCACACCCTTTTACATCACTGTTGCTCGTAGGAAGCAGTGCCATGATGAATAAACGTGGCCAGCCAGGCTATGAAAAGCTCTGAATATTTAGGGATGATGTAAAAGGAGTTAATTAGTTCCAGAATATACCATTTTCATTCAAACCCTTGCTATGGATATGATTTTACTAGATTTAAATATGTTAGTATTTATTGAGTACAAACCAATAGACATCTGTTTGACAAGCTAAACGCTATCGTCTTGAAAGTATGATGAAAGATGATAGTAGAGATACTATCCAGGTTAATGGTGCACCCACTGCACCTGAACTAGTCTCATAACTCATGACCAGCACTCTGCTGCAGGCACTGGCTCTCATACAGGGTGAAGGAGATATCATATTAGGCTAGGCCAAAGCTCAACCTTTTGTAGCACAGAATGACCATGAGTAAGGCCACACTTGCATTTATTGTGCTACTGCTCGCTTTTGTTTGTTAGCCTATTGTTTGTTTGAGCACATGCTACTGCTGGAATTGTTTGTTTTAGCACTTTCATTTGTGTCAGCATTGTCGTTTTATTCAAATGTAAAATGTATTTATTTCAGTTTTCAAATGAAGTGACCCCTCAATGAAGTGCTCTAGTGTCTAGAGACCTGGAGATACAGGTAAAACAGTATACTTTCTATTTGTTCTATGTGTCTGTGTATTTTAATGTATTTTTAGTTTTCTAATATTACAAAACAAAAAATGCATTATTATCACTGTCCTTTTGTTGTAGCTGTGGTGCTGTTGATAATCACTCTGTCAGGGTTTATTTCTCAATAATGACCACGCTTGCCATTGATTATCCCTCGCTTATTGATCGCACAGGGGAATATCAGTCGCCCAGAGGCAGCACAGCAGTTTGAGTTGCAAGTTACAGATACGGTGAAAGAAGTAACAATATAAGAAACACTGTCAATAATGAACAGTAGGCTATACAAAAGTAAACACCTATACTGCACTATGCAACAAAAAAAACACCACAAGTTTACAGTGTCCTCACTTTACCTTGCTTATTGTATCTCTGGATAGGAGAGTCTGTTGGGTGGAATTGTGTGTAGGCTCTATGTCCAAAACCGCCACTTTTCAGGAAATGGAAAAAACAAACAAAAAACATGTAGTCATTTCTTTAATCACAAGCTCTTGTTTGTTAATACTTTGTATTGGTCAAATATGTATAAAAAAAATGATGTGATGTGACCTTGAAATATGTATGTAACATTTCAAGAAATCTATTCATTGGAGAAGGACTCTTCAGTGACACCAGTAGTAGCCTATAACGGTACATATATTATACAATAAGTGCGGTTGTCTGCGTTAAAGCCTAATTTATTCTCTTTACCATATATTATGCTTCCCTGATAGAAGAAAGACAAGATCGCACGCCAAAGACAGCAAACCTACAAGCTCACAAGGCGTTGTATCCACAATGCCTTGTGAGCTTGTAGGTCTGCTGTCTTTGGCGCGCCCCGCCACCATGCAATGAAGCCCGGTATAATGTGAACGTTTCACATTACGGTAAACGCTCGCAGACTGGAGCGAAAAAAAACATTATGCAAATGTACCAGCCCTGCACTCCCTTGGAGCAAGGTCTCCTAACCTTGATAGCACAAAGCCCCCGCAACGCTCGAGTCTAATTTACATCTGGAAATGCTTTATTACCAAGACAGTAAGAGGGGGGGGGGGGGGGGGGGCTCATAATGAATCCTATATCGTTGCTGTCGGCAGAAACCTCGTCTCATTTCAACTTTTTCTGTTTTTTTCATCATAAAGGAGTGTCGCACAAAAGTAATGAAAGTGTGTGTTGTGATCATGTCAATCGGCTAGTTTCACTGTGTGTGTGTGTGTGTGTGTGTGCGTGCGTGCGTGCGTGCGTGCGTGCGTGCGTGCGTGCGTGCGTTTGGATGTGGGCCCCGGACCCCTAGTGGTTGTGGCCCTAAGCACAGACTGCTATGCCATGCTATGCCCTGATGAAGTGGAGTTGGGGATGGAGGTGGGTTGCTCGTTGTTGTTCGCGAGTATGGTATATTTGAGTATTTATATACTGTATATATGACATATATGTGTGTACGCACGCACGCACATACATACATACATAGCCTACATAGCCTACATACATACATACATACATATACATACATACATACATACATACATACATACATACATACATATACATACATACATACATACATACAATAAAAAACATAACATTTTTGGACATACAAGGTTTCCACCTTACAGTAATGACTGTAAGGTGGTGCTGAGACGTATTTTCGCTGCTGAATTCCAGAGAGACTTCAAAGCGAGAGAGAGCTGGCTTGGTTGTATTTATACTAAAATAAGTGTCGGCAAGCAACAACATGGTGGGATGGAGTAGAGATGAAGTTCAAGTCTTTTTTTCCATATAGACAAATTTGTCGTTCAATATATGTAGTATGGGACTTCCTCCTGGTAACAAAGGACAAATAAATACATTAAATATGTGGCTTAAATATATATGGAGCGTGTCTTGAGTGTACAGGGTTTGATGAGGTCAGATCAACATATGTAATGTCAGAACAGGTCAGCTCCATGGAGATTTAAAGCCCAAACCACACCAAAGGGTCGGGTTGGGACAAAACTGTTTTTAAGGTAGACCACACCAATACAACTCATTGAGTTGCAATGAGTTGCATTGGTGTGATCTACCTTAAAAAACGTTTTGTCCCAATCCGACCCTTTGGAGTGGTTTGGGCTTAAGGGTGGAAGCGGGGGCAGTGTCTTGAGTGTACAGTACAGGGTTTGATGAGGGCCCAGGTAGGGCCGGGTCATAATTTGCAGGCATTGGGGCGGCTACAATTTGAATGGACAGGTATCCGTCAAAAGGGAGACATCAAAGAGGAAGGACGGGTGGGGAATCAGCATATGGAATGTCAGAACAGGTCAGCTCCATATATGGAGATCTAAGGGTTTGAGGTCAGATGTAGAGTTGCTGGCCGGCTCCATATATGCAGATCTAGGTGATGATCCAGTCTTCTCCATGTATGGTTATCCAGGGTTTGATGAGGGCAGTGTTGTGATCTTCATATATGGAGACGGCCATATATGGTGGCGTGACGTGTTATGAGGTGTGATGTCACGAGGCGTGACCATATATGGAGGTGTGACACGAGGCGTGACACGAGGTGTGACGTGACACGACGGACATGCAGGTTTTCATAGTAAACTGCAACCTACAGTAACAAAAATCAATTGTGACATATTTATGGCGTGAAAGGGATTCGATCCTTGAACTGTTTTTGACATATCGGTTTCCACCTCATATAGGTACGCTATACAGTATAAACATATGGAATATACTGGACCGTTGTTGAGAGATTATCCGTTGTGGTTTCCCCGCTCCCTTGACAGGGTTTGTGTGTGTGTGGAACAGGATATTGTAGGCCTATTTCATGAAATGGTCTCCTCGCCTTCATTTCCATTTGTATAACAACGTGTCTTCTTTGGCCCTGCGTGTAATGAAGGTTTTCACTCTCCCTGAATAGAAAGGGGAGATTAGAGCACAGGGCGGGATTATAAAATAAATAAAAACCTGATACCACATAGACAGCCAATCACCTCCAGAAAATCCCTCAATATCTGAGGTTTTATGTGCAATTTATCCTGCTTGCCGCCTATGGTCGCCACCCCCCCTACTTCCCATCTCCTTCTAGCCTCATCCTCTGTCCTCCTATATCCTCTCCTACACCCCCCCCCCCCCCCCCCCCCCGCCCCCCATCCCCTCTCCCCTCCCGTTATGGGCAGCCATAGCTGAATGTGAATGGTATTGGGTAGACTCAGCACTGTTTCCCAAACAATGGGTCAGACTGCCCATTTTTGGGTCACGGATACATTTTGATTGGTCATGACTCAAGTAAATAAATACAAAATATCAATGTTATTTCACAAGATTTTCCCCCATTTATTTTTTACATAAAACAACAAACAAACATTCAATGGATTAAAAAAAATTATAATTAAAAAGTAGTGAAAATGGCTGATCTACAAGCTCACAATGTGGCACGCAGCGACACACTGTGAGCTTGTAGATCTGCTGTTTTCACTAATTTGGGTCCAGGGCTAATTTCTCTTTTGGGTCTTGAGCTAAAAAGATTGTGAACCATTGGGGTAGAGAGTATGCCTGCATGGGAAACATCTCTCTCTCTCTCTCTCTCTCTCTCTCTCTGATTTCCACTCAAGGTGACCCAATCTTTTCATTGCCTATTCTGCAAAAGAAAAAGGAAGGATTTATTGGAGATTTCAGGTGAAGCGGAATGTTCAGACTCCTGTCCAGACTTCAGTTACAGGAAGATGAATTGGCTGGTTATAGATACTATAGCTTGGAAGTCTTTATTCTCTGCTACTTAATTCCTCACAAGCCACATGCCCGGGTCAATAGCAGTTTGTTACTTTAAGCTGCATTGAACAGGACATTATACTTATTGTGATCTTATCAAACGGGGTCGTCAGTTTGACTGACCCTGTAGAGCAGTAGTTGTCGAGGTGGCGTCTGGGGACCTCCAGGGGTCCTTGAGGTGGGGTGGGGTGGGGTGCATGGTAGTCATGCATCAATCATAGTTATCTGCCAAAACACGGCAGTCAATGCTGGCTACTATGTGTATAAGATATACAAGATAATGTTATATTATGTGATGATTATGCCAACTTGCGTTCTGTTCTGACTTCTGAGCCGGTAGTCATTGTCATGCTTTCAAGTTTGTAGTAGTTTGAATAGGTGTGTGTGTGTGTGTGTGTGTGTGTGTGTGTGTGTGTGTGTGTGTGTGTGTGTGTGTGTGTGTGTGTGTGTGTGTGTGTGTGTGTGTGTGTGTGTGTGTGTGTGTGTGTGTGTGGGGGGGGGGGTCGTATCTTAGCAACACTGAAAGCACTAACTCCCATCGTCGCGTCATGAGTAAATGAGCCAATTGATGAGCTGCTGCTGAGCGCATTCTCAGACACCAGCTTCAGAGCTCACATGCAGTAACACAGCAACAAGAGCGGAGGGGAGCAGAGTGGGAGGAGGGGAGCAGAGTGGGAGGAGGACAGCAGCATTGTGGAAAGTGCGTCCCGTATCAGTTCTTTACGGGACACGTCTTTTACTTTCCAAATACGGGACCATTCCATATTTTACTGGACGGGTGATAACCCTGAGTGACGAACCCATGGCATCTAGGGAACATCCTGGTGATGCAAGGTTATGGATTCACAACCAGGAAAACTTGGAATTCCCGGCCGCCTTCTCGGCTCACAACGTGCTGCAGCGTGATCTTATGCCCTAGGATAGGTTGTGTATGCTTTATTGTTGCTACACTGCCGGTCTTAGAGAGAGAGAGAGAGAGAGAGAGAGAGAGAGAGAGAGAGAGAATCACTACTGTAGAGGGCCTTTCAACAATGATTTGTGGGTTTTAGCACTGATTGCTGTGAACTAGCATCATACGGGCCCTTGAGAGCAAGAAAGTCAGTCAACAAAGAGTGTAAGTCAAGGGCAGTCGAAAAAATAAAATAACGCCCCCAAAAAGAAATGAATTGAGTTGAAAGAAAACAACTCCCACACTGCAAGTTTCAGCGAAGCAATATCTATAGGCAATTTGGTTCCAAAATTAAACTGCCCACTTGTACCCTTTTCATCAGACAGATAGAATCTGAGAGCACAGGCCTGGGGAAAAGGTCAAAGATAAGACCCAAATGATGCATTTGAAAGGCACTCTGCCGCACCGCCCGCCTTTACCTGTTTGTTTTTCCTCTCTAAATGGATGTGGCAAATAAAAATAAAATGCATTCTGGCGAGACACAAAAAAAGAGAAAGAAATCCTCCGCACAGCAGGTGGTCCCTGGCGTCATCTTGATTGATTTGAACAGGAGGCAGGATGAAATATCTTCATTGTTTCAGTGAGTGACAGGGGCCATGTGAATACATACATGATATCCTGCTATTACGGGAAGGAGAAAGGATATACCGTATAAAGATGTTAACCGCTTAAACCCTATATATTGCTGTCCATGGGTTCTATTCCAGACCCCCTCCTTTTCCCCCTCTACACCGAATCTCTCCATTGAAAATAGGACAGAACATTTTAACCACTTACAGTATAGGCTGTATGTCGTTGACCGGGTCCCCCGGGGTTCTATACCCGAACGTGGTCAACTCCCTGTCTTCCAAAAAGGAGACACAAATCCTCACACCACAGGACAACTGTACTTTCCCAACTTTCACTTTAAAGGACCCCAATTTTCTTTTCTTTGAATGCCATATTTTGTTTTTGTTTTGAAAAGTTCAATATATCCTTAGGTTCAAACCTGCAATCTCTGTTTCTGTATCTCATTCATTGGTTCTTCACTTACACATTGAGCTCCCAGCCAAATCTGGTTATTTTGGGTTTAAAAGCAGTCCGGTTCGGTCTCTATCCTTTTATTACTCTATGGTCATGCCACGCTACCTCAATATTTATTTATATAGCCTACCATCTGTACCATGCAATTAATAATATGCATGCCATCCAGATCGAGATATGAGCAAAGTCCTCCAAGAGAAGTGAAGCAGAGCAGGGCAACCACCAGCATGTAAGTTCTGTAGCTAGTTAGCCTTTTAGCAACTATCTTTTTAGGCTATGCTACAGTAGGTTATGTACGTACAAGTTATTGTCAGTTTTTATGACATTGATTAGGATTACAATAAAAACTGCTCACTGTACATGTACTGTGAATATGTTTCTTCTCTTCCAGACCTTTGTGAAGCAACTATAAGCAAGCTTTCATAAACACTTTTCATTGAGTTGTCCATTCCTTTTTAACTGTTGGGTTTCAAACGTTGCACGGTGTATATTGTGTTATTGAGATAATGATTAAGGTAATATTCCCATATGAATGCTTTGAATGAAGGTCAATGCACAGGAATATGAGCAATGAGTTAAACGTTTTTTTTTAAACTTAAGTTAACTTGAGTTTTGAATACAATCAATGCATTAATTATTTATTTGTTTTATTCAAGCAGTAATTTAGTATGCATGTTTATTATCGTAATAACCTGTCACTTCTTGAAGGCAACAGAGTAGCCTACTACAGACAATAACAAACCCGCCTCTATAGCTCTACACCTCCGTCTCTTTGATTGACAAGCTAAACAACCAATGAGGGTGCTCTACAGAGCCTTTACCCCACACCCCCACCCCTCTTCTCTATCGACTGGGTGAATCCGTCTGTGAATGACCAAACATGTCGGGTTTCTCACGATCCTCGTCGATAACGTCAAGACTAGCTATCGACATCCTGCCGACAGGCAAGAGACGGCAGAAATCCGTCCCGACGTAAAATTGTGAACGAATCTATCTGTGCAATGTGGAGTTGGCTTAAGACAAATAATGTCATGCTTCGTTGCATGCAGGTGTCACACTCTGCAAATGACTTATCTACAAGCCACAACACATTGCGTCACCTACCCACAGCATACTACCACTGAAATAAAGGCTTGAAAATTGGTGGGGGGCAGCGTTACCATTACACACTCTCCGGTGGTCTCAGGTGGGCCGGTGGAACCCAGCAGGACACGTAAACAATCACAGAAAAACAATCACTTTGTAAATGAGATCAGTGGGGTGCCCATGTCAGTGTTGCAGACAGTAAACTACTGGAGGCACTATTTTTCCTAGTAAACAATGGAACGAACGCCGGGGTCCACCGAGAGATGGCTGACGTTGTTTTGGATGCATACACTGTAAATGTCCGTACACCAGTTTTTCTCAAACATTTTTGGCTCAGGGCACCACATACCCTTTTCACCCAGGGCACTAAACAGGGTTTAGTGTTTACACTGTTGCTTTATAGTAGCCTACCTTACATTTATGTCAAATGTGTACATCTTTCCCCCTAAGATAGTACAATATAATGAGGAAAACTTGGAATATCTGTTTCCATTATGAGAGATCTCAAATAACTTTTATACTTGCCGTTTAACCACTTAAATCCCAGCGTCCCTATATTCTAGGGTGGCACCGTGGCAGTGGCTCAGGGGTAGAGTGGCCAGTGGGAACTGTGAGGTTACCAGTTCGATCCCCGGCTCCCCAGAGTTAGTGTCGAAGTGTCCTTGAGCAAGACGCTGAACCCCTAATTGCTAATGTGCAGTTTGGTACCTTGCATGGTTTCCTCCACCATCGGTCTATGAAAGGGTGAATTCACAATCTATGTGAAGCGCTTTGGATAAAGGAGCTATATATGCACCATTTACCCTTTACCATTTTAGGTAAACAAGTTCACAGCACGTCACGTTGTGACATGTTGTGAGCTTTAATCTCATTTAACCCATTAAGACCTGAGGACGATTCTAAAATGTCTTTTAAATCCTGTTTTCTGAAAAACACATGGGCTATATCTTGTGTCACCCCTTATCACTTATCCCTAAACTAATTTGCCATTTTTTACTATTTTAAAAAACCTTTTAAAATAGTTAAAATAGCCGATCTACAAGCTCACAATGTCTCGATGTAGATCGGCTAGGTAGTTGAACTATTTTAAAAGGTTTTTTAAAATAGTAAAAAATGGCAAATTAGTTTAGGGATAAGGGTGGCGCAAGATGGAGCCCATGTTGCTATTTTACTAAACTGGGATGACCAGATCTTATGCATGTCATTGCAGGCTGACCATGAGGCCACGCCATATACCCTTCCTAGTTTGAAAGTCCTTTTGGGAAGAAGATATATGAAGATATATATGAACCCAAATACTTGTAGTCATCAACCTGTTACATACATACATACATACATACATACATACATACATACATACATACATACATACATACATGGCCGACCACCAAACGTACCTTACTTACGTTATCAAGAATGATGGTCCCTTCAAAACTGTGAGCTTTTAGGTTGAATGTTTTTGGCAACAAAGTATGAATCTGGCACTGAATGAATCTGAAACACTCCTTCCGGCTACCGAGCCTCATTAATTCCTGTCTTGACATTGTATTATTTCGCACGGGAAGTGCAATAAGCTCCCCCTCTCACATTCGGCCCGCAGTTAGTACAATTTGGATTCAATTTAAAAACCTCTTTAGCACCACTGTAATACCACATATATGCAAATGACATTTCCTGCAATGTAGTAGGAGCCCATTTTAAGGTTTCGCACCACTCAATTAGAAAAGGTCAGTGGAATATTGTACCATGTCTCATTCACTTTCCATTCAAACACAGGGTCTCAATTTTCCACTTAATTTCCCTTTCTCTGTGTCCTCAACTCTATTTACTTTCTTAATAAACAGCAAAATGTCAGAATAATGATATTTATACTATAGAATAGAATGGTAGAGACTTATACAGGTCTAAAATACATTTGTTTTGGGGTTCAAGTCCAAAAGGCTGAAACTATTGTTTTTGTGCTGGTAGCCATCAAATATTCACCAATGATCGGAAGTTGTGTGCTTTACCTGCACAAATATTATGACCTGATGGGGTTTTATAATTAAGGTTCGGAATTGTGACCTTTGAAAGGTAATAACTCCAATGCTATGAGGCTACAGACAAACATTTACTCTTGCCAAAGTAAAGTAAAAGTTACATCGAAATGGAGCTCAAGTACAGTACTTTAATACATGCACTAGTTACAGTATGTTCGACCACTGCACTTTGGTCCAGTTCTATGCCAAACTTCCTCAACTGTCATTGTGGAAAAATAGTCCTGATGTTGACTTAATAGTAACTGACATTTTATTTAATTAGGTTATTAAGTATGTGCTACTTTCACCAAAATGTAGGCCCAAGTGAGTACAAATGTTCAGATACTTATAGAGCTGGAAGGAATTTAGCAGTCCATTTCTGTTTTTCTCAAAAACTTAAAATTAAAATGTCTCCCACATTTTTGCTCAATTGACACAATTACCACTAGCCTTGATCCTCAAGCCATTTAGAATTGTTTTAAAAGCATACTTTTGTCATCTCCTGCCAAGGGTGGATTGGAGGCTTGAGAGTGTGGACTGGTTGATGGTATCAAAGCCAGGGGTGAGGTCGAGAAGGATAATGATGTTGAGTTAGCCGGTGTCTGAAGATGGCAGAAGGTAAGAGCATACACACCAGTTTTCTCAACCTTTTAGGTCCTACCCAATAGCCAGGTCCTGCTCCCCTTACTGCCACACATGCACACACACACACACACACACACACACACACACACACACACACACACACACACACACACACACACACACACACACACACACACACACACACACACACACACACACACACACACACACACACACACACAATTTCCGTCAAACGTGTTAGTCTCTTATTGTATATTGTCAAAGGGATGTCACAGGGATGTCAGGCCCTGTCACAGCCCTTTGACATAATATTGTCATGATACTGAAATTATACTAACATAATACTAACCATAACACTGAAATTATACTGACACGATACTGACATGATGACATACTGACATGATAATGGCATGATACTGACATTATACTGACATGATTGACCATGATAGTGACATGATACTGACATCAGTATCAGACATGTTTAGTATCATGTCAGTATCATTGTCAGTATCATGTGACATGATAATGACCATGTGGCATGATACTCACTATGATGCGGACCATACTCACAGTCAGGTTTGAAGAACCCTGAAGAAGGCAGTTAGCTGCCAAAACATCGATTTTTATTACTCTGCGTCCAGAATAAAATATAGTTACTTTTGGCTACCATTGTGTGCAACTAATTGATTGCCTGTTGAAGACTATCATTTGGATCCTTCTTCCGTACGTGGGCCGGCACCACTACAAAGACTTTGGTGCGCAAACACTTTGGTGTGCATAGTATTCCTGTGCACAGACGGACCATGATGATATGGAGACACTATGACCAGTAGGCTACCTTAAGTTATTGACACATTTACCAGTGCATGGAGACACACATTATTGATACATGGAGACACACTGACCAGTAACATGACATCCCTTTCACTCAGTGCTGTGCTTATCTTATTCACAGGCTTTCTTTTTTTCTCTCCCTCTCTCACAGACGCACTGCACACAATGAGATGACAGCTGTCGGTAGACAAACGAGGGATGTGTGTGGGGGGAGGGGGGGGGGGGGGGGATTTCATGATCCGTAATGTTTCAATGGCAGATTTGTGTGAGAAACGTGTTTTCGCAATCAGAAATACTGTGCAACTTGTTGCTTGCAATTCAACAAGTTTAATGTTGTGAGACTCAATCAGCGAGGGCTTATTCTTTTCTGCCAGATTCTATAACTGTTTTATCTCATATCTTTGATCTGAACATGGCTCAAAATGTATGATTCCTTAATTAACCCTCTAAGTCCTTCCAAGACAGTACATGTCAATCATCATCCACATAATGTACACATAATCAGTCCTTAGATCTGATTAATCAATTTTTAATTAGCTTACTTGTTTGTGGAAGTACTTCTGTGACCTACTGGCAGAGTGCGCAATACATTTACTGTGCTCTCATTGTTGGTCTAGCACATATGTCTTATTCATTTCTTAGTTGATTTGTTTTACAGGTTAGACTGATTTCATTTATTTTCTCTTTCTAGGGGTGGCACAACAGGGTTTCATACCTCTTCTGCACATTCTGAATACTTTTGTGAAGTGTCCTAGAGCAAGACGCTGAGCCCCTAATTGCTCCCGATGTGCATGTGTGCATGGTTTCCTACACCATCGGTATGAATGTGTGTGTGAATGGTGAATGTAATGCACAATCTGTAAAGCGATTTGGATAAAACCCACTATATAAATGCACCATTAGAGTAGCATGCACGCATGCTACTCTAATGGTGCATTTATATAGTGGGTTATATAGTGGGTTCACATTTCCTGATGTGTGATCCAATAACATGGTTTCACCCAGACTCCATGGGCTGTGTGAAGAAGGGGAACGTTTCTCGAGTCATTCGTGTCAAAAAGCAGGGCATCTCCTTCTTCCCCTGCAGAACGCCACTTTTGACCTGGAAGGTGTAGGCCACTCTGTGGGAGAGGCGGGTTAGCACACAAGTCAGCTCCAGACCGTGGCTGTCCTCGTCTTCTATCAGGTCACAGAGAGTTTGAAGGAAGACAGCTCCTGCAGGGTGCATGAAGGCACCGTACCCTGATGGAGGGAGGGACAATAGCATCATAAGGCAGTGCTTCTCAACCCTTTCTTTTTAACCCTCACTTTCATTTTCATCATGTTCTACTATAAGGCTTTTGGAAGCATCCCAGACAGTTTTGAATGAGTATTAAGATATTTCATATTCATTTTATCAGACACGCACCTTCCTATACGTTCTACAACAAACCCATTTTAACTTCAAACTCCATTTTAACCATGTTAGATTCATTATAAACACTCGACTCGTCCTTGGTACTGGTGGTGACACATACTGTACTGCCCTCTTAATACATGAGGGGGCATGTTTTATTCAATTACTACACTCATTAGTTTTATACCCTTTAACAGTTGTATCGAACAATTGGTAGAGCACATTTTAAGTCACTATGTCTCAGTGAAAACAATGTTGAAAAAGAACTCAACCTGATTGAGCCATTTCTACCATTCGGTTGAGGTTATGCCAAAGATATCCACTAGATTTCACTGTGGCTACAAGTCAGGTGGCAATGAGGAAGTCACAGAAATCACTCCTGACATCTAGGCTCTGTTTTACCACAGTTTCAAAGGTGAGATGATTTCATTGGCTAATTATCATCTCAGAGATGTTACTGAACATGATTATGTAACTTGATACAATCAAAATAATACAAATAATGGTTAAAAAAAACATTATTTGGGTTGTTTGTCATGTTCAGTTTCTTGCACTATAAAATGATTTAGTCTCCATCTGTGTAAACAGAAAGAAAGATCTATACTGTAGGTATTAGCAACAGTGGATGTCGAGTTTATTCCGTGAGTGGGATCATTATAATATTAAGTGCCGGCCCAGCTTATATTTGTAACTTCATGTTGTGTCATTTATGTATAGAATGTTGGTGCTATTATGAAGTTCACTGCCTATACAGTAAATACTCTGTGTTATATAAGAACAGAGATCCTCTTATCAACCAATTACAGTATGTCTCAGGGATGTAGATATTAATACAGCTAATTGGGGGGTAAATGTGTTACCAATGTGTTACCAATGTGATACCAATACTATATACCAGGAATGCGAGGTCATACTACATGGTAGGCTATGGGGGTAGGAAGTGTCGGGTGACAGAGGAAGAGCTGGCGAGCTATACCAGGGCAGGAGGTGTTCATTCATTCTTTCAGAAACAATGTAGCAAACGGGATGACGCGTTTAAGTAAGTCCTTTTAATGTGTTATATGTTCGTTAAATGCTCTAAATTCAGTCATAAATGATGCATCTATGCAGTCGCTATATCTGTGAATTAATAGTATGTATCTTGTGTTTCTCTTGTTGTGTTTGCAGTTATTACCTAAACGCCACAGTCTCTGACTTCCTTTGTAACGATCAATGCTGCTATTGTACTAGATCTAACACGGGCCAGACAAGGCAAATAAGGCTTTATACTGTACACAAGTTTAGTAGAAGTATGTTTGTACGTGTGTGAGTGTGTTATGAGATAATAGTAATAAAATGGCCAAAATCAAGTGATTGTTTACGGGCATTATTGCAACATCGAGGCTATGTATGTTTGAGTAATATAAATGTTACAATTGGTGTGTGTTAAATCACAGTTACCAGACCTGTTTGTTATAACCCCTTTGCGGAGGGTTTGAATCAGTAATTAAGCAAAGCTATGAAACAGCAAAGTTTAGTTATATCCGTACAGTAATAATTAATTGCGGTGTAACCCACCGGAGTAATAATTCATTGCGGTGAAATCCACCGACGTATTACTGAAGCAACGGTACTTAATTCACCGTAGCTAAAGAAATACGGGCATTCTGTGTGATCCACAAATGCTAATGAAAGCCATCGGCCCGTGTTAGCTTAGCTGTTAGCTTAGCTACTACGTGAGCAATGGTGGTTGTCTGCTGTTAGCGTGACGCTAGCTGAGAAGCAAGACAACGAAGGGACGGCCATCCAGCGTTTGCGGAGCATCGCTGACCCGTCATCGATCGCCGTGTCCAAGGACCAGCGACCGAAACCCGTAGGCTGCCGGAGGTAGCTGAAATCTGCGGGAATCATCCGCGCCGTATTGAGGTGACCCGGGTTGACTCGGGAAAGGATGCTAGTAGCGTGATCCTGCTGCTAAGGAGGTTGTGCCCTGGGTGCTAGGAAGCATCCGGTTTTGCCGACCTAAATAAAGAGTTTCAGTGCCCACATGAGTGCTTGTGCATTGGGGGGAATATCGCTGGGATTGTGTGTTGCAGAAAGGAAACTGTGCATTGACTTTGGGGGGGAATATACCAGACCAAGCTAATTGTAAACAAGCAAGAAGCTAGCCACCTTCCCATTGACATTGCATTGTGCCTAGCAAACAACTAGCATTAGGCTAACGGTGGCTAACTTTGGCTGACTGACGCTAATGCTAAGCTAAAGGAGGTTAACTGGCTGACTGACGCTAATGCTAAGCTAAAGGAGGTTAACTCCAGTTGGATGTTGTTGGGGCTAGCCTAGCCAATGCTAACGCTAATAGCATAGGAGTTGGGGCTACCGCATTGTGTATGTTTCACAGCACGACTGGCCGCCAGGGAGGAACGCCGGACCGGCCATCTTGAGAGACAAGGTTGGTGGGGGGGGCGAGCGAGTAGCCATTTCGTGTAACCATGGCGGCCTTAGCTGTGTTAAAGAAAGCGCGCGCGTCGAGCCAAGGCACGTTAACAAGGTTAACGACCAGAGCCAAAAGTACGGCTGCCCATAAGTCCGAAAGTGAACTTAAGGCTTTACTGAAAGACATGGATATAGGTTTTGATGAGCTTCTAACTTGTAGCACGGATTATACAAGTGCAATGGTAGAGGCTGATGAAAACGCTGTAGACATAGCTGTTGTTAGTACGAGACTCGATGCCGCAAAGACGTCCTATCTTTTGGCTCGGACAGAATTGCAGGAAAACTTATGGAAGCGGTTCATAGATGAGTCTGTGCAGCGCGCACTCAAGTGGGTGGCAGAGGCGGCAGATAGAGCCCGTCCTGACCGTTACAAAGAAGAGGAGATTGACCTAAGTCTTATTTACGGGCTAGAAGGTGTAATTGATCGATCATTAACAGACATGCAGACGTTATTAAACTCTTGGGAAGGCTGCATTTCTGACGGGAATTTGGCCAAGGTATTAGCTGAGGTATATGCCTTGAAAGCGCGTAAGAGTGCCAACCTCCAGGATTTAAAGCACAAAGGCGCAATAATAATAGAAATGAAAGAGGAAATTAAACAAGAAAGTGTACCTCTCGCCGTTGACAATGGAGGAAAGAAGTCAGCCGGTAGCAAGCTGGCTGCTCAGCCTATGAAATTACCCCAATTCAATGGGGAACGCATGTCATACTTCAGATGGAAGAGACAGTGGCATAGAATTTATGCACTCTTTGACAATCCTGGATGGGGTGATGACATGCGTTACCAGCTACTGATTGATTCCATTGATAAAAGGATAAATGATGAATTAAGGCTTGATTATTGCCAGACTTCAGATGAGGTCTACCAGAAATTAGAACTCCACTATGGAAACGTAGGACAAATTGTTAAGGAGATTATAATGAAGTTGGAAAGTGTGCCCGCTGTAAGCAGTGGCCAACCAAAGGAGACATTAAATCTCGTTAGATTAATAGAGCAATCAGTTCTAGATCTAGCTGATCTTAATGCTGGCGACGTCATTCAAAATCAACTCGTCATTCACAATTTGGAGGCTAAATTGCCGCCAGAAATGCAAGAACGGTGGCTTGTGATGCGTTGTAATCCGAATAATAATATAGATAGCCAGAACAGGTTCCCGCATTTCATTGCCTTCTTACGCGAGCATACAAAGGTGCTCGTTGAACAAGAACAATTAAATGCAAAAGGCATAGGGACCAAACGAAGTGATCCGAGCCCACGTAGCCGTAATAATGACCGACAGAATGACAAGCCGGGGAACGGGGCGCGCGAGAAGCGTGCGTCGACAAGGGCTACGTTTAGCGGCGAGGAGGCGCGGGGTTCGTGCGTAATCTGCGGAGAGAGCGATCACTTAGGGGCTCTGTTCCGTTGTAAAATATTCATGAAAGCTAACGTTGAAGGCCGGCGAGCGTATGCGAAGAAACATAAAGCATGCTTTAAGTGTTTATATCTACATGACGGCCAATGCAGAGTGCGCAATGACAATTTCCTGTGTAGGTTAAGTGAGTGCAAAAGGGACGGCTCGTCGCCTCCTCATAATTTCAAGTTGTGCCCCAAAGCGCGTCCACGTAACGGGGATAGTAGCACTAATAATAATAATAGTGACGGCGCGAGAGGGGGGGCTAGTAACGTGGGGAGGGACTCACGTGGGCCTACACATGAAATTGAACTTAAGCTTGCTGAGGCCGAGTTGACGCCAAAGCAACTAGCTATAGTGCGCAAAGCTTACACAAACAATACAGCCACGACAGGCTGCACTGAGGGCGGAGAGTTGCCTGCTCTGATGATGACGCTGGAAGTAACCACGAAAAGTGGTGATTGGGTGGGGGCTTTGATAGACCTCGCCTCTGATACAAATTATATCACCCACAAAGCTGCAGAAAGGCTCGGGCTGAAAGGACGACCTGTTACTCTGAGCGTGCAGGGCGTTGGGGGGATGAAAAAGACATTCAAGACGAAAAAATACTCCATTAAGTTGAAGACAATGGGGGAGAAGGGCTCTTCTCCACTGGACCATGACATGACTTGTTATGGTCTGAATGAGATTGCAAAGATCAATTGTCCAGTTAATCCTAGGCGCATTGCAGATCTTTTCCCGGGCACCGATCCGGAGGAGTTGCGACGTCCACTGGAAGTGGAAATACTTATCAGTGCGCATGAGGGTCGTTTAGCCCCACAGCGGTTGGCTAGATGTGGAGATTTGGTACTTTGGTCGGGGATTTTGGGTAAGACGGTTAGCGGATGTCATCCGTCTCTATTCGACGCCAGTGAAATGATCACAGGACAGTGGGCGTCAACCCATTTTGCTCTTTCAATGAGAGGTGGAGCCGTTGAAATCAAGGCGGCTACTGCTTGCCTTACTGAGACCAGCGCGGCACTGTCTTGGTGGCGTTGGGACAGTATTGGGGCGGCATGCGATCCCCTGTGTGGGGGTTGTCGTTGTGGAAAATGCGCCCCTGGTGGAAAAGAGATGTCTCTCGCTGACGAGAGAGAAATGGAGATTGTCAAGAGGGGCCTGACTTTTAAGACTAGCGACGCTCACAGCGATGAGTCGCATTGGGACGTGAGCTATCCTTGGAAAGAGGACCCGTCTACTTTACCGAATAACAGAGCGGCGGTTGAGGCCACGTTCTTAAAGTCTGAGAAACGTCTCAGGCGAGATCCCGTGTGGTACCAGGCCTATGCTAGCCAGGTGCATGAGATGCTCAAAAGGGGTGCTGCTGTCAAGCTGTCTAAAGCTGCCATGGACATGTGGGACGGGGCTGTTTGGTGGATCAACCATCTTATGGCACCGAACCCACACTCAGTTTCCACGCCAGTTAGGATAGTCTGGGACAGTAGTCAAGAATTCCGGGGCGTGAGTTTGAACAGTATCCTGCTAAAGGGGCCCGATGTTTTGAACCCGATCCGAGCAGTGTTGCTGCGTTTCAGGGAAGGGGAACACGCCGCCATCGGCGACGTAAGCAAAATGTACCACTCCGTTTGGCTAGAAGAGCGGGAGGTACATTTGCACCGGTTCCTATGGAGAGACTCAGTTGACAGCAAGATTGAAGACTATGCAGTTGTACGGGTCAATATGGGAGACCGTCCAGCGGGTAGCATAGCTCAAATAGCGATGCGCGAGACAGCGTATCTACCTCAGTTCACCCACATGGTTGACGAGAGGGACGTAATCGTGGAGAACGCTTACGTAGACGACATTTTTCTATCTCACAACTGCCCCCAGAGGCTGGAGAAGGTACTGGCGGGGGTTAAAACCATTCTGGCTACCGGGGGGTTTCACCTAAAGCCCTGGGTACGGTCAGGCCAAAGTGGGAGGGAAGGAGATGGAGAAATGAAACCAGAGACTATGTTGTTGCCGAATCAGATGAGAGAAGAGGACAATAAGGCTCTGGGGGTTGGTTACCATGTGAAGGAGGACAGCCTCTTCATCATGGTTGCCATAAACTTTTCCGCCAGAAAGAAAAAAGTGCGGAGCGAGGAAAACCTTGCTCTGGAGGAGGTGGCGGAGAAGACGCCTGATCCTCTGACTCGGCGTATGTTGCTGAGTCAAGTAGCGGGGCTGTATGATCCCATTGGCCTTGTGACGCCTCTGAAACAGAAAGGCGTTATTCTAGTCAGGAGGGCGTTCCAAGAGGCGGGGTCATTGACCAAAGACACTTGGGATCAACCGTTGTCTAGCGATCTCCGCGTGAAAGCGGTTGAACTTTTTGAGGAATACGCAAAGCTGAGTGCGATCACGTTCCCCAGGTGTATCACTCCGCCCGGATGGGTGGGGGAGCCCTGGGGCATCACCTTCTCCGACGGGAGCTCAGAGTCCTACGGAGCGGTGCTCTACCTGCGGTGGGAAACTGCTAGCGGGGTGGAGACTCGTCTGGTGGAGTCAAAAGCCAAGTTGGCTCCTCTAGACCAAAAGGGCGATGCAGTGAAAGCTGAAATCTGCGGTGCTGTCTTTGCCGCACGACTGAAAGGGTACGTGCTGAAGCATAGCAGGCTGACAATCGAGAAGTGGTATCACTTTGTCGACAGCCAGACAGTGCTGGGTGCCATTCAAAGGGACAGTTATGGGTTCCAAACGTTCTTCGCTAATAGGGTTGGGGAAATCCAGAAGGCGGGGCCTGTGACTGACTGGTGGTGGGTTCCCGGGTGGAAAATGTAGCTGATCTAGTCACGAGGGGGGGTTCTCCTGAGCAATTAGACAGTGATTCCCTGTGGCAAAAGGGACCAGAGTTCCTAGCCAGACCAGTCGACCAATGGCCTATGAAGTCTGCTGCTGAGGTGGCTGCTTCATCGCGGGAAATCGTGAGTACATTGCATAGAAAAGTGTTCAAAATGAAAGCATTCTCTGCTGCTGTTACTAGATCCCAAACTAAGAACCAGGGGTCCGCGCCACTGCCAGGCAGTGGCGGGTCCTCACCAGTCAGTGGCAGATCTTCACCAGACAATGGGGGGTCTCCAGCGGTCAGCAGGGGTCCTTCACCAGTCAGTGATGGGGGTTCTGTGGCAGCATCTAATGACGAAACTGAACAGCTGTGGGGGTCAGGCCTTGTGAACCAAATGGACTTGGCTAGATGCAGCACACTGTCAAAACTCTGCGGGGCAGTTGGCTACGTCCGCAGAGTGTTGCACGGCCACGGAGGCTTATTCAAGTCCGGCAGTCGTGTACAGTGGGGGGCGGTGCTCTCTGTCGGAGAGCGGGACACAGCATTTAAGGAGCTGTGCCTTGCCGCCCAAGAGGGAATTTCTTTCCCGACAACGACACTAAACCGTCTTGTAGTTAGTAAGAACGACAAGACAGGTCTCTTGCTATGCCGAGGCCGGGTTCAGACCGTTGACCAAGAAAGCCAGGGCGTGCCCATCATTCCTTACGAGGCACGACTCAGCACACTACTGTGTGAGGAGGCCCATCGTGCAAACCACGAGGGCGTGGCTGGGACACTCCTGCGAGTCAGGAAGAAAGCCTGGGTGGTTCAGGGGCCAAGGGTCGCACGTAAGGTGATCGACTCTTGCCTGTTTTGTCGCAAACGGGGGGCTAAGCTATCCAGTCAAGTGATGGCTAATCTTCCTACAGTGCGCACAAGTCCAGCAGCTCCGTTCGAGTACACAACGCTGGATTTGTTCGGTCCTTACACTGTCAGGGGCACTGTGAAGCGACGCATTAAGAGAAAAGTCTGGGGCGTGGTCTTCAGTTGCATGGCCTCACGGGCTGTCCATGCAGACCTAGTTGAGGACTTGTCTACAGAAGGCTTTCTGCAGACCTACCAGCGATTCACTGCTCTGAGAGGCCATCCAAAAAAGTTGTGGTCTGATCAGGGTACGAACTTTGTTGGCGCGAGACCAGCATTGGAGGATCTATACAAGTTCCTAGGGGACATTGACAAGGAGCAGATCCAGCAAAGAGCAGCAGTTGCAGGGACCGACTGGGCATGGGAGTTTAGCCCAGCGGACTCACCGCATCGGAACGGGGCGGCCGAAGCTGCCGTCCATGTTCTGAAAAGGGCGTTGAGCAGCGTCGGCGACACCGATGATCTGTCGGCGTTGGAGTTCCAGACTCTACTCTACCTTGCTGCTAACCTGGCCAACGAAAGACCCATCGGAGCCAGAACTCAAGTCGACGAGGATTCCGTGGACATCATCACTCCCAACTCTCTGCTGTTGGGGCGGGCAGGGCCCAGGGGAGACATCCTGGGCTTTGACTTCCCTAGCTACCCGTACAGTCATCTTCGGGCGGTCCAGCGCGAGGTGGACAGGTTCTGGAAGCGGTGGAGCCAGCTGGCGGGCCCTCATCTCTTCATCCGAGAGAAATGGCACGTTCCAGCACGGAATGTGGCCGTCGGCGACCTGGTGTGGGTCGCGGACCAGAATGCTCTACGAGGTCGATTCCGGATGGGTCGTGTCGTGGAGGTGAATCCAGATAACCAGGGTGTCGTCAGGGACGTAAAGGTGCGGACATGTCCAAGTCTGCCCATCAGTTGGTCGCAGGTGGTGAAAGACGTGGTGGCATGGCCATCCGTCATCCTCCATCGTGATGTGCGGCGGCTGGTTGTCCTAATCCCGGTTGAAGATAAGTAAATTAGACTAGAAAGTCCTCTTGAGAAATACCCTAACGAACTCTTCCATATGCATGCTGCGCGAGTAAGACTAGTCAGTGGGTATTTACTTGAGGCAGCTGGGTGATGGGGCATACTTGTCACTCAGTAAGGAGCAAAGCGGTGGTGCCTACCTCCTACAGTCAGATTGAGATCAAAATTAATTCAGTGCATGAAAGTAAACTAGGTTTATTATTTCATAAGTTCAGCTGGTGAGTGCCATCCGGAGGCGTTCATCGATTAGAAGCATGATTGATATACTTATTTTTTATTTTTGTTTGAATGTTTTTGTTTGCAAATGATTGTGGGGAATCTATTTAGCCTACTGGGTTTATTTCAAACCGTAGCCTAAAAGTGGGAGGTGTCGAGTTTATTCCGTGAGTGGGATCATTATAATATTAAGTGCCGGCCCAGCTTATATTTGTAACTTCATGTTGTGTCATTTATGTATAGAATGTTGGTGCTATTATGAAGTTCACTGCCTATACAGTAAATACTCTGTGTTATATAAGAACAGAGATCCTCTTATCAACCAATTACAGTATGTCTCAGGGATGTAGATATTAATACAGCTAATTGGGGGGTAAATGTGTTACCAATGTGTTACCAATGTGATACCAATACTATATACCAGGAATGCGAGGTCATACTACATGGTAGGCTATGGGGGTAGGAAGTGTCGGGTGACAGAGGAAGAGCTGGCGAGCTATACCAGGGCAGGAGGTGTTCATTCATTCTTTCAGAAACAATGTAGCAAACGGGATGACGCGTTTAAGTAAGTCCTTTTAATGTGTTATATGTTCGTTAAATGCTCTAAATTCAGTCATAAATGATGCATCTATGCAGTCGCTATATCTGTGAATTAATAGTATGTATCTTGTGTTTCTCTTGTTGTGTTTGCAGTTATTACCTAAACGCCACAGTCTCTGACTTCCTTTGTAACGATCAATGCTGCTATTGTACTAGATCTAACACGGGCCAGACAAGGCAAATAAGGCTTTATACTGTACACAAGTTTAGTAGAAGTATGTTTGTACGTGTGTGAGTGTGTTATGAGATAATAGTAATAAAATGGCCAAAATCAAGTGATTGTTTACGGGCATTATTGCAACATCGAGGCTATGTATGTTTGAGTAATATAAATGTTACAATTGGTGTGTGTTAAATCACAGTTACCAGACCTGTTTGTTATAACCCCTTTGCGGAGGGTTTGAATCAGTAATTAAGCAAAGCTATGAAACAGCAAAGTTTAGTTATATCCGTACAGTGGATGTTCAAAAGTTTTTATTTTGTTTTGTTTTCCATTATAAATTGTCAATATATTATCTTGGCATCACTGCCTTTTACCACTAAATGACAATTCAACCGTTTGGTAGAGCATTTTTTTGACTGGAATAAAATCATATTTCAGCATATATTATAATTAAAACACATTCAATATATCATAATAACAACAATTAATTAGCAGAAGTTGTATTTATTCATAGCAAATAGTATTTTTGGATTACTTTAGTTTAGCTTGCACGTTTACCACAAAGTGACATCTCTACCGTTTGGTAGAGGCTTATATTTTAATAACTGGTGGGTATGTTATTAAAAACAAAATTGATTGTTGTTATTATTGCCTAAAGGAAGTAAAAAATGCAAATGTTTTTTTTTCCACTGTTAAAGTTTATTGCATTTTATTTATTTATTTTTTTCAACGAGAGCTTACCTGGCGTAGTTGCGTAGATGACAGCTGTATCCACGGGAACTGACAGATACTGTGAGATGCTGTCCTCCATGACATCACTTCCTGTTGCATCCACTTCCACCCCGTCGTCCAGCTGTCCTCCCCGACATGCCTAAGAAGACATCAGATAGCTTAAGGGAAAGTTTCGTGATAGAAGGCTTTTTCTCACCTTTAGTTGCAGTCCTCATGAATGTGGTCCAGTTGTTATTTTGTGAAAAAAACGCATTAATGGCTATTTCCCCTACCCGACCATAAGCCCTGAATGGGGCGTTGGATTGTAGTGCTAATTCACGTATTTCAGTCGCTCGATATGGTATAAATCCTATCTCTTCATAATGTCAACAGTATGTGTAAAGTCACACTTTACTGCATAGTAACCCAGTTGTTGTGTTTCAGCCGTAAAGCGCGAGCTCTCGTCTATCGCGAGTGTGACTTTACACATAGGCTACTGTTGACATTATGAAGAGAGGATTTATACAATTTTTATTTTATTTTCGAGCGATGGAAATAAGCGAATTAGCACTACAATCCAACGCCCATTCAGGGCTTATGGTCGGGTAGGGTAAATAGCCAATAATGTGTTTTTTTCACAAAATAACTGGACCCTTTTATGAGGACTAAACAACTGCACCTAAGGTGAGAAAGCCTTCTAGCACAAAACTCTCCTTTAACCCATAGGCCTGAGGTCCATTCTACAAAGGTCTTTTAAACGGTTTTCTGAAAAGCTAAAATTTTCTTCCAGGGACCTCCAGAAGCAAAGCTTTGCTATAATACATAATTTTGTTGATAAACCCCTGGACCCTTCCTCCCTCCCGATATTGAGAACCACTGTTTAGTTTGTGTGAGGATGATTGGCTTTAAATGTCAACCTGTATGAAGAACAGCTTGGTCTTCCCCTCCATATGGACGTTGGAGAAACAGGTGAATATGTGGGACAGCCTGACGGGGTTCCCGTCTGCTCCGAACACACAGCCCTCCTCTCCATGGGAGGACAACACCACCAGGATGCAGTCCTTCACTGGCTGTCTGCTCACTGCACCAAATTCCAACCATTATACAGAATTAAGTTATATGTACTTGTAATTTATAACCCTCAATTATACGTACGTTGCTCCTTTGTTATTTACCTGTCAGCAATGTAAGGCATGCTGTCAGCATTACTCAGCAACACACACACACACACACACACACACACACACACACACACACACACACACACACACACACACACACACACACACACACACACACACACACACACACACACACACACACACACACCGAGATATACCAATATACAGACGGTATCTAGAAAGTTGGTGAGAAAGTCTTGTCCATTTCCATGCCCACACACTTCAGCAATATAAGGCATACAAGCATATGACCCTTGGCCCCCCAACTCGCACGCACGCACGCACGCACGCACGCACGCACGCACGCACGCACGCACGCAGTCACACTCACAGTTGCATGCATGCTCACTCGCTCATGCACATAGGCACACTAGAGCACGCATGCACAGTGTGCACACACACGTCACGCTCACACACGCACACACACACACACACACACACACACACACACACACACACACACACACACACACACACACACACACACACACACACAGTAATGCACAAGCTGTGTCTGTTATGTTCTTTCCCTTTGTTTGTGTTTGCAGGGCACACAGATTATCTCACTCTGGACATGCAGTAGCATGCACGTCACTGGATTTGATGTATAAAAGATAAGGGTTCAGATTAATGTGTTTGTTCTCTGACCCCTAATCACTGAAAACAATTACATAACCTGGCTTTTAAGTTTGATAGCAAAGATAAAAAGCTATATTAATTGACGCAATACTGTAATACACTAAATGGACTTTAAGCGGCAAGTTATACTGCATTAAAACCTGATGAAGAAATGCTGCATGCTTCTGTAACTCAGAGATGACTCTAGTCTATAATATAGATATTATACAACTCCATTTAAGCTTTGGGATGGAGAAATAGCATAGAACTTATAGATAATAAAATAATAGTTCACTTTAAGAGTGCAAGCAAAGACAATAAGAGTGTATACATATAGAACCAAATTAACCCTTAACAGGTCTGTAACTCAGAGTATACAAATGGAACCAAATGGATCGTTAATGAGTCTATTTGGTGGTTCCATGTCTTTGAAATTTTGAGAACCATTTATATACAGTATTACTGTTTTGCTTGTACAGTAATTCTATATTACCTTTCTTAAATAGTGAGTAGATTTCTTCACTGCTGAGATCATTGTGTATGTCCACTTTGAAGCCAAGTTTGCTGAGGCTACGGTGCAGTCTTTTGACATCTCTGGCAGCCCCAGTTTGTTTACCCAGATTTACTCCGTTGTCAAAATGTGTCACGGAAACCAGAACTGCTCTGTTACGCTCAGCAAAATGATCCATGAAAGATTTCAGAAAGCAAATGAGATATTGAAGTTGTCTATTGTCTTGTATGTCGGTGATCTTGCATGTGACAGCCCAATTTGTTCTTTGGATGAATGCAGAAGCCAAGTAATACAATCCTAACCTTTAGAAAGAAGACAGGGATTATCTCAACTACAAATAGCCTGTATATGCCTGCATCTGCAGGGCTTTGCAGAGTGTCTGTTATGTGTGTATCTGTTATCTACGTGTGTGTGTCTGTGTGCGTGCGAATACTGCCACTCCCATATAGCTCACACAGCCTCACACTAACACGGATGTCACACCCTCCCACACACCTGCGTGGTTGTATTTGAACATCCTTGTGAGAGCATGATATTGGTCTCCCATTAAATAAAGGACAATCGAGATGGTTTGATACTTTCACCTTTGGTAAATGATCAAGATGTTTTGAAGACAAACACTGCGAGCTTGTACATCGGATATTTTTTTAACAAATCTTTGAATATTAAAGCAAACCACTTTAATTCAAATCTTTGCTTCTGGGGGTTCCTGGAACAATATATTTAAAGATGGGGGTTGGTGGCCAAATACAAATAATGTTGGGGGTCCTTGACATGAAAACGTTTGAGATCCACTGATATAGCAACATACAAAGGGTTAGAATTTAGAAGACAGTTGTGGAATCGACCTCAGGTCTTAATGGGTTAAACACTATGTTCCACTTAGTTGTCTAGTTGGCCTGGGGTCCCACAGTCCCCCTCCAAGCTCACAATTGTGAGCTCGTAGATCTGCTATTTTTGCTGATGCTTGATTGGTTGACGTTTTTTCAGAAATGCATATAGGCTATAGGCTACAATCATGTAGTTCTTCTGGCTCAGATAACAATGGCAAAAATGGCAAAGAAAGATTAAATACCGGTAGATGTTCAGGTATTCATGTACATAAGAAAGCGTGCGTGCGTGCGTGCGTGCGTGCGTGCGTGCGTGCGTGTTATATATATATATATATATATATATATATGTGTGTGTGTGTGTGTGTGTGTGTGTGTGTGTGTGTGTGTGTGTGTGTGTGTGTGTGTGTGTGTGTGTGTGTGTGTGTGTGTGTGTGAATTTGAGTGCAGCTGTATAGTGTCAGTGTTTGAAGGGTGCTTCTGGGTGTATAGGCTATGTGAAGGCCATGTTCACATTTTTTTCCCTAGACAAGTATTTGACACATTTAGCACATTTTCTGTAGCACCTTCTATTCTTATAGTCAAACGGTAGGCTACTTGGACCACTTTTTTACATCTACACAAAATCTCTTCGACAAAATCGGCATCTACAAGCTAATAATGTTTATAAATTAAAACATTTAAACAAACAAACAACCAAACAAACAAACAAAAAAAAACCCAATAAATACATAGAAATGTGCCCACATTTCTCAAACTAGGGAGGATAGTTTTAAAGTTCGATAATAAAATAAATGTGGGTGTAGAGTCGACTTTGCCTCTGTATTGGGAACAATAATGTGGTTGTCACAAAATCCTAGGCACACCTGGACCTAGGCACACACTGGTCTCATGGCACACCGGCTTGCCTCGCCCTTAGAGTATATATGAATAGAGACGGCACCCGGAGGAAACCCTGAGGCGAAATGGACATAGTGGCCAAATTTGGTATCATTGCACGTTCATGATGACACGTGAACGCTGTTTCATACGTGAACGCCGCTGTTTCATACGTGAACGCGTGCAATGATAGTCAACGGCCAGCAAGTTCATGAGTTTGGGGCAAATCCATCCCAGAATGCACTCTGTTCCTGAGTGAAATCGCCTCATGCGCTTTTGAGCAACTTAATGCAAGTGGATGGGAGAAGATATCCGGTGCCGTCTCTATTCATATATACTCTAAGGCCTCGCCCCACCGTTTGAGAACCACTGCAGCAATAGGGTGTGACCAGATTACAGGAATTGCTGTTTCTTATCTATCCAGAGCTGCAGAGGCCAATTCAAATAAAAGTAGCCCAACTGTTTCACTTTCAGTTTAGCTGAAATAAGTCAATCCTGTCTAAAGGAAATCACACGTGCTGCTGTGCTGCTTTGCATATAAAGCCAAAGACCAACCTGTACTTGTATTGTTGGTTCCAATGGAATACTGTGTTGTAAACAAAGTAATAAACAGGGTCTTCTGTCTTCATACTAGAGATTAGTAGAGTACCTATAAATGATTGTAGGGGCCACAATACATTCTTTCTCAACATCAGGTCCGCTGACCACCAGGGGTCCAAATGGTTTTGTGGTCTCGTGGACAGTTTCTTTGAGTGGACCGCTGGACCCATAAGGGTTCCATTTGGTTCCATTTGTACGCTCTCAGAGTTAATTTAACGCTGACAATTTGACAGTCTAAATTGGTGTCCCAGAGAATTAAAACAACCAAAAGTTGCTCTGTAGCCTATAATGCATATCAAACTGGAGGTCCTTGACAAGTAAAAGGTTGAATCACTGCCGTTATACACTGGGCCTAGCCTGGCATTAGCCTCGTTCACGTTATGAGCCTGGCTACACTTGACCAGGGCTACATTCAGCTTTATCGGTACGTGATGTCTGGTTATTGATCTTCTTCACGATATGATATCCCTGATAAATGCGTTAGTGTGACAGAAATGAAAACCACAAGTATATCATTGAGGAGACATGTCTTGTCTACTGTAGGCATACCTCCCTCTGTCTGTCTGTCTGTATCATATGATGATAATGTTTTGGGGTTGTGTGCAGTTGAAGTTTGGCTCATGGCCTTGTGGTTTGAGTGTCCGCCCTGAGATCGGGAGGTTGGGGTTCGATCCCAGGTTGGGTCATACCAAAGACTCTGAAAAATGGGACCCAATGCCTCCCTGCTTGGCATTCAGCATCAAGGGTTGGATTGGGGGTACGTTCCTGTGACATACTAGCGTTATGTCCAGGGGGTGTACTTGTACATCAAGCTGCCTCACGCTACAGAAACAGGAGATGGGCTCGTGTCCTGCTATGGGCCTCATCATGGCTCGGCAAGGCTTACTTACTTTCTGTGACATAAATAACTTCTCCGCAAGCTGCTTCTTGCCAAATTCCTGGTTTAGGAGTTTTGGCTCTATCTGAACTTTTATTCTTTTCCTTTGCAGATACAATATAACAAATTATACAATAATTATATTATACAGAAATAATGAAACCTCATTTTTTTGTGCGAAAGCCTTCTCTACCACTAGATTTCACTGAATCATTTGGCATTAACATTCAGTTTCTGTTCAACCAGTTCATTTTAGGAGCACCTACCTGATTTACAACCTTGAACCTTGCATTCCTATTTTGTGCATGTCATCATACAAGTTATGTTCAAGGCAAAAGGCACGGCGAGCTTGTAAATGACAAGATGAGATGACAGTGACATGAGAACCCGAATTTTGCTTTGCAGTCGCTACTGTGCATGTGCAACTATCAGCAGATTGTAAGGGAAGAGAGACGGCTCACTCCTCTTTAGTTTAGTTACACTTCACACTGGAAAGTATGTGGGAAAACACCCATGATAAATTGCAAAAAACTCCAGTGATTAGTTGCCGATTCGATTAATCGATTACTAAATTAGTTGACAACTAATTGAATAATCGATTTGATTACGATTAATTGTTTAATCGTTGCAGCCCATATACTCACTAACTATGCTCACTATATACTCACTATGCTCACTATATACTCACTGTATACTCACTATGCTCACAATATACTCACTATACTCACTATATTCACTATACTCACTATATACTCACTATGCTCACTATTTACTCACTATGCTCACTACTCATAAGATGAAAGTACAGAAATGGTCCAATCTTACAATGAGGTGAAGTCTCTATTCTTCTCACAAAGACCCTTCCAAGGTGCGGCACAGATATTATCATCTTAAATGTCAAAATGTGAGAATGGTAAATGTAGAATGAAGCAGTACTATACACAGTACTATACTATACAGCAGTACTATACTATACAGTATGTCACCAAAATGTACATAAAATGTACAATGATATTATGTCCATTATTGTCCTATAGGACCTATAGCACATAACAAAATGGACATCATGTTGTACTATAGCACACAATGGCCTCTTAATTATTAACCATTATTTTGCCAATAAATAACTTGTAGAAGTCAGTGGAAGCAGCACCCGGTGCAACTCTGTTAAACGCAACGTGTCAGATTGGGTCAGGTGAACCTAGCAAAGGGTTGAAAAAGTGTCGTTTTCATCAACACAGTAGCCTAATGTCCTCTACACAGTAATGCTCACGCAGCATTGAAACCGCTTATGAACTATTGTCAGACATGATTGCAGTAATTAGAGGTGATGGTCAATTGCAGTGTGCAGTGTCCACTGGAGTGCTGGTGTTAATGGACTTGTTTTACACGCTCTACAGAGCATCTGGTGCTGACTACAGCCACTACAGTATACTCATTGACTGAAGAGGTATATTGAAAACAAAATGAGGTATTGATACTTTTACTAAAGTAAAAGAAAATAGTATTATTTCCACCACTGCCAAAAAAAGAAAATCAAATAAAGTGGGATGGATCTGACAGTGGATCTGAGATTTTGGATTCACAAAATAATTCACACACACAAAACAAAGAAAGAAAATATGTGAATAATGCAGGGATTTAATTATTTCACCTTCTCGCAGTGTACACAAGAAATGTGGTGCTGAAATAAACACAGAAAATACAGATCATAGACTTGCATTGCAAATATAACAACCTCATTGAGTCTAAGGGTTGGCTGTGCTACAGGAACATTTTATGTGCACCATGGTCTTGAAAATATCCACTGATTCTGCAGTATTTGGTTCCTTTGGTAGAGGTGCAGGCCAAAAGCAGCTAAAAGAGGCTTTGTTTTGGACCAAAAAGTCTGGAGATCAAGGGCAAAGTGTCTGCAGGCAACTTTTTGGCTGGAGTCTTGCCATATTCAGATGTTGTTCAGCTGATGTTTTGAATCTTTCAATAAATAAATAGAATTGGTAAACAAAGCTACAAGCTCTCAGTCTGATCCAAAGGCACTTATATTCTTTGGTTCAGTGTCAAGTGCGAACAACTCTTCAAGTATTCTTGACTGTACAAGCTTTTAATGGATGGAGCATTTCTTTGGTACCGTTTCCCTGACAGTGCAGTGCACTGTCAATGTCAAAGCACCCGGCTGTTATGGAAGGCCAAAGCACTCTTCTTAAAGTCTTAACACGTGGTATGTCTAACTAATGTACATTCCAACTGTGATAGAAATGTATGGAGCATTGTGAAGACATTGCCTTGCCTTGACAAGTCACTGAACAAGTAGCCTACAGCATTTTCTATTTGTTCTCCTCTCTTAATCTTCTTTGTAGTTGCTGGGGTTTAAGAGAAACTCGCTGTACGGTATAGTGCCAAAACTCTTTCTCCTCCTGTTGGCGAGAACCATGTGGAATCCATTGTGGAAGGCATATTTCACATTCAGGAACACTACATCAAGTGGAATAGATTAGAGACAAGAGGCTTAAGGGCATGAAATGCACAAATAAGATTTCTTGGAGCATTCCTGCTGTAACATGCTCACATCAGCGCTGGATATGGCTTAATTTATACTCCCTCGTAAGACGGCATCGCTTGGCGGAAATAGACAATCTACAAGCTCACATTTGTGTCCGTGGAGCATTGTGAGCTCGTAGATCAGCTCTTTCTGCCTAGTGGCGCTGTCATACGGCAAAGTATAAATCAGGACTCTCTGCCAACCTCTTAGCTTGCCTGAAATAACAATGCAGAGGCATTGGGAATTCTCTGTGGAAAAGCATTACATAAACAGCACTTGAAACGGCTTGGAAAGCATTGTCATTACAACACTTTAACACAAGCACTTGTTACTGAAGAGAAAATGGAAACGTGTAAGTCAGTGGAAATGAGCACCTAAGGTGCCACATAGCACCGTCAAATGGTGCATGCTATAGTAATACCATTATAGAGGTGCCATAATCATGGCGCCTATTTGGTTTTAAAATGTATTAGCTATAGGGGACATACAGACTCTGTACTTCAGAATGACACTTTTACGAGAATGACAATGAATCTTTCACCCAGTGGTGTGCACAGATATTTAGAGGGGCAGGTGCTCAAGTGAAAAAAGGGCACCTTGTGCAGAGCGTGGAACCGGCCGGTTGACTTAATAGTGTGAGATTTATAGATTTTCGGGCATACATCATATATTAGAAGCTTTTTTTTTTGTCAATGTCACCATGGTCCACATACTGTACACATACTGGATTCCACCAGACGGCAACGATTTGTTATGCTTACAGACCTGCATTCATTGATTAATTCTGTCAAGTGTGCTTTAATGTTGCAACAGTATGTAGTTAAAGCACACGTACATTAATTGCATTTTCATGGTCCCAACGGTGAGCAAGGTCACCTGACTCATATGGAGCCAATGTTATAACGTCAAGTTCGTCAACAGTATAGGTCAAAATAAACTCACTCTAATGATGATATGAGGACGTGGGTTGTGAGCTCTACATTATATGAGCACAGCGCCTGGCTGGTGAAAACACTATCATCTGAAGATGGCAAGACTCCAGCTCAGAACGCTGCCTGGAGAAACGCTGCCTGGAGACTGTTGCAGACGTTTTGGTCCAAAACAAAGCTTCTTCGCTGTTTTTGGCCTGGAGGCGTCTCTACGTTGGAACCAAAGGCTGCAGAGTCGGTGGATAATTTTAAGACCATGCTGCGAATAAAATGTTAGCACAGCACAGCCAACCCTTAGAGTAATCGAGGACATTAACATTTATATATTGGTTATTAAGCCTGGAGTAGCACCAGCACAAATCTTTAATATTCTGGTAACATTATTTCTTTGTGTGTGTTTATTGATAAATAGATACCTTTATTATCCTGTGGAGGAAAATCAGTGTAGAAACAAGGCAAAAGAAAGACACGATGCATCATGGAACAAACATAATAATAATAATAATAATAATAATAATAATAATAATAATAATAATAATAATAATAATAATAATAATAATAATAATAATAATAATAATAATAATAATAATAATAATGACGACCAGTAAGACGAGGTCGCGCTGAAACAACAGAGCTACTTCATATATGTATAGAGTTGCTGGCCGGCTCCATATATGCAGATCTAGTATGTCAAACCTTGTATGGCTATCCAGGGTTTCATGAGGTCAGTGTCGTGATCTTCATATATGGAGATCCGAGGTGATGATAGTCGGCTCCACATATGGAGATCCATGTGTTATACCAACTTGGTTCATTTGCAAGTGTGACTCGCGCCTGCCCCCTATTGGATTCATGTGTGATGACTTGGCTGCACTGTCTAAATATCCATCCATGCTGCAGCAGCATGCAACATTCAGCATGTAACATTGAATTCAACATTCAATGCATTCAATGCTGCCTGTTATTGACATTATCAACTTGACAATTTTCCCAGAAACCTGAATGTCACTGTCTGTGTCCAAACAACGTCAAACCAACTTCGAAGTCTATTACTAATAGACTATTTTCAATATTTTTAAGTGGTGCAACCACTTCCTTAAGTGACTATGTGTGTGGGTGGGTGGGTGGCTGGCTGGGTGTCTGGGTGTCTGGGTATGAGCACGAAAAAAGCATGGTTGTTTTTCACCACCTGTGCGCAACCTAACACACACACAAACACACACGCACATAATAACTGTATATATGGTGATTTCGGGTGTGCCAGTACAGTACAGTGACAGTACAGTGGAGGGTACAGTAGAGGGACCCCCACACGGTAACTCTGTCATTCCTCACCCGTTTCGCGGGCGAGCGGGCGGCTCGCCGGAATCGGGCCGACACCTGTGGGTTTGGAACCCCCGGGGACCCCACACAGAGTTGCACCACTTACTTCACACGGGTGTGATTTTTTTAATATACAGTAATGTAGGTCTGATCTTTCTCTAATATATAATGTGGAAAAGATGTCTCCTCAATGGATTTAAAGGAGCATTCAGTGATTTGGGTGATTTGGAAAACCCCCGGTCCCTCCGGTAACAAGATGTGCACATGCACGCTCTACAGTGGGGGGACATGCAACAGGCAGACAACACACACCAAGGCCCGCCCCCGCTCGATCATGATTGGCGGAAGGCCCCTCTTTATCATGATTGGATGAAGGCTCGGCCACCTAGCCAAAAACGAAACCTACGGTTTTTTGACCCCCAGGGATTAACTGGGGACAGGGAGGAACTCCTTAGTGTGCCATTTCTCATGATTTCGAAGCAAGTATGCCCTTTTTTCGTGATTTTCATCTTTTCTCATGTAAATACAACAAATTGAGCAGGGCACTGCAGGGAGTTGAACCCCGTTCCGGTAAACCAAGAGTACCACACCAGTGCATTCGTTTTTGTTTTGTTGTAGTTTACATGAAAATCACGGAGAAGCGACAGGCTATAATCCATGGTCTCGGACCGCATATTACAGTGTGCCATTTTTCATGATTTCGGAGGATTTGAAAAAAGGTGAACATCACGGAAAAGCGACAGGCTATAGTCCAGGGTTCCCCAATAGGGCCATTTGCGGCCCGCGGAGCGCCCCCTTGTGGCCCCTGGAAGGGGGGGGGGGGGGGGTTTGAGGGGGTCCCAGATATAAATGGCATTAAATGGGGGTCAGTAGCCTATGCATGTCAAACTGGGCATCCTTTTCAAATGGGGTCTTGCCCTGAAAATGAATTTTCAGGGCAAGACCTCGACCTCGTGCGTGCGGACTCGGCCCCCAGCCTGGTACCCTAGTCAAAATATGGCTTTTGAGGAAAATTAATTGGGGAACCCTGTAGTCCATGGTTTCGGACCGCATACTATTCACGATTTCAGTGGATTTGAAAAAAAGGTGAAAATCACGGAAAAGCGACAGGCTATAGTTCAGGGGTAACCAACCAGGGGTTCGCGAGCTACCAGTAGCTCGCACGAGCCATTCAAGTAGATCCCGGAGTAGAAAAAGTGCCCTTCTGGGCACAGGTCTCCACCAGGAGGATAGGACTGTGTGAGATGTTTGGCAAAATGTTTAGGAGTAATATAAACATGTTTGCCTTTGATGGCAATTGGATGATTTGAGGCATTTTGTTCCAAAAATGTGTTTTGCAAAAATCAACCTGTTGGTGGCGCTATAACAGGCCAATGTGAAAAGGGTGGGATATATTCCTCAGCCTAGTAAGAAAATGTGTGAAAGATTTCACGTAAATTGCATGCTGTGTTCATGATTTGAGGCTTTTGTTCAAAACGGGGCAATCTTGCAAACTGTGAAAGCCAATTATAGCCAATTAGGATGGAATATGAAATATCGGACAGATCCGACTTGAGCACATGACCATAGAGATACTGTGTAACGATTTGTGAGATTTTTGGACAGAATCTGGAGGAGTAATATCAAAAAATGTGTTTTACAAAAGTCGGCCTCCTGGTGGCGCTATAAAAGGCAGATGCGGAAAATGCAGGTCAAAGGTTTGTCCTTGGCCTCTAGGGAGTGTGCATGCAACGTTTCACGCAGATCGGTGCAGTTTTAGGTAAGAAATGTGAAAAGCTGCCTCATGGTGGCGCTATAACAGGCCGTTCTGGAAAATGCGGGGCAGAGGTTCATCGTTGGCATCCAGGGAGTGTGTGTGTGCAAAGTTTGGCATCGACCGGGTTAGCGGTGCCGGAGATTAGCTGGTAACGGACGGACGGAAGGACACACGGACGGACACACACACGGACGGACACACACACGGACGGAGTGCAAAACATACTCTCTCCCCATGCCTTCGGCCTGGTGGAGACAATAATCATTTCCACCAGGAATGCATGCATCCTTTCGACTTAGCCATGTTTTGGCTCAGCGCAAGAAACCATTTATGAACGGGGACAATGGGACATGGTTAAAGAATTGCTGAATGTCACGATGTAATTGATACAAACGTATTCAAAGACTTGTCAAAATGTGAATACTTTTCACTTCAGTTTGACGAGTCCACTGATGTCACGGACACCGCCCAGCTAACTGTGTTTGTCCGAATGGTTTTTCCTGATTTTACCACCAAAGAGGACTTTCTTGCCCTTATTCCATTGAAAAAAAGGACAAAACTTCGGATAAAATGGAGATTTCTGAACTAGTAAATGACTGCCAACTGCAGGGCAGAGCTAGAGACCAGGACTTTGGTGAGCAGAGTATCCCCTGATTGTGTCGTGTGCACTCAAGCTGCATGCCTACTTTGGCTCCACTTACTTATGTGAAATGGCCTTTTTACAAATGAAAATAATAACATTATTACTTAGAACTCGTATGACTGACTATCTGACTCACATCTTAATGACACCCTCAGACTGGCAGTCTCGGACTGCATACCATAGTGTGCCATTTTTCATGATTTCGAAGCACATATAGTATGCCCTTTTTTTCGTGATTTTCATCTTTTCTCATGTAAATACAACAAATTGAGCAGGGCACTGCAGGGAGTTGAACCCTGTTCCGGTAAACCAAGAGTACCACACCAGTGCATTAGTTTTTGTTTTGTTGTAGTTTACATGAAAATCATGGAAAAGCGACAGGCTTTAATCCATGGTTTCAGACCGCATACTATGGTGTGCCATTTTTCACGATTTCAGAGGATTTGAAAAAAAGGTGAAAATCACGGAAAAGCGACAGGCTATACCCCCAGTGTCCCCCGAGTGCCTCCCCAGTGTCCCCCCAGTGATTTAAAAAAAATATGAAAATCACGGAAAAGCGACAGGCTATAGTCCATGGTTTCGGACGGCATACTATAGTATAGTATGTCGTTTTTCATGATTTCGGAGGATTTGAAAAAAAGGTGAAATTCACGGAAAAGCGACAGACTATAGTCCATGGTCTCGGACCGCATACTACTGTGTGCCATTTATCATGATTTCGGAGGATTTGAAAAAAAAGATGAAAATCACGGAAAAGCGATCTAAATCATTGAACGATTTAACCGTCTGCCCGCCGGACACATGGAACACGAGAACCTACTTTTCTCTCGTTCTCCGCCAAACGCGAGATTCTCGGGTTTGAATTGTTTAATCCATTTTTGATCCGTTTCGATCGCTAGCTGATGTTGCTACCGCAACAACACTCTGGGACACAAACACACAATGGCCGCGGCCATTTTGTTCGGCCACCGCCGAGCGAGACAACAACAACCGGTCATGACAACACACACAGCAGTTTCTCACAGAAAGATGCGATTACGGATATTTGGATAAGTAAGTGTTACGCACGATAAAACCTTGGCAATACGCTAGCGAGGGATTAATTAATGCTGGCGGGTAGTAAAATCGTTAAACGATTTAAATCATTGAACTATTTTAATTGTTGAACGATTTCAATCGTTGAATGATTGAACGATTTCAATCGTTGAACGATTTCAATCGTTGAGCGATTTCAATCGTTGAGCGATTTCAATCGTTGAACGATTTCAATCGTTCAACAATTAAAATCATTTTGATTTCCCCCCCCCCTTATAGGTTGTTAATGATATGGTCACATATTATGCCAATCATGAAAATTGCTGAACATATGCAAGTTAGCATTTTCTACACGTCAACAGCTACGTCATGCCGAGACCGCCCTACTCACTACTGCAACGCCGTCCTACACACTACACTCACACGGCAGTGACGTCACAGACTTACCCTCCGCGTCGCTCCACCGCTATCTCCTCATGTCGCGCCGAACGCCGAGCCTCAACACCACCCGCGGAACAATGGTCATTGCACTGCTACCAGTCGCCCCCCACCGTGTGTGTGTGTGTGTGTGTGTGTGTGTGTGTGTGTGTGTGTGTGTGTGTGTGTGTGTGTGTGTGTGTGTGTGTGTGTGTGTGCGCGCGCGCGGGGGGGGGGGGAATTTGTATCACATCGCGATAAGTCAGCGAGTGAGTATGTGTGTGTGTGTGCGTGCGTGCGCGCAGTACATATACTATTTACCCAGCGTGTGCGTGTGCGTGTGTCTACACTGTGTAGCCATCCGTTACATGTGACGGCCACAACACTGGGTTTAAAAACACAGCTGAAATGGCTGGCCAGCCAGCCACACACACACACGCCACAAAACGCGCAAGTGTGGGGATTTTTCCTTGTCTATTGTCCCTGATCTCTCTCATCCAGAAAGTACCAGCAAAGCCTGTAAGTGCTAATTTGGCTGTGTCACACAGTGACATGTGCCTCTACTGATATGTTTTTGTTAGCGGCAAAGATTGTCCTTGGTGAAGGCTGCATAATTAAAGTTATAGCTACTGTGCCCGCAGCGACACGTGGTAGCGTATTGTGATCAGTCCTGTCTGAGTGTGTGTTTTCTTGTTTGGTAGAAAGATGAAAGTTCATGAAACTTGGAGTGATCAATCGCTATAGGCTGCCCTATAGACATTATTAACGCTGCAGTCTAGGAATGAATTTTAAACAATCTGTATGGTAGAGTATCAGGGTTACTATAGAGTTAACTAAAACCAATGAAATAACGAAGACATTTTAGTTACAGTAACTGAAATGAAAATAGATTTCTAACCTTGCCAAATCTCCCCCCTGGATATCATTACAATATAAAAAACGAACACAAATCAAAACTAAACTAAAACCAAGCCATTCCAAACACTGCAAACTAAACTAAACCAGCAGACCCACTTTAAAAGCGTATCAATCAAACTGATATTAAAAAACAAAAGTCAAAACAAAATAAAAACGTATATGACAAATGCAAAGCCATAATAACCTGGTTCATGTTAATGTAATATAAGTACAATTTAGGCATTTGGCAGTAAGCAATAGAACAAGTAGATGGTTGGAGGTGTTCTCCCTACACTTCCATTGAGGCATTTAGAGGCAACCTTTTAGCCTGTGAGTCGTGACCCAAAAGAGAAATTCACAATGTTCACAATATATACTGTAATCACATTATATAATCTTTATTTCAGACATTCAGAATCACATAATATCAACATACAAAAAAACATAAAAGTCAAACAACATGGAAAAAGGATAAAAGCGAGCAATTAATACAAAACAAAGTACAGTAGTGCAATAAAAGTACTGGCCTACCTAATCAGCGCATGCAGGCTGCTGAGCCAGTGCTTGCGCAGCCTGGACGTGACCCGGTAACAGCTCTTGATGTGTCGCTTTTCCCCGGGTTGTGAGCTTGTTCGTTGATCGTCTATTTTCACTACTACTTAAACTACTTAAACTACTAATTTATGGAATCTCTTACATTTTTTCTTTAATTTCTTCATGAAATTACTGAAAAGATCATTGAATTTGCTTTTAATTCATGAAAAATCTTACCCTGGCTCCAGCCATGAATCGCTAGCCAAGGCCATTAAGAAAATATGTTCTTGCGATTCAGGTCTGGTGACTCTCTCTACGACGGCGTCAGTGTCATTCGAAAATCTGATCGCAGTAGCTGATTGGTCATCAGCCCCCTCACTTGACAGCATCAGACAACAAACATGGCTGCCCCCACTGCGGTGACTCAAGACCGTATCAATCTGGCTATTAAATCGACGTATGATAAAGACTGCCGCTTTGACCACGCCCATCCCAGAAACTTCTACCGTGGGGAGGGCTTTCAGTCTGAATAATGAAGTGAAACAAAATGAAAATGAGTGTCAGGCTAGAAAAATCATGCTTTTTTAATGTTTTTTTATGTTTTGGAATAATAATAATAAAAAACAAAATGTAGGAAACAATAAAATAAAGGGACCCATAAAAATGGGTCTGACACTGTCCGACACGGTCCGACACACAAATGGGTCCCGATCGACCCAGCATTTGTAAACCTGAGTTTGTAGGGCACCTGCTAGTGGATTGGTCATCTGTTATTGTAGTACAGTTATCATTGCTATTACCTTTCTCCATCAGCAGAAGGAGACAGCAGACGAATTGCAGCTTTCACTTGTGGGCCTTGATTGTGGTCACAATCAGACCTTCACCTTGATTGTGAAGTCTGACTTGAGGAAGAATGGCAGCGATTTATGAAACCTGGTGGGAACGATCAGTAGGCTGTCAGCGGGCACATGGACTGGTGGAAAGATCAAAGGTCACAATCACGCTTGAGCGACCTTGCGGTACATTTGTTCAATACGCTTCAGAATGTTTCTCGTGTAACTCCACGTGGGACTATGCAACCCGCATCAGTAGTCGGTTAAACCCATCTCTCTCTCTCTCTCTCTCTCTCTCTCTCTCTCTGTGACATACTGTTGGCTTCAGAGTATCAATCCATTAAACTACTTCACCACTTTTCAATATATCATCATATAATTGGTACTCACTAATGTTCTTGATATAAAGTACAACCATTTTGTGTCTCATAGGAGGGCTGTGGGCAGTTCAGAAACCTGTCTTCCAGTGACATCTTCGATGGGGAATCCAAGCTAATAGAAACGACAGGCTTCCTATTCCTGAAACGTTGCAATGCGATAATGGAAGCCATTGTTCTCACAATAATAAAAATCTAAATATATTTAAAAACTTTGTTAAAAATTGTGTTAAAAAGAAAAAGCCTAACGATGATGTCACTGAAAGACAGGTTTATGAACTGCTCAGTGCTCACCCATCCTATGAGACACAGCCCGAGTAGAAAGAAAAGTGCTATTTCATCATGAACATGAGGACCAATTATATGAAGATATAGGTTGAAAAGTGGTGAAGTCGCCTCACAGCTAGAAGGTCCTGGGTTCGATTCCCGCTTGGGACGCTGTGGGCGTGTTCCCTCCTCCGCATCATCACTGCCCATACCCGAGGCGGGGTTGGCAAAAGGGCCTTTCTGTGTGGAGTTTGCATGTTCTCCCCGTGTCCCCTAGGGTAGGTACCCTCACAAAAAACATGCAGTAATCCTGGTCTCTAATCTGCCTCCCCCTGGCCAGCCGGGGCACCTGATGGAGGGGAAAGGAACTGGTCGGAATAACTGTGTTCCTTCCACCCCCACCGTCAGGTGAAAAGAATCAGCTTGGACTCCTCATGCATAGAAGGAAGCACTAGGTCAGTCCACTGACCCCCAGGTTGGCAGAGGACTAGTGTAGCACCCAGGATTACATTAGATAATTGACACTGGGTGAAAGAAAATGGGTTGCAAAATCATGGGATAAAGATTATAGTAAAAAAATGTGGTGAAGTGGTCCTTTAATCATGAATGGAGAAGATGACACGACTATTGTCAGTACTTCACTTAATGCAAGTCTGATCTTTCTCCAATATAAATGTGAAAGATGTAAGTCTCCACAATGGCTTTCACTCTAAAGTAAACTACACATAATTTCTACCTTTCAGACATAATAAGGGTGTATTGGCCCTGGTTTGCATCAGTCATAGAGTTGCGAAAAAGCATGCAACCTAAGTGCACTGTGCACAAGTGGTAATTTGACAAGCTCTGTCACCTGAAGTGACATAGCAGAGAGAGAGAGAGAGAGAGAGAGAGAGAGAGAGAGAGAGCTTTATTAAACATTTTTTTCAGTACATGAAAAACATGTCACAAAACAAGTCAGATGATTCATTAATAATGGTTATAATCATCAGACTGTCATGTTTTTCATGTACTGGAATCATGACTATGCATGTGCACATGAAGTATAAAGAAATCACACCCGTATGAAGTGAGGGGCGCTCTAATCATCGTACATCATCGTACATCATCATCAAGAATGGTGATGTCGGTGGCCAAGGGTGGCCACCGACATACCTAGCCGATTTGCTCATACACAATGACATAAATTCTCCATTCATTCATTCATTCATTCATTCATTCATTCATTCATTCAATGTTTGTGTTCAGACATAATCTACACTATAGCTGTTTATAGGAGGGGCTAGCGCCTCTCAAAAATCACACCCATGTGAAGTGAGGGTTATCATACGTCATCATACATCATCTCATTCTGGCCAATCACAATTTGTGTTCTCACTTATGTCTTCAATGTTTGTTTGTGTTTACACAAAGCTGGACATAGGAGGGGCTAGCGCCCCTCAAAAAACGATTGAGTTTTGCCAACAGTGCATCCTCTTGTACATTAGGCCTATCTACCCATAGATATATATAAACTCTAGATAGCTCATCCGCGCTGTTGGCCAATGGAGAGCGACGTCGTTACATGGCGGCCATCTTACCTCGGGCCACATAACATTGTGTCTATGGGGCATGTACTCTTAAATGACCATAACTTGCTCAATTTTCAACCGATTTTCAAATGGTTTGGTTTGTTATAAACGTCAGAGACGTCCGCATGCTTTTATACGACGTTCATATAAAAAATAAATTAAGCAGATAAGCGTCCTGAATCATAGCCACGTTGACAACGTTTGTAATAAACCAACCCGTTTGTAAATCCGTCAAGATTTGAGCGAGTTATGACTGTTTCTGTTTGAGCTGCCATTGAACATACTGTACTGTAGCCCCGAAGTAAGATGGCTGCCGGGTGAACAACGTCAGAAGCTCCGCCTTGAGCCATCTAGAGTTTATATATATATCTATGTATCTACCACCCGTCACCAGCTGTACGTTAGGCCTATCTACCACCCGTCACCAGCTGTACGTTAGGCCTATCTACCACCCGTCACCAGCTGTACGTTAGGCCTATCTACCACCCGTCACCAGCTGTACGTTAGGCCTATCTACCACCCGTCACCAGCTGTATGTTAGGCCTATCTACCACCCGTCACCAGCTGTACGTTAGGCCTATCTACCACCCGTCACCAGCTGTACATTAGGCCTATCTACCACCCGTCACCAGCTGTACGTTAGGCCTATCTACCACCCGTCACCAGCTGTACGTTAGGCCTATCTACCACCCGTCACCAGCTGTACGTTAGGCCTATCTACCACCCGTCACCAGCTGTACGTTAGGCCTATCTACCACCCGTCACCAGCTGTACGTTAGGCCTATCTACCACCCGTCACCAGCTGATCTGTACGTTAGGCCTATCTACCAGCCGTCACCAGCTGTACGTTAGGCCTATCTACCACCCGTCACCAGCTGTACGTTAGGCCTATCTACCACCCGTCACCAGCTGATCTGTACATTAGGCCTATCTACCAGCTGTCACCAGCTGTACGTTAGGCCTATCTACCACCCGTCACCAGCTGTACGTTAGGCCTATCTACCACCCGTCACCAGCTGTACGTTAGGCCTATCTACCACCCGTCACCAGCTGTACGTTAGGCCTATCTACCACCCGTCACCAGCTGTACGTTAGGCCTATCTACCACCCGTCACCAGCTGATCTGTACGTTAGGCCTATCTACCACCCGTCACCAGCTGATCTGTACGTTAGGCCTATCTACCACCCGTCACCAGCTGATCTGTACGTTAGGCCTATCTACCACCCGTCACCAGCTGATCTGTACGTTAGGCCTATCTACCACCCGTCACCAGCTGATCTGTACGTTAGGCCTATCTACCACCCGTCACCAGCTGATCTGTACGTTAGGCCTATCTACCAGCTGTCACCAGCTGATCTGTACGTTAGGCCTATCTACCACCCGTCACCAGCTGATCTGTACGTTAGGCCTATCTACCACCCGTCACCAGCTGATCCACAACTGCTGCTAAAGCTTACTTACTTACTTAGGCCTTTGTATTCCTTTCGGAACATAGGCCATTGATGAGTCATTTCCACCCTCGTCTGTCTTGCGCCATCCTCTCCAGCTGTGTTTCCACGTCAGTCCCTTCTGTTTGACATCTAGCTCCGTGCTCCTTCTCCAGGTGTTTTTGGGTCTCCCTCTGCTCCGTTTTCCTTGTGGGTTCCACGTTAGTGCCTGTTTAGTTATTGCTGTTTTGTTTTTTCTTAATGTGTGACCAATCCAGCTCCACTTTCTCCTTATCAGCTGTATCTCTATTGTTTCTTGTTTGGTGCGTTTCCATAGGTTGATGTTGTTGATGCGGTTTGGCCAGAAGATCCTGAGGATGCGTCTTAGGCAGTGGTTGATGTCTGCAGTTTATTGGTGATGTAGTTGGTGGTCCTCCAGGTTTCTGATCCGTACAGAAGTACGGATTTGACATTGGAGTTGAAGATTTTGAGTTTTGTATTGAGTGAGATATTTTTGGTTTTCCAGATCTTATTTAGAATGTTGAATGTTGCTCTTGCTTTCCCTATTCGTGACTTCACATCTTCCTCTGTCCCACCGTCCACTGCTATCACACTTCCCAGATATGTGAATTTTGTCGACCTCTTCCAGTGTCTGGCCTCCGATGTTTATTGGATTTGTGCTTTTGTTGTTTATCCGCATCATTTTGGTTTTTGGTCCGTTTATTTTAAGCCCCAATCCGGCTGCTGTTGTTTCCAGGAGTTGGCATTTCTCTTGCATCTGTTTGTGGGTGTGTGAGAGTAGTGCAATATCATCCGCGAAGTCGAGGTCTTCCAGGTGTTCTGTGAGACTCCATTGGATGCCGGTCTTTTTATTGTGGGTTGTTTGTTTCATGGTCCAGTCGATGCACAGGAGGAAAAGGAAAGGGGAAAGCAGGCAGCCCTGTTTCACCCCAGTGAGCACTGTGAATGTTTCTTGTGCATGTCCCTGGTGGCGCACTTGGCATTGCATGTCCTGATATGTGTTCTTAATGATGGTTATGAATTTGGGGGGGATTCCATAGTGTGTCATTAGGTCCCACAGCAGTTTCCGGTCTACACTGTCAAATTCCTTTTCAAAGTCTATGAAATTGACATAGGCAGGTGTGTTCCATTCTATGGATTGCTCGATGATGATCCTGAGGGTAGCAATTTGGTCACTGCATGATCTTCCGCTCCTAAAACCAGCTTGATTTCTCTCAGTTCGTCATCGACCCCCTTTCGCAGTCTCTCTAGGATAATGCGATTGAGCACTTTGCCTGGTGTTGATAGCAGCATGATCCCTCGGTAGTTGTTGCAATCCCTGAGGTCTCCTTTTTTTAGGAATAATAGCGATAAGACCGCCCTTCCAGTCTGCTGGTATGCTTTACTCTTCCCATCTTTTTTTAATTAGCTGGTGTAGCATGGTGGTTGAGGTTTCAACATCAGCCTGTAGGGCCTCCGCGGGGATGTCATCTGTCCCTGTTGCCTTGCCACGTCGTAGTGCCTTAATGGCCTTCTTTACCTCAGATCTTGTTGGGGGGGTGTAATGGGAGTTTTAGAATGCCAACTACAGTGCCAAATATATGCATTATTGTGTATTTATCTTCCTTCCATTAAGTCTCTTTGCTCACCAATGTGCTCAGTCTAATTCATGCAGCTGTCAATCTAACTGCTGACTTGACTCCTCCATGCTGTCAGCAAAGGTATACTTATTTGTGTGTCACCCTTATCTTTAGCGCAGATCCTAAACTATAAGGACTGTCTGAGAATAGGGTTGAGGAGGCTTGCGCCCGGAGGGGCTGCTGGAACAGGCACGGAGGCCTGTTCCTCACTCTCTGTATATTGTTTCTCTGCTGAATCTTCTTAATAAATTCTCAATACTTCACCCTGAAGAACTTTGTCATTCCTTCATCTTTGGACGATTATTTAATCGACAACAGGGGTACAGTTGATGTCAAGCAGGTGTGCTGCTGGTGCTGCTAAAGCTGAATGTTGCCTTTTGTGGAGCTTTTGGAGCCGTTGCATCGATGTGTTTTGTACAGTGTGTCCAGGGAGATGAACAATTGAATAAGTGCATCCCTTCATGAGGGGCCAGGTCTGTCTTCTCAACCACCAACGGACCCTTCAAAGGGCTTTGCGGGGGTTAGATAATCACTATTCTCAGCATCGACCCATGACCAAAGGCTCAAATTGCACATTGTTTCCTCTCTCTCTCTCTCTCTCTCTCTTTTTCTCTCTCTCTCTCTCTCTCTCTGTCTCTCTCTCTCTCTCTCTCGCACACGACACGACACGCACTCTCTCTCTCTCTCGCACACGACACGCACGTGCACTCTCTCTCTCTCTGTCTCTGTCTCTGTCTCTGTCTCTGTCTCTCTCTCTCTCTCTCGCACACAACACGCACTCTCTCTCTCTCTCTCGCACACCACACGCGCACGCACACACGCACGCGCGCACACACACACACACACAGACACACACACACACACACACACACACACACACACACACACACACACACACACACACACACACACACATACACACTAATCCATACAATCAGTAGGAGATAATCACAGAGCTCACCATGAACTGTTTTAGCACAGCTAATGATCACACTCCTTGCTGCAGTGTTATTTGGTGGTTGTTGTTTTCCCTTGTAGTTCTGTACCAACTGTAGAGCATATTTTCCTATGGTGTTTCCTATATAACGATAGCGTGCACACACGTGTGCGCGCACGCACGCTTTCAGTCGCTTTAGACTCCAAATCCCCATCCCAGGCGGAATTTCTGGTCAAAACAACGCTTATTGTACGGAGCCTAGCGGTCGCAGTAATGGCGCTGGCATGTACTTCTCATCAGCTAGTGAAACATCGACAACCGATCCGACAACTCACACACACACACGCACGCACGCACGCACACACGCGCACACACACACACACACACACACACACACACACACACACACACACACACACACACACACACACACACACACACACACACACACACACAAACACACACCATTCAGTCAACATCCGGTTCCGGTGTTTTGGATCTTCAAAATAAGGGTTGAACGGGGAGATATCCTGTCATATAGTAATCATTCTTTAATTTATTCTTTGTTCTTTATTTGGATCCCCATTAGCTTCCACAAAGTGCAGGTCGCTAGTCTTTCTGGGGTCCACACAAAATGTATACAATATACACAGATCATTGACATTTAAAACAGACAATATAGTTATCAGCTAAAACAGTGAAGTCGCTCTGCATTTAACAGAGACAAAAAAACAAAACAAAAATACAATAAGAATAACAATTCTTGTTATTATACAATAACAATAAGAAAAAAACAACCACTAGTAATTTTTTTAAACGAAAATCTGCTTCTGGTTTGTCTCAGATTTAAAAACAGTTCTCTTCTATTCATAGTATTTTGGTTGTGGTTTGGCACCACCAGATGACATGAGCTCATTTGACGAGTGTAATGTTCATGACAGAAACCTGTATATAATATCTGTTCATGAAAGAAGTTCGGTGTGTTGTTCCAAATAACATGATGCATGAACATCAGAAGACAATAATGTAATTTCACCTCTACGGTTAACCATGTTAATTGTCTATGCATCAACCATGATAATTCACCTTTAGCTAAGCCCCGCTCTCCCACTTAGACACTCCCGCTTGCCGCTTGGACACTTTCCAGCTGGCTCATTCATTCCAATGTAAATATCGTGGATTTTACACATTAAATACTGGTTCATTTTTGGAACCAGACCTTCAAAATCTCTTCCAAATCCGTCAACAAGGCCTGCCATATGCACTGGAAAAATGTGTGCGTGACATTTCTATTTTAAAACAATGTTTTATTATATAGGAAAACTATTGGTGGAGAGGTTTGTCTCGCCCATGTTATGCTTAGCTGTGATTGGACCATTGCAGTTTGGGGAGGGGCTTAGCTATAGGTCAATAATGTCTATGCATCAATTAATCCTGGCGTGGAATTGTGTTAAGTAATGCAGACGTTTAATAATAATTTTACTCTCGAGAGCATACATTTAAACACAATTTTGGTTTCATTTTACGCTCAAGAGAGTCTCAAGAGGACAGTAGCCAGGATAAGGGAACAACAACAACCATCATTGCAACTCATCAGTGTCATCATGAGTTGACCACCACCATGTTTAAGTATAGGTCTACAGAGGTGTCCGTGACCATGGATAAGTGGCAAAGTGCAGTCTCAAAGAGAAGAGAAAGATTACGCCATTATAAAAAATAAAATAAAAATACAATTACTGCACCGTTAAATAAAACATGTGAAGACTTTTGTCCCGAAGAGGCCTTGTGCACTCCTACAAGGACAGGTGCGTCGGAGCCGGCAACCAAATGCGAATCATGAGAAGAAAAAGGTCCCGCACACTGTCTTCACTTATAGAGCAGTAGTTTTATAATATTAGATGACAATGTTTCGGTCTAAACGACCTTCATCAGGTATCTGAGGTATCGGAGATACCTGATGAAGGTCGTTTAGACCGAAACGTTGTCATCTAATAAAACTACTGCTCTATAAGTGAAAGACAGTGTGCGGGACCTTTTTCTTCTCAAGACTTTTGTCCCACCACTGCTCAAAGTTGACCTGCATGATTGGTGGCTTTAATGAGCACCCCCCCCCCCCCCCCCCCCCCCAACTCCTGGTGGTCTTTGGTTTCCTGTCTTTATACACCGTCCAGGGCAGACCTGGGCATTGTACGGCCCGCGGGCCAAATACGGCCCGCCGGCTGACTCTGACCGGCCCGCGAAAGATTACTTGATAAATCAGAAAATAAAACATACTTTCTAATTACCTTATGGGTGGACTAAAACCGCATCGCTTTTATTTTGAAGCCCATGCATTCTCACAGTGCACACAATCTGCACGTCAACTGTGCACGTGAATTGCGTGTGATTGAGAACCTGTCTTCCTTCCTTTACCCCCCCCATATGCGAAAATGTCGGCTTTTTGGATTTATTGTTGACAACAACGTCGGTGAATGCAAATAGCCATGAAGCATGCAGCTCTCCAACACGGTAGGCGCAGGCGCATGCTTTGATTACCAAACTTCCTCGCAGGAGGACAAGTTAAAACCCATTATGCTTCATTGCTTTATTTAACCCACTCTAACGCGCCTCGCCAATAAAGTTAAGATGTTTTAAGATGCTGCATCGTAAGGCGTTGTTGCGCCCAGAATGTGGCATGCTTCTGAAGTTCAGAACGCTTGGGCGATGCGCCGTGAGCTTGTGGATCGGCACACTCGATCGACACCGTTGTACCACAAAGTAAATCTGGCAGAACGAACGTGCACACATCAACATACAGCGCCTGCCAGGCTGCCAAGTCTCAACAATACCATCACTGGTTGGATTATTATTGTTTTCAGAACGTTGTTGTTTAATGGTTGTGAGTCAACACTCGCTGATAGTAAGCATGGGTTGTGAAAGTGACACCTCCAGTGTCCTCCGAATGGAACAGAGAGCTACCTCTAATGTTCTCATTGTTAAAAGAAAATGCTAGTATTTACAGGACTTGAAACTTAAACAAAAACATAGTTTTCAACTGGGAAACGAAACGTCTCAAGCCTGCAAGTAGAAAGTAAAAAAATCACACCCATGTGAAGTGAGTGGCGCTCTTATTGTACATCATCATGATGTAAAATAGTCACTGCCTATAATTTGAGTCAAATGTTTCACATTTTGTTTACCATTGCTTTGCAAAACAATGCCATTTACTGCTTTTTATACAGAAATAAAATTGATATTATGCATAATTAAGTTCAGCCTTTTGGCCCGGCCCTCCAAAAAAAATTCTGTTTCTCATTTGGCCCCTTGGGAAAAATAATTGCCCACCCCTGGTCCAGGGGTTCCCAAACTGTCACAACATCTGCTATTTTCAGAGTGCAACACCCAAGCGCAACCAAACAACATACAAAATTGTTTTAGTTCTACTGGACCTCGTCTCCACTAGTCCCTCCCTATTTCAGTCTGACAAAATTGTCAATATATTTTGTCATAGTTTTAGTATCATAACTTTGTTTTTATTTACTTTTCGTCTGTGGAAGTAGTCGACAAACATTTTCCATCATAGTTTGAGTCAAAGGAATTAACGCTGCTTGCTATGTGACCGCACAAGTACATGCGATGTGACGGCCCCATCAACACGCTAGCTGTCAGGATCATTGGATAGGGGATAAAATGGCGGTGATTAAAGAGAGAGAGCAGGTGCATGAGGCACGAGGAGACGTGAACAAGAGTCAATTAGGGTCGTCCTCCACCTGTGATGAAGCGCTGTTCCATTTCTATTTAACAACGCAGGGAATGAAGGTTCATTGGGCAAAAATTGTCAGGAAGGCGAAACCAGATGAGACAGATTTCAAAAATAGCAACAGCTATTGCATTCAGGAGATTAATCTATCACGATGTGACACCTTCACTACAAACTGTGAAATGAAACGGCCTCTTTGGCTAAATCAAATTATGATTATGATATTATTATATTATTACACAGCTTTGTTGAATACTCAATTCTGATTTGTCAATCACACGGCTCTGCGGTCTGACTGCTGCTACGCCTCTTTATGTTGCTATGGAAGTGGAAACTTGCAAGCCAATAACTACTTTTTTAAATCAATATGTTGTGTCAAATTATTGATTTTGTTGCTCATAGTATGTAGTACAGGAAGTAGGCCTAGTATGTGGTCTATAAGCAATAAATAATATGGGGTTATTTTCTGATAATGACCATCACCACACTACTGTAATCACTTGACCCCCAGCATCCATATTCTGAGGGGCCAAAATGGCAGATCTATAAGCTTGCGATGCCACGCGTTTATACGCTGCGAGCTTGTAGATCAGCTTGTAGATTCTAAAAGTGTTGTATTTTTTATCTACATGCCCACAGACTGCAGACTGCAGAGGGAAATTAATTATTACCTAGATCTGGTGCAAAGCTTCTCTCCTCATTTGAATGTATTTCACATATCCCCTCATGAAACAAATATACAATATTTATTATTATAGTTTATTTAGATTCTGAAGACTACAAACTCTTTTTTGATTTCACAGCCTAGGCCCTCATGAAACAAACGTTCATTTTATTTTATTTTATTTGGATATTTGGATTATAAAGACTACTAAGGAATAAATCACAACAAAACATATAATTCCAAAGCATTTCCCACTGTGTCAAAGAATTGAGATGCTTTTAAAGGTGTGTATGATTTTTCAGCTACAGACTGTGAAATGTGTGCGGTGCGTTTTTCATAGTGGCAGACAGGTGCTTTATGGGAGTAGAATTGAGCGACTTTTCAAATGTAAATCACTCTGAGCGCTGCGTTATTCCCCGGGGCACGAATGTCATCTCGAGACGGATTAATCAATGTTCCACCGTAGATTTATGAGTGACAGTAAGCTGCTGTTGACCCTTTCCTTTGTGTGTTGTTCATTCTAGAGCTGGTATGACTTGTTAGATCTACCTGCAGGCAGCACTCCTGCAGAGTTTCCCCCTTTGGGTGGTTTTGCTTTTGAACCAACTAGAAGAGAGGAGGGTGAATATAGTCTCCTGGAAGTGGGATCCAGGGACCCCCAGGGGTCCTTAATAAAGCCCTATGTAATTTGTTTTGGCTAATCGAAAATAGCCGATCCAATCATGCAGCTATTAAAACAAAACCAAACAACACACATCTTGTCATGGGGTTCTTGGCTGGCACAACTTTTTTTTAAGTGGGGGTCCGTGGCCAAATATCAATCAATTTAATTTTGTTGTTGTTATTATTATTATTATTATTATTATTATTATTATTATTATTATTATTATTATTATTAGTAGTAGTAGTAGTAGTAGTAGTAGTATTACTATTATTTAATATTTTATTTTTTTCCAAGTTTCAATTTGGAGGTCCTTGGCATTCAAAAGAACCACAGTACTGTTGCATCAGATACTGAACATGGCTGAGGAGGTGCATTTGTCATACTTCTGAATGTCAGCCAGTCGTTTTGATAACCTTGAGCATCACATTGAGCCTTTCATAACGCACGCACGCACGCACGCACGCACGCACGCACGCACGCACGCACGCACGCACGCACGCACGCACGTACGCACGCACGCACGCGCACACACACACACACACACACACACACACACACACACACACATGGGAGAAACTAGCAGTCACACTGCGTACTGCGTAGCATCTGTAGTAGGCTGACAGCTACATGATGGGGCCTACTACTGTGTGCTCCATTGTCACCAAAATCAGCAAAGCCATCTGGCTGGCCTCAAAAGAAGACATTTCCAAATGTCCATCAACCACACAGTTGCATGACATCGCACTGGACTAGACGCCTGAACTTCCCTCCAAGGATCAATACTCTTATCTTACATGCCAGTGTTTCCCCAAGCATAGGGCCCTGTCCTGATCCTGGCCCATGGGTTGCAAACCTGCAGACCTGCACACTAAATATCATCTTTTTTTTAACCTTTCATACTACTACTACTACTACTACTACTACTACTACTACTACTACTACTACTACTACTACTACTACTACTACTACTACTACTACTACTACTACTACTACTACTACTACTACTACTACTACTACTACTACTACTACTACTACTACTACTACTACTACTACTACTACTACTACTACTACTACTACTACTACTACTACTACTACTACTACTACTACTACTACTACTACTACTACTACTACTACTACTACTACTACTACTACTACTACTACTACTACTACTACTACTACTACTACTACTACTACTACTACTACTACTACTACTACTACTACTACTACTACTACTACTACTACTACTACTACTACTACTACTACTACTACTACTACTACTACTACTACTACTACTACTACTACTACTACTACTACTACTACTACTACTACTACTACTACTACTACTACTACTACTACTACTACTACTACTACTACTACTACTACTACTACTACTACTACTACTACTACTACTACTACTACTACTACTACTACTACTACTACTACTACTACTACTACTACTACTACTACTACTACTACTACTACTACTACTACTACTACTACTACTACTACTACTACTACTACTACTACTACTACTACTACTACTACTACTACTACTACTACTACTACTACTACTACTACTACTACTACTACTACTACTACTACTACTACTACTACTACTACTACTACTACTACTACTACTACTACTACTACTACTACTACTACTACTACTACTACTACTACTACTACTACTACTACTACTACTACTACTACTACTACTACTACTACTACTACTACTACTACTACTACTACTACTACTACTACTACTACTACTACTACTACTACTACTACTACTACTACTACTACTACTACTACTACTACTACTACTACTACTACTACTACTACTACTACTACTACTACTACTACTACTACTACTACTACTACTACTACTACTACTACTACTACTACTACTACTACTACTACTACTACTACTACTACTACTGATGAAAAAGTATTTCGATTTCCTTTTTGCCCCAAAAAATGTATGCCCACCCCCCAACAAACATAGAAGAAGAAATATACTAAGAAGAAATATACTACAAAGCAACTTTAATACCAGGTAAACATCAAACTAACAACCTGTCTAAATAACAAACAAAAACAAAAAATAAGTGAAAATATATCATCTAAAAGCTCACAACTCATCATGATGTGTTTAATTTCACCATTATTTTGTATAGCGCTTACCGGTATGTGCACTGATTTGGATCTGTGTACGTTTGTGTACCGGACAGACACTCTTTTGCATTTCAAGCTGAAAAGATCTGGGATTATTATTGGCTTTCATTCTGTAAACTGGAACCCCACTTTACCAAATATGACATTAACTTAATTTTTTACAGTATCAACAGTTTATTTACTGCACAAGGTTATTGTGTAGGCCAGTATACAGGATTGTATTGGGACATGGATGGTGCCGACCCGCTGTTTGAGCAACATGCCAGGCATCAGGGTGTAACAACTCACTCTGTGATACTGTACAGAAATGTTTCTAGTTTATTTGATTACATTGTTCTGCTCCCAGAACAGCCGTGTCAGCTTACCATGTCATTGCATTTTGAGACTAACGGTTTCATCAACATTCATATTTCTTGACTAAATCGATTCAAAATGAGACTGATTTCTTTATGGATGGATCCAAAGAGATTAGGTAACACTGTAATACCAGTGAATTTTGACGCTCATCAATGGGACGGTATTCAAGCCCAGTGGGTGTAGTAGAAAGGTTCAGTCCCCATGGCAGCTCATTTATACTTCTTACTCATACTTCCTCGCACAAAAATATGCCATTTTATGATGTGGCTAAAAGCCAGTCTGTGACTATGCATAAGCATGTAGGTATAATACTGCAGTTTCCCAACAATTGTCCGAGACCCATTTTTGGGTCATGGACCCATTATGGTTCTCTAGACTAAATATAATTTTCTTTTTGGGGGGCATTTCTTTTTTCATTATTATTTTAAAATATTTTCAAAAAATATTTATCAAAAAAAAAATCAGGACTTGTGGAAAAGAATGCAATCATTTTCATAAATAGTTTCAGAAATTAAGAAAAGAAATCCATTTAAAAAGAAAAACGTTGCGAATGAGTCCAAGTATAGCTGTTCTATACAATCTCACGTGTCGTGACCCGTTGTGAGCTTAATTGGAGATTATCTATTTTCACTATAGTAAATTGTGCTTAAGTGATTTATTCATAAAATTCGGTCCCAGGGAGACATTGTATTTCTTTTTGGGTCTCGAGCTATAAAGTATACAATATGTATAGATATTGCTAAGGACAGGCTAACACCTTGCCACAGCATCTTAGATTCTCCCTCCTGCCTCCCAAGCTTTGTAATACTAATAACCTCTATTTTTGATGAACGTCCCCCCCAGAATATGGATGCCGGGGTTCAAGTGCTTAATTGTTTTCGTTGCACTGTATTTAATTGACATTTACCTCTGTCATTTGTTGATTATAGGGTTCATGGCATTTAATCAGTCAGATCTTACACTTTGTAATTCGCTCTGAATAAGAGCAACTTACAAATTCTATGTCCCCTTAAATATAGATCATGACATGACATAATGAAAAAGCACCTTCATCCATAAATAAACGCAGCATGAACACTGAACAGTCTGCACCTCCAGGCCAAGTGGCTCTGCAGGAGCCATGCCATCTCCACGTGGAACCTCCTGACACGCACATGATTTGATTTCTTCCAGAGAATTTACAATTTAACACTCTTATCCAGAGCGACTTACAATGTGCAATGGCATCTCATATAGAAAATGCAGAGAGTGCAGTCAGTGTGCCTTAAGAACCTAGCATTGTCACGGTTCGAGTCAGGTTGAGTACAAGTGCAAAATGAGAAGTAGATGCAAACAAAATATTGTAAAAAATAAAGGAATGTATTGCATTCTTTCTACCTTGAAAATGTTGTTTTCATTTTTATTTTTCGTTGTAAATTATGTTGGATCCATTGATCCAAGCCATAAGACAATCTATTTATTGATCATTAAAAGAAACACCAATCTGACCATTTAACACAGCAGTTGAATGGCTACCGTGTTAAGTGTGACGTCAGATGGGTGGACCGCGAACACTTTCAAGATTCTGAAGTGGGCCCTAATACAGACAAGGTTGAGAAACGCTGACTTGGTTACATCAACATTGTTCTTGTGGAGTACTTACCTTGTTTGTAATTGTACTTATAGGTGAAATATCTGCAAATATTGTTTTCCTTTTAACCAAAGGACTGTGACTAGACTGTCACATTGACTGTATGCCGACAAGCAGCCGTTAATGTGGGGACGATGCCACCCTTATTGTTTACATGTATTGTGCGGCCAATTCACTAATGAACACCATTGTGATTTATGCATCTTCCTACACATACCTCCTGTACTGTAACTTAATAATAAGAGACATAAAAGACAGGGAGGCCATAGCATTATTAGAAAATGTCTTGTTGTCTTCATTTGCTGATGCAGAAACAAAATGGGTCTTTAGGAACATCCATAAATCCATTACCACTGACGCTGTATTGTTCACAGCCAAAGGAATATCACCACCGCCAATCAGAGCAAACATATTATCGAGAACACTGCTTGCCTCCACACAATGAGGTTGAATGGCTGCCTAGAGTGTTCTTAACAGCAGTGGTATTCTGGCCTTCGCTGCTTTCCCACTGTGACCCAAACCACAGCAATTAGACAAGAGGAAATGTACTGAACAAAAGTTATTTATGACAGGATGTGATCTAGTGGAGGGAACCTATTGCACCCATGCAGGGAGGTTTTGTAACAGCGCTGGCTTCCAGCAGAGCAACTCCACGTGTGCATGAATTCTCCATAAAGGTCTGGAGACAGCCGTGATATTGTTCAAGGAACGTTTCTCTAGACTTCATGGCAGACTTCAGAAGTAGCTTGGCTGCTTTTGTCACTGTCATAAAAGTCAAGATATATTTTTATTTTTTACTGTAAAGCCACAGCATGGCACATACCGCTTCCAACTTGGAGACCAATCATTTTATTCAGATAATCCAAACCTTCCGAAGATTCAGCCAGAAGATAAGATAAGATAAGAGCACCTGACAGTGTGTGTTATCGAACGTTTACAACACACCACACACCCTCAGGACTAGTGTAGCAGAGGACTTGTCATGTGTGTTGCCTGTCGCAGAGGACTTCATACTAGGCGTATGGTCTTTTTAAAGCAAATATGTTTAACTCAAATCTATGCTTCAAATAATTTTGAGATGGGGGTCCGCAGTCAAATGCACATAATTTTGGGGGTCCTTAAAAAAGTTTGAGCACCACTGATATAGGATGTTTTTTGGGAAACTGTATAGAGGACATTTTTAGAATCAGCCTCAGATCTTAATGGATTACAGGCATCTGCCAATGTTCGGCAGTCCAAGAGTCTAATCAGCGGCCCCTTTAGCTTGTGGTTTTTGGTACAATTTTTTTATTTCCAAAAAACTGCAAAAGTGCTACTACGTTTCCGGCTGTTTGTCAATTGCTGCGTCACTGCACAGGCTGCCATCCTTTTAGCTAATCATCATTATCGATACTTTCTGAACTGCTAGGAGGCCATTTGAAGTACATTTTTAGCCATTTATCTAGCTCACTGCTGCTAAGTGAGATGTTTAATTAATGCGAGTGGCTGTGGTGTAGGCAATAGAGAATGTCAATGCATTCCAAGAGAGTTCCAAACTGACCGTGTTATAATGTGTGATAATGTGTCGGTGTTGAGGGGGGACATATGGACTGGACAATAAAATCCCACAAGTGGAGAGTGGTTTGTGTGTGTGTGATTGTCCATCAGTCTGGACTTGCACTGCTCATTATTCTAACAACCGCCTCCAAACTTGCCAGGAAACAAAGTTCAGTGGTCAGAGGCCAGCTTTTGCTGATTAGCATCTTTAGTTTTTATGTGCATTAAGAACTATTGTGACCAAGCTTGAAAAATGTCAAGTGTCATTTCTTCTTCAGCCTAGTGGGAATATTCTTCAGCCTAGTGGGAATATGCATGCGGTTTCACCGCAATCGGACGCTGGGTTCAAGATTCTTGACATTTTGTGTTAAACGGGCCAGTCGTGCACACTTTAGATGTCAATCGTAGCCAATCAGGATGGAATATGAAAAATTAAACAGGTCTGTGTTGATCATAGATAGTGTATAATGATGTGCATTATGTATGGATAAAATATAATAGTAATATAAAGAGATGTGTTTTCCATAAATCGGCCTCATGGTGGCCCTATAGTAGGCAGATGCAGGGCAAAGGTTTTTCCTAGGCTTCTAGGGAGTACGCAAAGTTTAACGATCTGTGCGGTACAAATCGACCTGTTATAGCGACACCATGATGCAGATTTGAAAAATAAATACATAATTAAATAAGTGCCATTTCTTCCTCTGCCTAGTGGGAATGCGCGTGCCGAATTTCACAGAAATCACACACTGTGAGTTCAGGTGTTTTGTTCAAAACAGACCAATCCTGCAATCTTTGGAAGGCAATCTCAGCCAATCGGGATGGTCGTGTTGATTACATGATTATAGAGAGTGTACCGATGTCACATGGACATTCATTGTTGAGGTTATGCAAATGAGATGCAAATGCTATTACTGGTGAATGGAATGGTTGTAGGCACTGTTAGGACTCCTAGACAGTGTGGGGATGGTCCTCAGTACACTACACAGCCATTAAGTCCAAACATCTATAATAATCAAACAATTTTAGTAGTGACCGCAAAATTATCATGTATGGCGCCCACATTGAGGACGGCAGAAGAAAGGGAGGGGCCGTTGTGATTGGCTGGAAGGTCTGCCATTTTGCGCTGTGATTGGCTGAACAGTGCATAGAACGTGGGTCAGAAATCCATGGCCGAGCATCGCATATCCCCAAACCCGTTTGGGGATATGATATGAGTGAATTTGTGATATGAGCAACATGCTGATTTCTTTGGCGATTTGGTATTTGATATGATGATGATGATGTGATATATAATATCAGAAATCTGAGAGTTCGCAAAGAAATAAATCTCTGGATGTGTGTGAAATCAGCACACTTCAGTGGCAAAAGGTCAGACGATATGGGGCTGTATCAGACCCGGCTAGCTCAGTTGGTAGAGTAGAGAATTTCAGCGCCATACATGGTAATGTTTCATCCTCAAATTTTGAGGGCATTACTAAAATGATTATTTACTAGTAATCTCATGCTCTACCGACTGAGCTAGCCAGGCCTGTTAGTGATATACACCCCCATATCGTCTGACCTTTGCCACTGAAGTGTGCTGGTTTCACGCACGCACGCACGCACGCACGCACGCACGCACGCACGCACGCACGCACGCACGTCCAGAGATTTATTTCTGTGGGAACTCTCAGATTTCTGATAGGATTATCATATCATATCACATCTTCATCATATCAAATACCACATCTTCATCATATCAAATACCACATCTTCATCATATCAAATACCACATCTTCATCATATCAAATACCACATCTTCATCATATCAAATAACAAATCGCCAAATAAATCAGCGTCAATACATAAGCAAATTAAATCAATTATAATCCAAGATATTTTTGTATTTCACTGCAGTTTTTGTCTGTGCGTGTGTGTGTGTGTGTGTGTGTGTGTGTGTGTGTGCGTGCGTGCGTGCGTGCGTGCACGTGTGTGTGAGAGAGAGTGAGTGGGTGCATTTCAGAGCTGGTGCCACATTCTGAAATATTTGTTCATAACATAATATTTAGTTGCTTAAAAAAAAAAACCTCTGGCTCAACACCACACATACTGAACACGAATACATTTCCCGTCTGCAGCTGGGACATTACATCTGGCCTTCTTGGACAACCGTCCATGGAATTCCATCAGAATTAAGGGCTTTTCCCAGTGGTGGACATCAACTACAGTAAGTACATTTCATTGAGTACTCTACTTAAGTACATTTTGTTTTAGATATATCTGTATCTGTGTGTACTTTATGTGAGTAGTATTTTTGGATGCTGGACTGGACTTTCACAATCACTCCACTACATATCATATTTTGTATTTTTGTCTACACTACATAACATGTTTTGTAATCTGACAGGTGTAGCGACTAGCGGCCGCGGTCCTGGTAAATTGTCACGTTTGTGCTTGACTCATGCCTTGTCAAGAGTTGAAATTGTGCAGTACTTTTCTCTATTAGCAAATGTGTGACAGTGGCAATCCTGTTGTCGCGCAGTGTCAGTCCCCTTGTGAACAGCCTTTCACAAGGGGACCTCAAAAGTTTACTTTTCAAAGGTGTACACACAACAGTATCTCTTCAGAAAGCAGCTCGTCTGGGGCCACATGATAGCTACAGCAAGTGGTTAGGGGACATAACACATGAGCACAAAAACCCTGATTAGGAAGAACCAGCTCGATTCACTGACGGCCAGACCATTTGCTGAATGACATTCCACTATTCTCCCTCCCTATTTCCTATCTCTCTCACCACTATTGCTGTCAAATAAAGGCTTAACAATGTCCAGATAATAACTGAAAAAGAAAAGAAAAAGAAAGAAACTATAGTCCAGTAGTCCCTTCAGGGAGCATGAATTGGAAAGAGAACAATTTGTGGGAAAATCAGACAAGTGAAGGATAGTGTCGGATAGTTTGTTAAAAAAGAAAGCCAGAGTTCTTTGTGTGTCAGAGCTTCTTGGAGGCAAAAACCCATGCAGGTCCAATGCGATCGCAATCAAAGGAACAACATTGAGTGTGATACCCGCCGGTGGTATAGCCAACGTGTTGGACGGGCAGCTCCTGATGGCCGCCGGGGGAGACTCTCCCATCACTGACAACACATCCACCGCAGGCCTTGATTACCATCGTCCGGGTCCACGACAGGCGCTGAAGGAGGTCGAAGACGAAGAGGCATCATTTTCGCTCCCCTATATAACCGCATCAGGAGCAGCAACAATGACTCATGACTGCTGCGTTGGTCTGGTGTGTAAACAGAGAAAACTTGTGGAGAATGATGGTTGCTGTGCGGCTGGTTGGTGGTATAATAGCGGGCTATCTCAGCGGCTGTCTGGGTTCTGTTCAAACAGATCCCTCCCCCGGGCCGCCAGATAAAAATCCTATCATGGTCAGGTGGCAAGTTATAGCAAACCCAAACCGTGTGGAGTGTCTCATCACAAGGCATCCATGTAGTCCATGGGGGGGGGGGGGGGGGGGGGGTACGTTTATGGCAGTGTTGATTTTGACAGCAAATTTTGATTTATTTTTAGTCACAGTCTTTTGAATAATACTCTATTTTGTTTTAGTTTCAGTCACCTGAAATGTTGGTTTTAGTCGACTAAATCTACAGTTTATTTAGTCAACAAAAATATATTTCGGCAGGCCTGATGTAATGACTGATTTTACACTTGGTTGCATGCTGAAAATAGCAGATGTAGTAGACCCAAGCGCAACCAAACTCTTCTCCACTAGTCCCTCCCTGAGATTTTTGTCTTGTTTTTATTTGTTGACGAAATTGTCAGTACATTTAGTCATAGTTTTAGTTTTAGTTTAGTTTTTATTTATTTTTCGTCAAGTGAAAAAAGTTAGTAGACAAACATTTTTCGTCAAAATCAACACTGGCTTATGGTGACACAATGTACTCTCTCCAATCATCGCTGTGTGTGATGTGAGTCCATTACGTGCAGCACCGTTCAATTGATTTAGATGATAATGGTTTATATATCATTTAATGCACATTCTTCCTGGCATAATGAATGTGCATAATTAAGATTTCCATTACAAGAGAACAGCTGTTGTTAGCTTCATGCTGATAATGGACTTAGATGGGAATAAGATAAATTTGCTTTGTTGATTATGTTAGAAAATGATCAGTCGGTTAGTTGTAATTGTGAGTGTCTCATATGTAAGCAACCTAAGACCAAATGACATCGTGGAGCCTCAAACACTTGATTAGCGGCGATGGACATATTAGAAATATTTGGAATTGAAAGGTGTGTGATTGCCAGTCATCTCTGGGGAATGTCTAAAAGATTGACCCCTTAAAAGGCATTGGAGGACACATTTTTTTTGTCTGTCAACATTCTCTGATTGCCATTCTGTGTGGATTGACTGAAGCGCTTGGAACTTGGACTCCTGTCATGCTGCTTTTCAACGGGCCCCCATGAGGATTATGAAAACTATTCGTCCCTGTGTGTGTGTGTGTGTGTGTGTGTGTGTGTGTGTGTGTGTGTGTGTGTGTGTGTGTGTGTGTGTGTGTGTGTGTGTGTGTGTGTGTGTGTGTGTGTGTGTGTGTGTGTGTCTGCGCATGTGAGTGTGTGTGTGTGTGTGTGTGTGTGTGTGCGCATGTATGTGTGTTTGCGCATGTGCGTGCGTGCGTGTGTTTCTGCACATGTGAGTGTGTGCGTGTGTGTGTGTGCGTGTGTGAGTGCGTGCGTGAGTGCGTGCGTGCGTGCGTGCGTGCGTGCGTGCGTGCGTGCATGCGAGCTAAAACCTCCAGCAGTAACTATACAGCTGATCGCACATACTAAACTATTATAATCTGCATCATATTTCTTGTGCACACTGGCAGCGGGCCAATTCTCACATATTTCTCAAATCCATTCAACGCCAACTATGTTCTAATGCACGCACGCACGCACGCACGCACGCACGCACGCACGCACGCACGCACGCACGCACGCACGCATGTACACCTATACCCACACACATCCAGGCAGGCAGTAATTAATTTCCCCCCTCTTGATCAATACAATGTTACCTTATCTTCCACTTATCTTTTACACATGAGCTCGCACACATATAGTATAGCTTACTCTATAATACCACACCTACAGGTAGGCCTCACAGTAGACGCACAACATTTTGTGCGTCTTTTTCTACAATTTACACAATATTCTGGCAAATGTTTATGTAGTTTTAGTCAGTCTTTTGAATCAAATTCCATTTAGTTTACATGCATGCATTTACCTTGCAAACGTCACCTCTGTAATTAAATTAGTATGGTGTGAGGTGTGAAAACTGCGAATGGCTGTGTGGGCTTTGTGTGCGTCTTCAAACTACCAGGGCGGCGCCCTGGATAGCCCTAGCGTCAGCTCACCGCTCTATTTGTAGTTGACTATAATCAACTATCTACAGTCAACTCAAGTTTATGTTGCAGGCATTAATGGCGTCACAATGCATAATGTATAATTAGCCATGCATGAAATGACTTGTCTTAGTTCTACTGGATCTCTTCTTCCTCCATATAATTTTTTTCAATATATTTCATCCTAATTTTAGTCGACAAAATTAACACGGACACTCACAGCTGCTCTTTTTCTGTTATTAAAAAAGTTGTACATCTTTTAAATACTGACTTTATATTTAAACACAAATTTTGTGGGGGGGTTTCTGCCTGGCATTCAATATTTTCAAATGGGGGTCCGTGGCCAAAATAAAAATACATATTTGATTTAGGGGTTCTTACTTGATACTGTATGAAAATGTTTGAGAACCATTGGAATAAACATTGATGTTTGATCTGCCTATATACTACAGGCCCTGGCGGCTATTTCTGAAAATTGGAACATTTGGCAGAGCCAAACGTGCAATTGGGCTGAGAGGAGGCTTGCATGAAGGTGAATTGGCGATGGGTAGACCATTGGCCTCAATTTGTCTGATGTGAGAAATTGGAAACCAATCGTCCCATGCACCCTTTATCTGATGATGCTCTGTGTTTGAACAGCATGCCCTGTCTCCGTGGCAACACACACTCATGCGCAAGCACGCACGCACGCACGCACGCACGCACGCACGCACGCACGCACGCACGCACGCACGCACGCACGCACGCACACACACACACACACACACACACACACACACACACACACACACACACACACACATGCATGCACGCACGCACACACGCAAAGAAAGTACTCAGACTTGAACAGAAAATATAAAACTATTATGTGCTATGTTCCTCTCAATGCAACAGTGAAACGCTCAGCTCGACCTTGGCCTGCATTCAAAGTGTGACTTGAGTAAAAGTATTGGCTTCAAATACTTATAGTACCAATTAAGTACCAACTGTTTCAACTTGGTAGATCTGTATTTTTGAATAGCTGAAAGATTTTAATTTTGATTATTGAAAATCAGAAATGGTGAGATATAGTTAAAGTACTCCAAATTGTACTTAGTTACTAAATTTTGAGAGCCCCAAATCCATATGGCCACCATTAACATTAACATTTTCTAAATTTCATTATGCTTTAAGTAGCATGACATGTCAAAATAGGGGGTTTTCATGATTCTGAATCCATTCCAAGCATTCGTTTTGCACAAAAAACACTACTTGGGCTAAAAACGTCATCACAAATGTGATGAGGTCATCACTTCATGTGATGAGGTCTGCACATTTGGACACATTTGGGCAAGTGGATATGGCCGAATTTAGCCTAAGGGGTGTTTTTTGTGCAAAACTAATGCTTGGAATGGATTCAGAATCATGAAAACCCCCTAATTTGACACATCATGGACTTGCTACTAAAAGCAAAATGAAATTTAGAATTGTTTGTCTTATTGTGCCTTAAGTTAAGGCACAATAAGGCAAAACATTCTAAACCTTAACAGGTTGTTAATGGTGGCCATATGGATTTGGGGCTCTCACAAATTTTGCCCGCATTTTTGCAAGGGGAATGGGGGCTCAATTTGTTTTTTTAACCTTATAAATCCACTGAGAAATGGACCTTTGCTCTCCGCGGTCACGGACGTATCAGATATGACGCAATTACCAACTCTCTCTCTCTCTCTCTGCTGGTGTGACTGACCAATCCTGGCAACGTTTGGCATGTGGAACATCTCTGTATCAACTTTTCGGTCAGCAACAAGAGCAAATGTAGGACTACGCTCTGCCTGGCCAAAGAAAACATTATTGACATTGAAACTTGAATCTGTCATTTGACAGCTGGCAAATGACATCTCTAGCACCACAACTAAACCTACTGTACAGGGAATCGTTACTTTGAGTTGAACAGGGGGTCAAACTCGAGCCGAGACAGAACAGCTTTAAAAGATGTTTTCAATGTCATCCACCATGTAGAACATCCATCTCATTAGAATGCAGCTGAGCGATGTTTACTCCCACTCAGACAGCGAGCGGAGCGTGCACACACGCACGCACGCACGCACGCACACACGCAAACACACACCCTTCATCCACATCAGGCCACAAAACAATGCTTCCCAAATCGTTAAACTGGCTAAGCCTACAGATGAGCTCACTGGGTGTAACGCACCCATCACCCTTAATCGGTACTGACAGGACATGCAGCTGCTAATGATCTGCTCTTAATCACACTTAATCAGGTAATAATGATTTCGAGGTGAGCTGAGATGAAGTGGCTGCGCCCCTTGCTTTCGCCACGGAGGCAACTCGCGCTGGGGCGCACGCTGTCAACACACGGGGGGAGGGTTGGAGGGGGGTTGGGACATGGGCGCCACGCGTAAAAGTCTGCCTCTGACATGTAGTGATAAAGTAGCCTAAGATTTAGACTCTCGTAGATGTATTTTTCGATTCTGACGTCTGCTCTCTGCAAGAGTTTGAAGGCTCATTCATAGTCTGGATTTTCGGTGGTGAGGTGACCACCGGAGCTGAAATAACGTTGAGCGGTGGTGAGTAAAAACAGAGAGAATGGCTGGGGCGGTGGCGGTGGGGCAGCCATGTAATCACCTTAGATTTTGCATATGTTAAGAGCGATTATAGGTCCGCGAGCAAAACATTTAAAGCCCATGAGTAATGATCACTTAGACTCTCGTAGAGAGCAGACGTCAGAATCGAAAAATACATCTACGAGAGTCTAAATCTTAGGCTAGTGATGAAATTATATACTTTAGCACTAGCCTACTGGTTGCCAGCGCGTATATCTTTTCTACGTCCGAGCATAGACATGGTAATGCCCCGCCTGCCTCTGATTGGCCTACCAACACTGCTGGCCTTATCAGAGTTTCCTCTGAGGTGGAAGATACATGCTGGATAGTCTGCCACGAGGTTATTCCGTGGTGGGAAATAAATAAAAAATACAAGTACGATATATAATACAAGAGAATGACAGCTTGGCACGCGCGACAGTAACTTTTATTTTTGTAGAAGAGGCAAACTAATATTGTTTATGCAGCCGTTGGCCTGTTTATGTGTAAACTTGAAACATTATTGTACTGTAAAAAGGTCTCTTTTCCCTTGATCTTTATCTTTTTTAGTATAACAGTATTAGTTTACTATAATTAGCTTAATACCTTGATCTTTATCTTTTTTAGTACAATAGTATTAGTTTACTATAATTAGATTAATACACGATAATCACTTTAATTTAGAACACAGCCAAATCAAATCATAGTACATGTTCAATCAGTTATTCAATCAAAGCAAACAGCACAAACAATATTAGTTTGCCTCTTCTACAAAAAATAAAGTTACAAGTTACTGTCGCATTTTGCCATTCTCTTGTACTTTCCCAACACGGAGTGCTCTTGCATCTCGGAGGACAGGCAAGACGGGCAGACTGGGCAGTGTCGGTAGGCCAATCAGAGGCAGGCGGGGCGTTACCATGTCTATGCTCGGACGTAGAATAGATATACGCGTTGCCAGCGGCCGAGAATTATTTAGTCACGTGAGCTCAATAAAACTGAAGTCTGTTGAGTTCAACATAGCAAAATATATGTATTCTCTGAAATAAGTTGTCTGTCACTTCAGCATATACGAAAAACACCAATGGCATTCACATTGTAAGACTAAACAATAGGACCCAATGATGAAATTAATAATACATTAAATAAAAATAATACATTATTTAAACTCTGTTTTTGATCAAATAGAAATGTTGCCCAAAAGCATTGTTGGTCCCTGCAGGGTTAAAAAAACATGTGGTCTCAGGTTTTGTCGGATAAGGGGTGCTCCAAGGAAAAAAGATGGCGACCACTGTCTTAGGCGATCTGCAATGAAGGTTGCTTTGTTTGGACCATTTGTTTGTCCATTATCTGTCTACGACGTAACATGTATACATACGGTTAACGTCATACTTTTAAATGTGCTATTCACTGAATCAAATGCCATGGCTGGTATATTCTCATCACGTCACGTGAGTTATACGCGTTCGCCCTCCCAAGTCCAATTCATTGTATATGCTTAGATTAGTTGACCAGTGAAACGATTTTGATTCTCATAATTCATGGGGCTGTTTCCTTCTGCCCCATTCCGCAACGGTCTTTGAGCCGGGGATTGAACCGTGGCCCATTCTAATTGTGAGCTCAATGAAGCATTCTTAACAGATGCCGGTGGAACGGCTCCATTAGGGACCAGCATGTAGCTGTCACTGGCACATCAAAGCCATGAAACGTCAAACTGTCGTTATGCCACAGCTCAAAGCGCATCCACCCACCCCCACCGCCAATTTAACTTCTTATTAAACACACATTATGAGCTAAGATGGATGTCTTGCTTGAATGGAGCCACTACTTGGGAAAGACTTTCTGTAGGACGCGACAGACTCAAGGAGCTGTAATTGAGCAGCCTGCAAATATCAGAAATGTTCTTCATGAATGCACATTATCCCCGTCTGGCCTTCTGTGAGAAATGGACTCGACCTGAGATCTTTATTTTACTTTTGTTTTTCTCCTTTCCTTTTCTTTACAGCACGTATAAAAATAGGTTCCTCATTCCTGTACCTAAACCCCTTCAAGGACCCCTGGGTATACATACATACATACATACATACATACATACATACATACATACATACATACATACATACATACACACACACACACACACACACACACACACACACACACACACACACACACACACACACACACACACACACACACATACATACAGCACTTACTTCTTCAGTTACGTAGGTCCCTTTTCCTCCAAAATAACTTTGGTTCTATAACTGGTTCCGTTCTATATTCTTGGAACCTTGGTGCTTTCACGGAACCAGCAGCCATTTTTCGGTTCCAACCAAAGTTCCGAACCAACTTTTAGGGTTCTGAACCAATTAATTTTCAACGGAAAAGGGGCCTTTAGTGGAGCTGCTATACTGCAGTCCCTGGTTTGAACCCAAGTGATCAGTCTGTCCATGGATGAGATGAGACGGAAGACTGCCAGCAAGAAAACACTGCATGTGACACCACAAAAATATAAGCTCTGGGCTGTTAGACGTCGAGGTTACATCAAATGGCACAGTCCCTTATCTCCAGGCAGCTTTATTTCTTACAAATGAGGGATTAATTATTTGCCTCTAAAAGTGAGGAAGCTGCATTTAGCAGATAAATGCAGTCGTCACCCCCCTGGGAGTTTTGGGGGGTTGGGGAACGCTTTTGTGAAACAGTTGCACAAAATAAACACAGAAAAGCACAATTCAGCTCATTTTTTTCTTTAATTAGCAGAGGCAAATGGAGACAATTAGTCCTGCAAATTTCTTAAGTGGAGAGTGATGAATGTTTCGCGGTGGCTGTTGTTGCTGTAAAGATGATAAATTGATACATTTTACAAAGCTATTAGTATGCAATAATCATTTTCTCTTTCAAACATCCAAAACAAATGCCAGTTATTTTACTTTATACACTGTTATTAGTTTTAATTATTGTTTTCCTATGGATTCTGCCATTTTTCACAGTTTTGGCAGTTCTGTGCTGTCATAAGCTCACACTACCTCTGACCTTTACATCTCCCAATGAGTCAATTATATGATTTGCTCGATTCACTTTTGACGACGTCAAGAAAGCGATGTCAAATAATTGTGTAGCCTGGTTAACCACTCCCCCTGAATTGAAATCGAATTTTTCAATTCATGCGAGTGGAGTCTGGACCCTGCTAATGCATGGTTGGGAGTACAGCGTTGACAGACAACCCCTTTAGCCAATCAGCATTAAAAAAAATGTGACGTTCATCTCCAGTCTCCAACCAGCTATTTAAAGCGATCATTTGTTAATTGAGTGGTCTTCTTTCTCTCAGGTTTTCTCAAGAGTTTCTATGGCTCATTGTACATATTGCGTATAGCTTTTTTCTTTGTTGATGTATTGCTTTTATGGCTTCACCCCGTCTTATCGCTGCTTGCAGCTATATTTATTATTGATTCCATTTCCTCATTTCACATAATACTACAGTATGTATGGCATACATTAAGGAACGCAAAATGTACTGTATACAAAATGGGTTGCAACCCATTTTGTATACAGTACATTTTGCGTTCCTTAATTTTTTTGCATTCTGATTCATACATTAATTTGTATGGCAATTCTACAGTATGTTTGTATATTATTAGTTGAGTAAAACAAGTGTGAAGTATTGCAATGAGTCTGTCTGTCTCTTGGCCTGTCTATTAAAGTGGAACTATAGTCAATTAAGTAAAAGTAAGTAAGTAAATAAGTAAGTAAGTAAATCAGGCCTATACTACTTTCAACCATAGAGACAGAGACATCCCATAGAGACAGAGCCCACTCCCAATGCCCCCTGGCCCTGACCTGTGGTGTTCAAGCTCGGCCGGATAAGCTCTGCCATTTATTAGCCCGAACCCTACCTGACATCGACATCATCAACTCAATTGAATCTCTGTCAGACCCATGTGCTTTCTCTGATATGCACAGTGTGTAACTCGCACTAGTACTACATATACATACACATACACAACACACATTGCATACTACTATAAACATGGCTCAGGGTATGAGCCACAAGCTTCATTCACTGCTTATGTTTTGTAGTGAGCCCTTTACATCGTATCCACATTCTCACTTCAGAGCTGTAACTAACGTAACGTAACTATTAACTAACGTAACACTAATGTAACACAGACAAGTTGAACTCACTGTTACCGCTGTGTGATGGTAGAGGGTAGTTAACATAACTCAGGGGCAATGAGCCAGAGCCCGGCATATATATATATATATATACACACACACACACACCGGTATATATAAAAAAAAGAAAGGCTAGATGGCGCACGACAGAGTCTACAACGCAGTTCACCGGAAGCCATCTTGCAACAGTCAACCTTTCTTGTAGCCTCCATTCTGTGGTATAGCTGGTGATCTGCTCAAACAAAAATACTCTCTACTCGCTGAAATCTTGATCGATTTAAAAAAAGTTTGGTTTATTACAAACGTTATCAACGTGGCTATATGATTGAGGATGCTTATCTGCTTAAAGGGGCATTCCACTCATTTTCAACATTTTACTATGTCATTAATATACCTTAGAGCTGTTGTGTGGAAATAATAAAAAAGTCCCCCCATTCTGTGTTTCCTAGAACTAGAGGTCTGAAAAAAATCATTAACATGGTGAAACACATCTTGATGACATCATCAAGATGTGTTTCACCATGTTAATGATTTTTTTTATAATTACAGTTCTAGGAAGCACAGAATGGGGGGACTTTTTTATTATTTCCACACAACAGCTCTATGGTATATTAATGACATAGTAAAATGTTGAAAATGGGTGGTTTTCCCCTTTAATTATATTTTTTACATGAAAGTCCATTATAAGGCCTATGCAGTATCATAACTACATCTCTGATGTTTATAACAAACCAAACCGTTTGATAATCGTTTGAAAATTGGGCAAGTTGACAATGTTATGAGCGAGCGAGCTGACTGTAGCAAGATGGCCGCCATGTGGCAATGTTGCTTCCATTGGCCAGCATCACCGGTGAGTCATCTAACCCTTTTGTGTGTCATCATCCGTTTTTACGTCTGGAGAATCCTGTCCATGCAGGACAGGCTTAAATGGCTAGAGCCCTGCCCTTATTAAAGAGTCGAGCATGGCCTGTCAGGCTTGTAGACCTCTGGCCTACAGTGGTTTGCAACCAGTGGTCCGGGGACCACCAGAGTTGATAAACAAATGGACCCTTATAGATTCATGAGATTTCCTTTTACGCTCTCAAAAGTAAAATTATTGTTTACATATTGTTTAACATCTGCATTACTTAATTTACAATAAGTCTTCACAATTAGGGAATGTAGAATAATCGTTATTTTGGTCATTGTTTGCCTGTAATCTCTATCGCATCAATACAGCATGGAATTATGGATAAAGTCTTATTCAACAATAATAACAAAATATTCTACGTTTTAGGGCTGAGAGGCAAAATTTCATCAAAGGTTTGTCCATGGCTCAGATAAATAATTCACCTTGACCTTGATAAGAAAAAGGTTGAAAACCACTGCTCTAGTTAAGTACAGTCTCAGTGTTAAATGAACACTGAGGTTTTTGACAGTGTATGCAAGGATTGTGTCTGTGTTATGACAAGGCAGGTTAGGCAGCTGCTCAATAATTGGCTGCCTGAATATTCATAAAGCGTAGTTGTTGTGTGTACGCGTGTACGGACACGCACGCACGCACGCACGCACACACGCACACACACACACACACACACACACACACACACACACACACACACACACACACACACACACACACACACACACACACACACACACACACACACACACACACACACACACACAGAATGTTATCTTGTATCTCCCAGTCTGTTTGCAGATTCTGTTGGAAAATAAACATCCGTGGCAGCGTTCGGAGTGCCATCTCCCTCCTGCCTGTTTGTGTGCCGTGTCTTTGACGATACTCAAGGCAACATTTTGTCGCTTTGCTCTTCCTCAGTGTCGGTTTGGGAGTTTGTACACGGATTTGATGTCACTAATGCTAAACGCCAGGATGTGTTTGATCTGTTTGACACTCTCCGTGAATAAAAGTTACAGGCTTCTCGAAACAAACAGCCAACTAAGCCTCTGCGCATTTCATTCACCTGTTTTATTCCCATTGCTGCGCGTCTGTCCAAACACAGCTGTTGATTACAGAACTATTCCGTTTTTAATCTCATTCAAGATGATATCCAGATACCGTGTATTACTCGGTTTAAACTTAATCAGCACGCTAAAATATGTATCTGAAAACATTATAGGTTAGAAATAAGCCACAAGCTTTGCTGCCTGTCTCTCTGTGACTTTGTAAACAAACAAAGCGTGCACTCGTCGCGCATATAACGGATCTACGTCCCATACCCTGGAGGGATGCGACATTCTGGTTAAAAAAGACACAGCTTTCCATTTCAGAGTGAAACTTCAAACTAAAATGCCCGTATTTTTTATTTCACTAGGTCTTTAAAACTAATCAGCACAGTAAAATATTTATCTGAAAACATTATATGTTATAATGTAGTAGCAAACATGCTTAGCTGTCCGTCTCTCTCTCTCTCCCTTGTAAACAAACACTAGCCCTGCTGGACACACCTGCATTGATTGAGATTCAAACGTCTCATAGCCTGAAGAGAAACATACAGGCTTCCGTTTCAGACTGAAAATTCAAAAATGAAATGAGCAAAAAAGCCATTGCAGAACGACTTTAATGTGCGCAGTTTGGCGCCAATGAATAGGTGATGACCATGGATTTCTGAGAGACGAGAATGAGATATGATCCGAAGTCACGAATTCGTGATCGAAATTACATTATCAGGAGGCCATGCACACTTCACATAGCTACACACGCTCACACACACACAGCACACACATGCACACATGCACACATGCACACATGCACGCACGCACGCACGCACGCACGCACGCACGCACGCACGCACGCACGCACGCACGCACGCACGCACGCACACAGTACTGTAAGTGGCTTATTATTCCTTTCATTCCTTCAATGAGTCAGTGAGTGTGTTATCATACATTCAGCAGATCCAGCTGCACCACATCTCAAGTAAATATCGATCCAGAGTCATTGTAAAAGACCATTATACGACAGAACCTCTTCAGGTAGTCCTGCCTCCAGGCTTTTTTATTATATTGTTTATTCGCCTTAATTTAGTTTTTATTTCCCCTAGTCCAGCTGGACGAAAGCGACATTTATCATTGATCGTACGACGGCATTGCACGCTGGAAATGGCTGACCTACAAGCATGCGACGCGGCACAAACGCGGCATGACGTGAGCTTGGGGGTCGGCTATTTTCGGCGCACGAAGCAGTCACGCGCTGAAGTATAAATGGGGCTTAATGGTTCTCAGCATCGCTCCAGGACACAGAGCCTCCCGGGATGAGGCGGAGGGGGGGCTGAATAATGTGTTTCCACCTGAGGAGTTTCCACACAAGCAGAACGCATACAAACACACACAATCAATACCAGGATGAATGCAGCAGTGGAAGATGTATACTCAGATTTATTTTCTAAAGTAGACGGTATAGCAATAGGCTACTACAAACTTACTGCTGGTATTTGATGGGTAGGTATAGGCCTGAAATGAAGAGAGATATAGAGCTCGCACACCATTTTCTCAGTGCAGGACTTACTTTATTTGCGACCAAATAGAGTATATTCTTTAGCTGGAAAATGGTGTATGCAGGCTCCATCTCTCTTCGTATTATTTTCATTGGCCTAGCACCAATGCACCGGCGTCGAAGACTGCACATATGCTATAGGCCTAAAAGGCATAGGCATTTTGGTACAAAAGTATTGGCATGAAATCACCAAAGTAAAAGTATTCATTATATTTCAAAATATTTATTGTTCTTCTTTTCGGTTCAAAAACAGCACATGTCACGATGTGGTTATTGTATGTTTTGTATGAATAACCTGAATCTGCAATTAACTCTTAACTAAGCTGTTAAAGGCCTAAATGTAGTGGAGTAGGCTAAGTATCAAATAAAAGGAAATACTCAAGTAAAGTAAAAGTCACTCAAAGTTGTACTCAAGTACAGTATACTGTACTTGAGCACCCCCACCCATGTGGTCACTGTGGTGGTGGATGTGATTGATTGTTTGACGTCTTTATTGACAAAATATGCACATGCATAAACATAAATTTGTATATTTGTCAAAAGGATAATAAAACGCAATGAAGCTTGAGAGCTTTGTTGTGGTGCTCTGGGAGTGCAAGTGGCTAGTGTGTGATTTGCATGGTTTGATATTCGCATGGTTTGATATTCGCACGCACGCACGCACGCACGCACGCACGCACGCACGCACGCACGCACGCGCACACGCACACAAACACACACACACACACACACACACACACACACACACACACACACACACACACACACACACACACACACACACACACACACACACACACACACACACACGAAATTTCACCTGGCTGATACATAGAATTTTATCTTCATCATATATGTTACACATGCATGAGCTCACACATAGTAGGTTCTGAATTCGAGCCTCACCTGGAGCATCTGCGCTTTTAACTTAATTGGCGACGGCGTCCCTATTTTGGGCATGTTAATATATGTTATATATTAATATATAATAACACATAAAATGACACGTTATTTAAAAAGTTAAGAGCTCTACAAGCTCACAGTGCATCACATTGCATTTAGCAATTTAAGAAAAAACATCTCGGGTGTCCGCCCTGGGTTTGGGAGGTCAGACTTTGAATCCCATGCAGCCGCATCACGCTACAGAAACAAGAGATATACTGTAGCTCGGTGAGTTTTACTGCAGGGTGCAGTATAGTGACTGTTGATACTGTCTTTTCCTTTTTTTTTTTCTGGATATTTTTTTTGAATTGTTAGTAAACTCAGCATAAACAACCAGGAGGGGGCAGAACCAGAGCAGACCAGAACAAAACATAAGGAGCTTGCTGGTTGGTCAGTCAGGGTCCAATCAGAAGGCTAACAAAGGGACAGGGTGTTAAATAGAATGACAGCCATGTGAGTTGTGTTTGACTCCATGATGACATATTCAAGGTCTCTGCTTACCAAGCAGAGAGCCTTGACGGCTCAATGCACTGTGTACACCAGAGGTATGCACAGTGCATTGGGCCGTCAGGGTGCCCCAGGGCTGGTGACTCCGACCACCACACTGTCAGTGTGGCAGACACCTCTCACAGAGGTTGTGAGTTCTAAACTCATGTGCCTGCCTAACAGTTCAATTAACAAATAAATTGTATGGCTTATAAAATATTACCGATAATCAATAATTTCATAAAATAATAATCCTTATTTGGGCATGTAATACCCAAGTGATTATTATGATTTGTTGTTACATTATGTTTTGTAATACATTACAAAAAAAACACTTCTCGATTATTCTATTAATCGTAAAGGTAATCGATAGAATAACCACAAAGAAGATATGCTATAGTTGACTGCTATGCTATAGTAAGACTTAAAAGATGATACCGCTGAACTCCAGAAAACATTTGTTCTCCGGTCAACCTGAAATGACCTTATCGATCAAACGGAACCTTCTGACTGCAGTGAAGTTGGCTGTTGGCAGTTGATTCTCGTCCATTATTTACCCACAGTTTATACAGGCATATTTTATTTTAGAAGCTTCAAAAAACATCTCAGAATGTCTGCAACGCCTCCACGATCAGAATAACTGTTTGTTGTTCCAGAAATTGATGTGAAAACCATAGGCTAATTGTTGGCATACGTGCAGCAGAACAGTAGACACAACTGTGTTGATTGATGGGATTAATCTATTTACAAGCCGTCTCCGTAACGCAAAGGTATGGACAGGTTAAAATGCTGTCGCTCAGCAGTTCAGCTTTCATTATTTATTCTGCACTTCCCCTGGTAAGGGAGACAGATGGGGGGGCGGGGGGGGGGGGGGGGGGGGCACAGGGTACACAATTAATGAGGCTATCTTTGGGATTAAGCATTGCTGCACGCGCAGCTTCCACCAAATAAACACACCTTGACACATCGAATGGAAATCCCTGCCGCATGATACTCAGCCTCGTCAAACGCCCGTTTTTATCTGGGTGAAAGATGGCCTGCAGGATAAACGCCTCTCCTCTTTGCCCTTCAGGCTACGTCTATTTCTCACAGTTTCCCTTCCGGATGACTCAGCACGTTTTAACACAGAAACCCCCCAGTGCAGGGACGCCTGGCATCTAGCGTTGCCATGTCCGCCTACTTTAAGCGACTTTGGGCTTGTTCTTCTGTAAAGTCACTTGCAAACATTAGAGGGTTGTGTTTTTTGGGTGCTTGTATTTAAAGTGTAGTTGCTTGTTTGGGCTTGCTTGGTAAATGTTCTCAAACATTTTCATGTCAAAACATTTTCACCCCCAAATTAATATGAATTTGGCTTGGCCACAGACATCTGAAAATATTTTGTATCAGGGACCCCCAAACAAGATTTGTGTAGTTAAAATGTTTCAAACATTATTTAAAATATATTTCACAATTATAGTTTTTTTTATATAAATAACAGATACAAGCTCACAACAAGTCTCATCGCAGCATGCTTTGTGAGCTTGTTGTCTCGTTTCAAATAGGATTGAAGTGCTAAAAGTAATTTTTCTGGGGACTCTCTTGTGTGTGTGATCATGTGGCCTAGTAGCTTCCTTTGGGTTTATTTTCAGAGACCGGGTTGCTCTCGCAAAATCTGGCAACCCTGCTGGCATCGGTGTCGCAGGGGGCAATGCATCTGTAATGATGCGACGGCAACGCATGACTCCACAGAGACGTCCTTGTGTTGTGAACGCCCTGCTGGAGCAAGATAACACGAGACACAATTTCACATTTCTATGCCGGAGACAATGGCTGGCACGTTTCTCACCTGCTGTACGCCTGAACGCACCTGTCGCCACCGCTCGGGTGTCAAAAAACATCCCACCTGGCAAGGCTCACCGGTCGTTTTGTTTATGGCTCGTGCACACGCAAGTGTGTGTGTGTGTGTGTGTGTGTGTGTGTGTGTGTGTGTGTGTGTGTTTGTGTGTGTGTGTGTGTGTGTGTGTGTGTATGTGTGTGTGTGTGTGTGTGTGCGTGCATGAGTGCATGTGTGTGTATTCAGAATATATCATATTCTACACACACGCACCCACGCACAGTCGCACACACACACGTCTGTGCTTTAGATAACAAAGTTCTTGAGTCAAATCCAAAGTCAATGCAGACTTCATAATACTCACTTCAGTGGTTCTGAAGTTGCAGTCCACATTATTGATAGTTATATGAACCAACTGGACATGTCTGTAACATTATGGGATGTATTGTAGATGCATGTTGGGAGACTCACCGACAGCCATATTTTTCAAAAGTCTTTGTGCACAGATTCATTCAGTATACCCCCTTTCAGTCCAGACAGTTAATGGCTCCTTTGGACTGCACTTCCTTGGGCCCTCAGCCTTAGTCCCGCTAAGTGTGAAGTTGATCTTGAGATATGTGAAGACATAATACTGTCTCTGCTGTCGGAAAGAAACCCTATATGTCTAAAATATAAACCACAATACCGCCTCATCAAAGTTGATACGGTCACTTTATACTCTAATCATTAGAGTCTAATGTACCCAAATCCAGCTCAAGTGGAGTTAGGGTACGGCCCATTGAAAAGCATTGGCAAAATACACCTTCGTAGGCACTAGGCAGAATAAAAATGTGGTGTGACGTCATTCAAATCAATGATGAAAAAATGTAACACTTATCCGAGGTTTGACCGACAGTTTGAGGATCCAATGGAGTTGGATTTGGAGAACTATTGAGTTTGGAATCACTAGCCAAACAGGGAGTTTGTTAAAAAAACAAAAACAAACAATAGGAAGCTGGCACCCACCAGAAGGCAGTCTGCCAGAATGCTCTGGGGCGAAGGAGAGGGACACTGCACTCATAACTTCCATCACTTGACAGCAAGGCAGGCACGCCGTCCGACAGCAATTAGGACTTGAGGCGAGCTGTTAAGCTATGCAGACAAACTGTATTGAGCCATATTGTATTATCTATTTGTTATTTCCTCCATGGAGCTGAGAGGTATTATAGATTTGTTGTTATCGTCGACTTGCATATCATACACAAGGGCATCAGTTTACTTTCGGAATAAATTGTGTTTGAGGCTGTTCTCAAGGTTCAATGAATTGCATTTTATAGCGCTTTTCCAAGTGCTCAAAGCGCTTTACAATGGTTCATTCATTCATACATTGGGAGGTGAAGCGGCGAACAGTCGACGCCAGCGTCCTCACTTCCCACATTCACACACCAATGGTGGCAAGCTCACACCGACCAACTCATTGGAGGCAATGTATGGGTTCAGTGTCTTGCCCAAGGACACTTCGACATGTGGACAGGAGGAGCCGGGATTCGAACCGCCGACCCAGAGATCATTGGATGACCTGCTCTACCCCCTGAGCCACAGCCACTCAAGGTTCAAGGTTCAAGGTCTTTATTAATGTCCCAGAAGGGCAATTAGGTTTACAGCAAGAGTAGTGGTTTAAAACATACAAACAATACAAACAATACAGGACAACAACAGACATGAGACAGTATAGCATAAACAGAGGTCTGGGCGCATCTAGTGCAGGTATAGAATCAAAGATAAAAAATAGGCAAGGCTACATTCAGAAAAAGTGCTAGGATATAAAGTGTCGGCATAAAGTGCTTGTTTCAGCATCGTCATCATCACATTACATGTTACTGGCAGCGTTGACTGCACGAATCGAGGCAGGGACAAAGGAGTGCTTATATCTGTTGTTTTTGACAACGGGGCCACCCAGACGACGGTCCGATGGCAACAGCCTGTACTCTGACTCGAGTGGGTGGGCATTATCCTGCCGAATGGCCCTGGCCTTCATGGGCAGCTGTCTATTGTAGAAAGGATCGAGGCTCTCCCACTGGATGCCAGTAATTTTGGAGGCAGTTTTCACAATACTTCTAAGATAATTTGTATCTTTAATGGCGAGGTTACCATACCAACAGATGATAGAAAAGGAGATAACAGAATGTACTGTACATAGGCACTCTAAAACAGTTTCATCAGGTCTCTGTCGACATTAAATCTGGCTAATTTCCTTAGGCAAAAAAGGCGTTGCTGGCCCTTCTTAAAGCATGTCAGTGTTTACATCAAATTTAAATTTGCTGTCAATAATCGTGCCCAGGTATTTATAACTGGGTACGATTTCCACTGGCTGGCCACAGATATCGGTGTTCTGGGTGGGATGGGGACCACGTCTGAAGTCAATACAGAGCTCTTTTGTTTTTGAGATGTTTAATTCAAGGAACGCATCATTGCAGCAGGACAAGATGTCCTCTGTGACCTGGCCATACCCGACCTTGTCATTGTCGAGAAGGCTGACAATGACTGAGTCGTCCGCGTACTTTATAATAAAGCGGTTGTCGTGATTACTGCGACAGTCGTCCGTGTACAAAATAAACAAAAACGCAGAAGGAACACAGCCCTGTGGTGAACCAGTGGAGGTGGGCAGAAGGCTAGACACTGTGTCATTCACCCTTACACATTGAGATCTATTGGTTAGAAAGTCAAGGATCCAGCCCACCAGACATGGGTCCACACTGAAGGTGTTCATTCATTTCTCAACCAGAACATGGGGCTGGATCGTATTGAACGCAGAGGAGAAATCAATAAAAAGCAACCTGGCATGCTTTTTACTGCACTACTACTACTAGGTTGAGAAGAGTGGCTGTTGCGTCCTGGACGCCTCTACCTTCCCTATAAGCAAACTGAAAAGGGTCAAGAAGGCTCTCAGTTTTAGCCACAAGCTGACTTGACGAGCCTCTCGAACTGTTTCATGACCAGGGAAGTAAGAGCCACGGGTCTGAAATCTAGTATTTTAGGATTGCTGCTCTTGGCTATGGGTACTACAGTGGACCGTTTCCAAAGGGAGGGTACTCTCTGCTGGCTAAGAGATAATTTAAAGATATAATAAAAAATAGGACCTAATTGTTCAGCACAGGTATTTAGTAGGCGACCAACGATGTGGTCCGGGCCTGAACTTTTACGTCTGGCATGACAATCACCACTAGACTTACAGCAGCACACTTAAAGACGCTTAATCATTAATCAATCATGACCAATTTGATTGGTCATGATTAAGCAATGGCATCTGGTGCGTATATGTCTTCAGGAAACTTTTGCATTTGAGACAGGGAATATATTCTCTCACTCTCTAGAGACAGGTCATCTGCCTGATCATCATGCATGTATAGTATGTACTGTATATAGCAGTAGCATCATTGATTGGGCTATACTTTTGAAGGGACGTACAGTACATACATACATACATACATACATACATACATACATACATACATACATACATACATACATACATACATACATACATACATAAACTCTTAATAACATGTTCTTTTGCACCTGTCTCAACACCACAGGCAGTGCAGTCGGGTTAAGCATTCAATTTCCACCAATAATTACTTACATGGTTGACATGTTCACAGCAATCGTTGGATTATATTCACAATTCACACCTGCCTGACAAGTTATCAGAGCTGTGTGTGGGAGTGTGTTCATGCAGTAGCATGCCATACAATTTTGATGTAATTAATTAAGCTCACTCTGGCCTGTGCTTTCTCACACAGTGGTACATGCTGTGCAGTGTGCTGGATGCCTGCCCCAAACAGAATACTGGAACCTTTTTTTTCTCCTTCATATTATCCAGACCTGGAATCCTCCAAACCGACTATCCCATAATGCATAGGAAGTAACCCTAAAAATAATCTCATATTCGAATATTTATAGGCATTGGTTATTTTTATTTATTTTGTATCAGTGTGACACCTTTGTCTTCTGTACTGTTTCTCACGTAAGCCTAGATCAGATCACATGGGTCTTTTTATTCAGATCCCAGCTCATACTCATGAAGAGAAGTTGATGCTACCACAAAACACTGCATCTCATGAGCAATCGCAATTTGTTGTCTGTCTCCGCTGCCCGCCTCGGTTCTCATCCTCTCCCCAATCCCCATCCTCTTAGTCATCAAGGTGCAAAAAGCAATTACTTGCTTGCGGTTGAACAAGGTGGAAATGGGATTTGGCCCTAAAATCTCAAGTGTTTTCCACTGCCTGACTCTGAGTACACTGCTGAAGAGCAGAACAGCGTAGGAGGAAGCATGGCATTGGTAGCCAGGCAGGCATAAAAACGTATCAGCAGCAAGAAAATAGATGCCATTTTCTGCCTCTTGTGCTGGTGTATACATCCCACATCTGATGAGAAGGCCATCTCGATTCAAATCCGCCTCTAGTGAAAAAGAGTAAGACAAAACATGGTCAAAGCAGGCTAAATCTCTCCCAGTGGCTTGTGCAGTGAAATGAGCCATGGGCTGTTGACGATTGTTGACGCAGATGCCAAGGGGCCGCAGGATTACCGGGGCTCTCTATATCTCCGTTCAGCTGATGCTCAGAGAGCCAAGAAAAAAATGGTTTTGACTTAAATCCAGACCGGACACTGCTACTGGCCAATGTGCAGAAACTGCAGTGCGCCTTAAGAAGAGAATGCAGGTAAAGTGACTGGATAGTGTGTGGACGGGGAAAGCATTATCTGGGAAAGTAGCACCAAAAAAATGCACTGATCTTTTGGATCTCACATTATGTATATAGCACAGTATTTCTACACCTGTAACTGCATACTGTACCATGGATGGGTGGTAATCTATATATAACAGTAAATTATAAAACTCCATAGCACTGCATAAAACATTATACTATAGCATTGCATAATATATTATAGTTTAGTATAGCAGTCTTTTGACTGTGTGCACACATGTCGTCAGGCAGAAACCTTTTTTCTGTTTGTTTGTCTTTGTAAATTTACGTAGGCATACTAGCGGCATACTTGATCATACTACAGCTTCTTGTAGATCTGCTACTTCTGCTCTTGCTTCACACTTCAGCCCAGAGGTTCTCACAGTGGAGTCCTTGAGAGGGTTCCAGGGGGTCCCCAGCAGAATGTTATGCTATATGACAATAGCCGATCTACAAGCTCACAATGTGTTGCAATTCAAAACATTTGGAAAAATTCTCAAAAATGTGAAAAACAAACAAACCAAAAAAGGCTTCTCTTATGGAGCTGCCTGCAGCAAACACTTTTCAGATGGGTCCATTGCCACATAAATATCAATTTGGGGGACCTTTTTAATTGGCATGAAAAGAATCACTGCAATAGCCAATGAATTCATCCCGAGGAAGTGTCTGAGCTCGACATTGCTCACGCACTAAATTAATAATGGCTCCATTTCATGCAGAGCGCAGCTGCTGCCGAGACAGTCTTCCCCCAGCAGATCCTGGCAGAAACACACTCGTTCTGGCTCCACTCCACATTTTGCAAGGCGCCAAGTGACCTGCAAAAATGATTCATGCGGTTCTTGAAAGTTTCTCTCTTTCCATCTCATTTTTATCTCAACATATTATCATGAACTCTTTTAATTTCTTCATAAGGATTTTAATGCACTCCTATTATCACCACTGTGGTGGTAATACCACGCTATTATGAGTGACTATACTTGTTCGTAATTGGCTGGAGGGGAAGTGATTCATTTTAGATAAGCTCCTATATACTTCTGACATATACTGTATGCTTAAAGCCATTTCAATTGCACTGCCAAGATGTAATGGCTTTGTATTGAGCCGTTAGCTGGTGCCCATGGCATTAAATACTGTGCGAGCTGGCACAGCTATTCTATAGTTGAATAAAGATATGAAAAATGCTTTCTATCCAGAAAGTATCTAAGTGATAATGAATGGATACAGCTAGCAAAGCAGTTTGGCATTTAGATATGAAGTATTTATCAGTTCGTGTCAGAATATCCACAAAGTTTACAATGCAGCCACAATCTTATTTCAACAGCTGATGTATTTGGCATCAATACACCCTTATCCCCCCGAATGATCCCTGCAAATGAGTGCCTGAGAGGAGGGTGAATCTCTATGATGCATGCTAGCATCATGGAGTATATGCCTATACTGACGTTTATCCAAGTTTCTAAAACGGTTAGTCCCAATACTTGATTCTGATTGGTTGGTACCCGTTGTAAATCTCAAGATAATCGCACACCTTCAATCACTTTATATCATTCTCAGCTGATCCTGCAGCTCTGTAGCTGATCTGAGGAATCGGATCACTTGCCTTACACACCCTGGCTGTGCAGGCGTCTAAGCACCGCCCACGCTCATATGACTGTGAATGTGTGGCTCCGGGCTGCCTCGTAAAGACATCAAGCGCCTCCTCTTCCCCGTCACAGATACCGGCCGAGTAAAAACAAGGAAGTGTGGCTCGCTCTGGTGGGCACAAAGCGTAGCTACTTTTTGTTCCAAAAATGTGTTTTGCAAAAATCCACCTGTTGGTGGCGCTATAACACGCCAATGTGATATATTCCTCAGCCTAGTAGGAAATTCTGTGAAAGATTTCACATAAATTGCACGCTGCGTTTATGATTTGAGGCTTTTTGTTCAAAATGGGCCAATCCTGCCAACTTTGAAAGCCAATGTTAGCCAATTAGGATGGAATATGAAATATCGGACAGATCCGTCTTGAACACATGACTATAGAGATAGTGTGTAACAATTTGCGGGATTTTTGGACAGAATCTGGAGGAGTACTATCCAAAATTGTGTTTTTCAAAAGTCGGCCTCCTGGTGGCCTACTATAACAGGCTGTTCTGGAAAATTTGGGGCAGAGGTTCATTGTTGGCATCCAGGGAGTGTGTGTGCAAAATTTAGCATCGACCGGGTTAACAGTACCGGAGATTAGCTGTACACAGACGGACGGACAGACACACACACACACACACAGACTCACTCACATACACACACGGACGGCGTGCAAAAGATATTCTCTCCTCATGCCTTCGGCCTGGTGGTGGAGACAATTGTAGGGCCACTTCACCCCTTTTGCAACCAGATCTTATTTTAATGATGTTTAGAGAGACAAGAAGCACTTTCCTGGGGTTTTTATGTCGGTAATACAGTATGAGTTTTTAGATACTTTAGTATTTCAAAGTGCCTGTGATGTCACAGACACTGGTCTCACTTCCTTCCTGGACTCTAGGAACAGATGAAAAGGAAAAGTCATGGTCACGTGACTGGGGTCACTGGGGTCGGTGGCAATTAAACCTCACACCGGAAGTTCCATAAAAAGAAGTGGATGAAGCCAGCTGAACTAGTGTAGTGTATTGCCATTAGTTGTCATATATTGAGTGTCCAGGAAGCACTTTTTACCCTGTTGCATAAATGATTGGAGAGGCCAGGCGTGTCCTTATTTCTGTATCATTTTATTAAGGACAAAGCTTAGTTACCAAATTCATGATCAGTCAACTCCAGAGCCATCCTAGAGCAGTCCCCTCATAGCTGTCCCCGACCTCATCTGGAACCTGGCTATAGATCTCACTCTGACTGACTGGATTCTCGACTGACCTCTCTGACTGGATTCTGTGGATTCTCACTGGATTCTCTGGATCTCCGCACATTTGAGACCCTCTTTATAATTCTCCCCAAATAGTGCATGTAGGGTGTGCACCCCAACGCCCTTGTATGTGTGTACGCACGTGCATGTGCGTCCCCACATGTCTCTAGACCACCGCATACTAAGTAGATGGTCACTTCTATAGATTATTAACACAATGGTAACCACGGTTCAATTCAATAGCCTTTACAATTTCATAGCAGACCTTTTCAATCGATCACTATAGGCCCTTCTTGGACTGTGTCTGTGGGCCAGCTAATATCAAGCCTCTCAGAACTTACATGCAGGAACTCAGCTAGTGAAGGTTTGTCCTGCACAACAACATGACATTATACAACATTATATGGATATTTCATCGTAATGTGGCTCTGTAATATACGACATAGTCCTCCCTTGACACATGAGACAACATGTGTCACAAACTTATAGGAAGGAGCCACATTAGAGTCCTCCCTCTGGCCGATACATGACTTACTTACTGGAACATCAGCAATTCAAAGAAATCACACAATTACAATAGAATCCAAAAATACCCTCAAAAGTTTCCAGCATTCAAATTACATAAAATCATCACCAGTGATCTTCATTACATTTACATCCTCATCATCAGTATGCTTGACTCTCTCTGTGTTTACTTCATTACATTTCATTTCATCTCATTTCATCTCATTTCATTTCATTTCATTTTAACACAAAAACACAGTAAAAATCGTTTACACCCCAATAACTTCTCTGTAGTATAAACCCTATCACTTTCAACAATCACATAACTCAAACATGAATAATGGCATAAATGATTAGTACACATATCTGACACTTAACACAATACATTGTCGCTTCTCCAACCCCTTTTGCTTTTACTCAAAAGCACTCCAAATTATAGATCAATGTGTGTTATAACCTTTCAATCGTGACATCTAAAACACCTAGCTTCAGTTAATGTCATGACTAAATTATAGCTATAATCATCCAATACTATTGACCCTCAAAAGTTTAGTTCTCCTTTAGGACATGCAGAAATTATCCATACATTATTTCAACCCTCCATATTTCCAAGGCCGGGGAAAAACATCAGATAACATCAGATACAACCCCACTATTTTCAACCCAATGAACGATAACGGTACAAATCACATCTGAGTATGAGCATTAATCCCTCACAACATGCAGCTGATTCACAGATCAACTTCCAACACATATACGTCAAAAAACAGAGTAATCTACATAACAATAGATAATTCCACAGTCTTGGCCAAATACCTTCATTGACTTTTCCCCCTTCACAAATTTAGTTGAATAACAATACGCCCTTTATCTAATCTTAGGACGGATTACACTTAAGCGTACGGCAGGGCCACTACCTCTCGTCTAACAAAGAGACATCTACTAATATTATTCCGGTACACATTATTATTCATTTTCCCAAATCTAGGCATATCCATCCCCATCAAGTCAATTTCTCTAATTCAAATGCCCTACGACAAAACCATCAACATACATGCCTATTATGTTGAATTAGACAAACACAGACACACATTTGAAATCAGATGTAACGATATTCATCTGATATAAAGATTCTTCTGCAACGTTGCCCCTCTCGTTATCTCACGTCGACTGTTCCTTCAGCCAGCATGGCCAAATGAGGCTGTCCATGCCAACAGGTTGTATGCATGATGCAGTGTCCTGATGCACCGCACAGTTGTTGTCGAGCTGTCCTCTCTCCCAAACTGAACTGACTTCCCCATCTCCCCCCTTTCAGTCATGACAAAATGACTGAAAATGAGAAGTTGAGGCACGCAAAAGCCACTGCAACACTTTACAGTGTAGGCCACTGCAAGGCAGAAACTCATGCTGCAAAGTGATGCGTTGCTGGGAGCCTGTAGAACTGTTGAATTGAGCCGAGCCTCCTCCTCTCGGTGCCCGCGGCTGATGAACGCCTCCCTTTGAACACTGAATCGCCGAGCCGAGCAGAGTAGAATGGACCCCCCTCACGATCGCTGCTGAAGAGGTGACGCTGGTGGTGCTCGCTGACCCCTGACTGCAGCCCCTCTCTCCGGCCGTCTGCTGCCGTGGTGATGAAAACCATGGTGATGACGACGCACACCACTGCTGAAAGCCGCTGGTTGACCGTAGCCGTAGCAGAGACGATGACGGTCCCCGCCGAGCAGACTGAACTAAACTCAAATCCTCAATTCCAATAATCTGAATCCCTACAAATTGTCATGGCCTTCCAACCACTTAAACAACAAGGCGAAGCACTCCCAGACACACTCCGTGACAAAACAAAGGTCTTTTCCTCAATCCGTCCCAGAGGAGCAGAGACTGCCCCCCGAGCGCGAACAATGAGGCCATGATCTAGCTCGCCATTATTTGTAGTGTATTGCCATTAGTTGTCATATATTGAGTGTCCAGGAAGCACTTTTTACCCTGTTGCATAAATGATTGGAGAGGCCAGGCGTGTCCTTATTTCTGTATCATTTTATTAAGGACAAAGCTTAGTTACCAAATTCATGATCAGTCAACTCCAGAGCCATCCTAGAGCAGTCCCCTCATAGCTGTCCCCGACCTCATCTGGAACCTGGCTATAGATCTCACTCTGACTGACTGGATTCTCGACTGACCTCTCTGACTGGATTCTGTGGATTCTCACTGGATTCTCTGGATCTCCGCACATTTGAGACCCTCTTTATAATTCTCCCCAAATAGTGCATGTAGGGTGTGCACCCCAACGCCCTTGTATGTGTGTACGCACGTGCATGTGCGTCCCCACATGTCTCTAGACCACCGCATACTAAGTAGATGGTCACTTCTATAGATTATTAACACAATGGTAACCACGGTTCAATTCAATAGCCTTTACAATTTCATAGCAGACCTTTTCAATCGATCACTATAGGCCCTTCTTGGACTGTGTCTGTGGGCCAGCTAATATCAAGCCTCTCAGAACTTACATGCAGGAACTCAGCTAGTGAAGGTTTGTCCTGCACAACAACATGACATTATACAACATTATATGGATATTTCATCGTAATGTGGCTCTGTAATATACGACACTAGCTCATGAACAAACACTATTTATGAATGATTTAGACCTTTGTCATATACTCGGTCAGGAATATAAAAGAAGACATATCACAGGTTGTTTTTGCAACTTGCTATTCGATGTGCACACGCACAGTACATCATTTTATTGAAGCATCTTAACAGCGGCAGGTATAGTTTCTGTCTCTGAGGCATCGTGAGATTTGGTTACCAGACATGAAACAGTGGACAGTCTCGCGATAATTGGCACGTTCATAAAGATACTGTAGTTTGTGCTCTTTAGATACCTCTTTAACATTACACAGTGTATACATCGAAAAGCAACACAACAGACAATAATGTGTACATGTCTTCCTGAACCGATTATATGACAAAGGTCTCAATGTTTCATAAATAGTGTTTGTTCATAAGCTGGTGCAGCCAGCGAGAAGAGAACAAAATCAAAATAAATTAAACAAAAATAATAATAACGATTCAAACGAGGAAGGCTGATCTCCCCATGTGCACAGTGCATCATTCACTGCCATGTATTTGATCGAACTTTCGGTGCGAGATTTGCCACCGAGAGCGTCATGGCCAGTCAGACAGACAGTCCTCCCTCTCTCCACAAGGTGGGGTGAGTGCACCAAAGCATTATGGTCATTGTAGTAATCCAGCAATCCAGTCAAACCCTAGTCAAACACACAGACTACATTTTTTTTCTGGCCATAGAGTGCAAATTTCTAATTGTGCTACTGTTATCTACTACAAATACTATATTAACATTGAGTGACTGGAGTTTCTCCCATCAGTGAAATGTCCCTTTAAGGCCTTTTCTTTTAATTCTCTCACAGTTAGAAAAATAACACACCTCTCACATTGCGTGGGATGGGAGGTTTTGCGTCAAATGACACATTTTGCCTGCATTCAACATTAAATATTCAGTAGCTGTGAGTTATATTATACGATCACAGTTGCACAAGAGAACAAATGTTCCTCTGGCTCAAAATGGTCTCTGGTGGCATTGTACACAAATCCTGAAAAACAACAACCACAACAACAAAACAACAAACAGGCATGCATGGCTTCTTGGTTAGAATGTGTTTCATACATGCAATATCTTATGGCTGGTGAGGTGAAACAGCTCTAGCTGTTCTTATAGTTTCCAATATATTGTACAGTATGATTCAACAATCAAAAGGGTTATATTTGTCACTGTGTGTGTGCGTGTGTGCGTGTGTGTGTGTGTGTGTGTGTGTGTGTGTGTGTGTGTGTGTGTGCGTGCGTGCGTGCATGCGTGCGCGCGTGCGTGCGTGCGTGCGTGCGTGCGTTCTGGTTCCCCACTGAGGGAAATCATCAATTTAATTAATGGACAAGAGACTCAGAAGCGTAGAATTCCAATAACTCCACTTCTAACCTACAGTACAAACATGACGATTTTGTCTTCATTATTAGAAGGGTTGAACCAAGCCATTTTCTTTAATAACTCCTAGTATAACTCCTGGTGGGTGCACACTGCACAGCAACAGCAGGCACAAACAGCAATTTAGTTCATAAATTACATTTATGTTGCAGTTCACACCACTTGAACTCTATAGCATCCCTATTTCCATTTGGTGACAATAGTAGATCTACAAGCTCACAACGCATCTCATTGCGACATGTTGTGATCTTTGGTGTAAGGCAGAGGTTCTGAACCTTTTCTGGACCAGGGCCCACTTGAAAATCTAGAAAGCGTCCTTGGCCCACCCATCTGACCACTTAACACCACCACTTAACATGTTCAGATGCCTTTTCAGAGCATGTTCAATCGATTGTGTCAATTGGATCAATGGAACTAACTGAGCATGCTTGAAGTTACTATTTATCGGTGTCACACATTTGTACGATTTTAAATGGAAAAGCATCCGTGTTATTTTTTATTTTAGCTTTGTCTATTCCAAAATAGCAGATATACAAGCTCACAGCGTGAAAGAACTAGGCTACTAGTTTGTAAGGCATTTTGTAGAATCGGTCTCAGGTCCACCAGCCTTTTTATATTGATGTTATATCATCATTATATCATCATGTGTGATGATATATAGTGTTTTACCAATTGTTTGGGGGTTCACTTGCAATATCCTCACAGCCCAGGCCCACAGGGTGGGAATCATTTGTCCCTGAGCCAACACCGTTCAATGAAATAATATTGGGTTTAAGTGGTTACGTGCATGTGTTTTGGAGGTCGGCCCCTAGACAGTAGAATGAATGAGACTGAGGAAGCTCAGAGAGAAGAGGGACAAGGTTTGCTGATGAAGAACCCTGTATGCTACCAGCAGGACATAAGGGTAATGGCTGGATAAATGTGTCCTATGCATATAGATGTGAGTGGTGGACAAAGTACTGTAGGCCTACTTTAATGACGAACCAGCTCAGTGGCCTTGTGGTTGAGTGTCCGCCCTGAAACTGGGAGTTGCTTCGAAAGAAGCAAACTAAAAGTTTGCTAGAACACGCGTTCTAGCATGCACGCGCGTGCACACTGCACATCCGTACTGTACCTCTGTGCGCGCTTGAAAAATTACTACTGGAGCGCCGTTGTGTCCCGTGGCGCATGAAAAATTACTACTGGAGCGCCGTTGTGTCCCGTGGCGCATGAAAAATTACTACTGGAACGCCGTTGTGTTCCGTGTAGCGACCAAAACGCCACTGCTCCTCGCACAGCAGCCGCAGCATAATCAACAAGGAGAGCAATTCTATGACCTGATGGCCCGCGGTTACAGAAAGCAAAAAAAGCAGTAGCTCTGAGAGCTCTTGAGACTATCAAGCTCGATATTACCGTCACGCCTAAGTATTAGTGGCCATGGCCATACCTGTCACATACATTTTTGATTTATTATCAGAACACAAACGTTGCCAGAGGGGAAGCTATTAAAGGCGGCGGTGGTGGCTCAGGGGTAGAGTGGCTGGATGGTAACCAAAATTGGTTGTAAGTTCGAACCCAGGCTCTCCCAGAGTTAGTGTCAAAGTGTTCTTGAGCAAGACACTGAAACCCCTAATTGCTCCTGATGTGCTGGCTGGTTGGTGCCTTAAAGAGGGAGTGCCACAATTTTTGTATTTTTCCAGTTTTTCATGTGTCTATGAGGTGACAGTACTTCATTAGACATCCTGGAGTCGTTTTTATGTGCAATGGTGTTTGGTGCAATTTAGGGTTTCTTCCTGGAGGCTGAACCCTTGACAGTCAAACGGGCCAATGAAATAAACAGTAATATAGTGACATCACACTATCAGCCCCTCCCCTAACCCCTCCCCGTTTATCATACAACTACAGCTGTGGGTGCGGCTTCAGTTCAGGTGGATCACCACCCATCACCACCCACCAGGCAAACCAAGCATACTTAATGAACTGGTGGGCGTGCCCACATAAAAACAACATTTTAACAAATACTGTACACTTTTTTGAAAAAATGATACCTCCTTATATAACAATAAGACCTGATGATCATGTTTTAGGGTGGAAAAAAATCACGGCACTCCATCTTTAAGTTTCCGCCGCCATTGGTGTGTGTGAATGGGTGAATGTAATGCACAATCTAAAGCGCCTTGGATGAAGGTGCTATAAATGCACCATTTATTAAAGGTGAATTCCGCCTAAGCCTTTTCCCTACCATAATATGATGAGTGCTGGAAAATTAGAAAAAAAAGAAAAACAACTCCGTTCTGAGTGTTCCTCTGCGTTTCACCCGCACGGCGGGTCAAACGCTAGATCTCTTCTTCAATTGCGCAAAACATATTATTTCCATCTGTTGTTGTTGCTGGTTTGAAAACCGCCTACCTTTCTTAAAGGCGCAGCGCTCTGTACATACATTACACATGTCCTGGATGTAAAAAATAAAATAATAATAATATAATATATATATATATATATATATATATATATATATATATATATATATTATATTATTATTATTTTATTTTTTTCTGCCACTAACAGGGGTTCATACATACATTATCATCAGAATTCAGTAAAAAAAATGAGATATGGGGGAACAAGTCACATTGACCGCATGAGCACTATCTTCCCTTTACTGGGGGCGAACATACAGCGAAGATATTTAGTGTAGAGTGAATAATTATAATAATACAGCAACCATGTGTGGCATGATAAAAGTGTGTGCTGTACAAACACATCAGAGTATTGAGTGACAGCGTGGTTAGGTTCCCAGGTGTGCCATCTGCTATGCCTGTCGGTGAGTCATCGTGCGTCACTTCTCGTTCCCACCCTTATTGCCTGTGGAAGCAGCAATTATGATGTTCTGACCACTGTTGACCAGGCACACTCAGGTGTCTATGTGTTATGAGATGACAGCTCTTGGGGATGAAGCTGTCTGATTCATCACATGCTAATGGTGTCTCAAGAAGGCTTTTGCAACAGATGTTAGTCTAGATGGGCAGGGCCGCATGCAATCCCTCAACCTCATCAAACAGTCACGTAAGTGGGTGTCAGAAGTGGGATGTTATAGGACTCTCATCCGAAGAGCTATACTGTTCAAGCCACCTGTGCTGCCCTGGAATTGAATTCTGTCTGAGCCTCCCTCTGCATTGTCTTATTTATTGCTTTCCAAATGTATTAGTCACGGTCGGGCAGAAACCTTGTATGTCCAAAACCGTTTCTTCCAGGACATGGGTCCAATGTAGTTATTATTTAGTTACAAGCCCTTGTTAATACTTTTTATTGGTTAAATATTTATAGCACCCACGCCTTAAACACTGGCTGATATGTTTTGGGCATGTCATAAGGCATGTCAAATGTATGTATGTATTTAATAATATTGATACATGGCCCCTATGTATCAAAAAACAAAACAAAAAAGAAGAAAAGAAAAGTGGGGCTGCCAATATAGACCATAATACTTCAGACCTTCAAATCCTCCAGTCCAGACAACAGGGACAGGGGTTCAAATCCAACCTGTCTTGTCTCTCCTATCTTTGTTTTCTGTCTCTAACTGACCTATCTGAAATAAATAATGGAGAAAAAAAATCCTCTCCATATCTGTCCTTACAGTATCTTGTACCAAGGACGGAAGTAACCCGCTTGTGTGTGTGTGTGTGTGTGTGTGTGTGTGTGTGTGTGTGTGTGTGTGTGTGTGTGCGTGTGCGTGTGCGTGTGCGTGTGCGTGTGTGTGTGTGTGTGTGTGTGTGTGTGTGTGTGTGTGTGTGCGTGTGTGACAGAGAGTGAGCGTGAGTCTGAACCATCTCTTTTTCTGCTATACCTAACTCTCTACCTATCCACCACTGTAGGAGATGTTTCAGGACACATTTGTTTTATCAACCATTTCACTGATCTATCCACACACAGAACACATCATCTTTCTCACTGAAATATAGCTTTTGAACATCAAATGGGTTTCTCTTCTCCAGGCATCATCTAAGGCATTTGAGGGACAAAGCCTTTCCACATGCTAGATACTCATTTGCATGTGGTTGATTGCTGTATTGGCTCTCTGTCCATCTATTATAGTGTTGGAAGTATCTGACATTTAAAAAGATCTAAAATCTCTGCCAGGGTGTGTAAACTGACTGTGCGTATCAATGCTGAGCATTTCAACGTCATTCAACATGTGGAAGAATTGATCTCAATAGTGGCCACTATTGGAATTTAAGTGGTTCGCCTGATGAGACATTTTCCATGAATTTACTCCATATTTCACACATTTCAGAAAGTCCTTATATCACCCCATTATATCAAGAAAATCATTGTGTCCACAACCAGCAAACTAAAACATTACACAGATTTGGCTTATAATGAGCATAATTATTCAGTTGCATCATTTATAACCCAGTCGCTCGTGGCCAGTCTACATTGGATCAACATTAATGGCTGATAATAATATGCAGAACATGGATAGGATTTTTTTTTATTCTGGCACACTCAATATGGAGCTGTATAGATAGAGAGACTTTGGGGAGACGTGCTTGTCAAAGCACGAACTCTGGGATTCGGATAAGTCATTCTCTCAAGCATTCCACTCCTAAGCACAGGCTCTTGTTGCCATATTGGAGCAGTTTCAGTGTGAGGATGAAAACTTCATTACAAGTTAGCTTTCTTCTTTTTTTCTTTTTTTTAACCTTTATTTAACCAGTAAAAACACATTGAGATTGTCTCTTTTTCAAGTGGGAACTGGCCAAGCGGCAGCATACATAATTACACTTTCAAACGCTACATTGTACATGTCAAATAATAACAGCCAAATAATAAATCCATGAACAATAACTTCAGAAGCCTATAGAATATATACAACAATACTCCAAAATAGTACACTAACAATAACCTGGTATATGAAAATTTGCCACCTCCTTGGTGCGAGGAGGAGGCATTTTGTGTGTCAAATATGTGCCCAGCTCTTTTGAAGTGGTCATTAAAAGCATTTGACATCAACTTTTTGTCACTTATAATAGAATCACCCACCCGCAGCTTAGGCGGAGGGCCAGCAACTCCCCTCTGCTGGAGAGATTTAACTGCTTTCCAAAAGTTTGAGTGATTTCCGGACACATCAGAAGTAAGAGATTCATGCCTTTGTAATTGGCCAGTATTAAACATACTAGAGACCAGTGTGGAATTCATAGGCTGGCTGATTTTGTGCATGTCTTACTTAGTGTGGCGATGAGTCTAGGCCTCGGACAAATCAGATCAGATCATATTATCCCACCATTTTTGTAACCCATTTTTTTCACCCAGTGTCTATTGTCTAATGTAAGTGTCTACCAGTATAGTACTAGTATACTACTAGGGGGGGTGGGGGGGGACACTGGTGGGACAACTGGCTGGGGATACACTGGGGGGTCACTGGGGGGACACTGCCTGGGGAGACACTGGGGGGACACTGGGGGGAAACTGGCTGGGGATACACTGGGGGGGACACTGGGGGGACACTGGCTGGGGGGACACTGGAGGGTATTGGGGGGGACAGTGGGTAGTATACTACTACCAGTATACTAGTAGTATAGGGGGACTTTAGGGGTCATCTAGGGGGACACTGGGGGGCACTGGGTGGACACTGAGGGGGAACTGGCTGGGGGGACAATAGGGGGAAACTGGCTGTGGGGACACTGGCTGGGGGACACTGGGGGGTACTGGGGGGGGTATACTACTATTATACTAGTACTATTATACTACCTGTGCACAGCAGCACAGGGGAACTGTTATATCCATGGTGTTTTTCAGTGGCTTTCCATGTGCAACACAAAAGTAGAATGTGTTTGTTTTGGTAGAAGCCTGCAGGCGCAGCCATGCATGCTGTTTCACGTAATCGTGTTGGACAAAACAAAACCAGCCGGACCAACACTAATGCTTAATAATGCATGTAGGAGCCACTCGTTGCGACAGACTCGACGGTGTGTTGCGTGTGTGTGCATGGATTCCGTTGGCTTGTAGCCTCAGTCCCAGGCTTGCATGCCGTTGCTTGCTATCCTATTGGCCAGAGGTGCGTGTGTGCATGGATGCCAATAAGCCCCCAGTAAGGCTATCCAACGTTGAAGCTGCCACTACCTACTGGCGTCATGTGCGTAACGTACTAACGTGTGTCATCCCAGGATGACACACGTTATAATTGTTATAATTGTACTTCCGGCAGTCTTCCGGGTGCTTCAAAACGCCACTGAGCAACTTCCATCAAAATGAATAGCGGGGGAGGCGGGGCTAACGCTCCGGTTCGGTCTCTATCCTTTTATTACTCTATGATGGATGCCGTTGGCATGGCGTTGCTTGCTATCCCATTGGCCAGAAGAGCCAATCAGGCTAGGCCGTCAGTATGACGGCCTAGCCTGCCTAGCCAATTAATTTTCACTATGTTTGAGGGGCGCTAGCTCCTCATACAGGTTTAATGTTTGTTTTTAGTTCAATGTTTGTTTTAAAAACGCCATTGACAATGAAGGGAAAATGTACGTCATATTGTCCCTCATTACATCATATTGTCTCTTTATTGTTAATGGCATTTAATGTTTGTGTTGGCACCGTTTGTTTTACATCACCATTACATCACCTAATCAACATGAGTTAGACTTTAATATATTAGCGCCCCTCACTTCACACAGGTGTTATTTTTTATTTTTTATTTTTTTTTACATTTATGTGGGAAATGTTTTATTTTGTGAAAATCTATAGGAAGTAATATGTCTACTACTAAAACTGTCTAAAAAGTATATCTGGAAAAAAAAATAAGTTAACTTGTGACCCTTAAATATGGATGGTCTGTGACAGTGACAGAAAAACTGGTCCCGACCAAGTGTTTGGGAAACACTGCTGTAGGACGTCACCGGAACCGTGACACGTACAACCTCCTCCCCAGCCTCCTCTTGTAGTAGCTATAGATTCTTCTACTTCTCTATGTCAGCATATGACTTGTGTGGTTTATTATTGTGGATGTATCACCATGTTTAATATCTTAAGCATGCATGAAGGATTCATATTGTATATGTAATAGCTTCAGGGGGGTGTGTGATCTCAGAGTCTGTGTCATGCTTGCACAGATTCATCTGCAATGAAGGAGCAGAGCCACACTCCAATGCAAATTCAGCGCAACATCATTGCAAGAAATGATTTATCTCGATGAAAGTGTCTGACTAGTATTCAAAGCTGAATGAATGGCAGGATTCGATCATGCGTGAGGAGCTCAATGCTTGAATGTGGTGGGGATGGTGGGGTTGGGGGGTGGCTGGGGTCTAATGCCACAGCTGGGGTGGCTGTCATAAAAAGTGTGAGAATCACTGAACTATGAACGATTTTTCAAACCTTTCCTCTCACGACTTTAACCAAACTGTCAAAACATACCTGAAACTATGAAATGTGTCAGAAAATAAGCTTTGTCGTGTTCAATTTACAGTACACTAGATGTTAAACTAGAACTGCACTCTGTTGAGTGCCTACTGTGTCCAGGATCCACTTGTAGTTTATTAAAAAAAAAATCTATATCAGTTGAAAAGAAATATATATTATCACGTATATAGTATAATATTATGTATTTTAAACCTTCAATAACCTTGCTTTAATTTCACTTAATTTTGGATTATAGTGATATCAATACTAAATCATGGTCTGAGTAATAGGTGTCTCTAACTTCAATATTTGTATTGGTATTTTCATATTGTCATTTGTTAAAATATACATGATATAAAATACTTCTGTAATCTGTAGTTGGATTTGTGACTAATTGCTTAAAGCCTAACTCTGGCTGGGGATACACTGAGGGATCACCAGCTCTTTTTCAAGCTATATTCAGTTATATTCAGTTTTGTGTTTTATGAGTAATATGATGTAGTGGTTAATATTATGTATATATTTATATGAGGTAACTGGTGGTATTGTTATAGGTATAAAAAGCAGCAAAAATTGCAGATCTTCAAGCTCACAACGTAACACGCTGTGGCGCGTTGTGAGCTACTGGGCTTGCAGATTTGCCAATTCTGTGTGACCACGGTTGTACGACAAATACAAAATAGGGCTTAAGTGGTTAATCAGACACATTGATTACGGCATTGTGCCGAACATAAGACAACTCTGATTATAAGATCCCCATTTTTCAATACTCATTTGTGGAAAAAGAACATCGAATGTCAAATAGTCTAGTCCCCGATTACAATACAACCCCGGTTTTTCTTTAGGATATTTCCATTGGAAAAAAACATACTTATATTCAGAATTTCAGCACAATAGGGTAAGTCAATTGTAAAAAAAATCAATCCATTTTTTTTATTATCCCAAGAAATTAACTTCTCTATTATTCAGTTAATCAAAAAATCTATAGCTAAAATAATTGCTAAGTTATTGAAACAATAAGAGAATGAGAATTATGAACCGTATTTTCATCGTAGCATCTGATTCACATAACTCTGCTCTGCTCTACTCTATCTAAATCTTGATTAAATATGTCGCGTGACATCGTCAGCACTCTTCAGAGAGAATATGAAAGTGAATATAGACGTAGAGTACACTCAATGTCCCTCGAGCTCCACGCTCCTCTTTGTATTCCTCTCGTGGCCTTGCTTTTCATTGGGGCCTCTGAACCACTTGTCACCGCATCATATCCCTGCTTCCTTTTTCGCCCCGAGGCAGTTTTCTCGCTGCAAAGCTGGTTTTAGCCCCCACTGACCCTGTGCCGTTGCACAGGAAGATGCCCGTTCAACCCTCTGAGACAGTGAACTTGAAAGAGGCCCTCTCTGACACAGTGTTTAATAGTTATGTGAGCCCCGAGGACGAGCCTGCCTTCTTTAAGTTCCAACACAATGTCTCAGGGGCAGGCAAGTGGCATTTCTCAATGAAGGATGCATGATGGCAAAAAAAATAAATCATGCACTCATGTAATGAATGCATGATGACATTGAATTATTATTGAAACACATTGATTTAAACTGGAAGGACAAAATACATCTTCTCTCAGCTTGCTGTCTGTCTCTCCTGCATTGTCTCTCTCTCAGCTTTTGTATCATCTCATGAAGATACACACCACACCACGAACTTCAGCACATTCCTTTTTTTAAACAGCCCGTCGGATGACAGGCATCGGCACTCTCATCAGCCATGATGCTTGCTTGACTTTGGGCAAGGGCACCCATGAACCATCAAGTGCCACATGGGATATGTGGATTTTCACAGCCACTTTCCGTTGACAGTGACATGCAGTGAGTGACAGGCAGCGCAGCTCCACGTTTGAATACCCAGGTGGACAATGATTTCCTCCCCAAAAGAAATCTCTGTGACCGGAACTGATCGCTGTCCTCGGCATAATGGTTTTTTAGTCACACGATCTGGCAACTAGGATTTTACATAAAGTAATTTCCAGTAGAGAAGACTATCGTTCATAATCTATAAAATGTCACGGAGCTTGAAAAAAGCTGGTGATCACATTATGTAAGGAAATGTTGAATTTCAGTGGAGGTATGTGCGGTGGCAGGAAATTACTACTGCCAAATGAAATCATTGGATCACAATGATCACCATGAAAATCCCTGATTTATTGAGCTCATGAGTGGTTATAAATCATTTTTGCATGTCCGTAACATTTGACATTCAAAGATTAGGTTGGTAATATTGATTGAATATTGATTTGGAAAACACTATACGAAACAGTATCATGTATCTGGTTGATTGTACACACAAGTTAAATAATTATTAACACTGAGGACTTTACATTGTAGATTGACGTACCATGCAATATTTCATCCAATAGGGGTCTGTGGTCCAATCTCCAAATGGGGGTCTTTGACATTAAAATGGTTGAGAATCCCTGTGTTACTGACAGAGTCAGGTTCACTGTCATGGGCGGGAGAATAACTGCCTGCATCGTGTCTTTGGAACATTGACACGCAACGAACGGTATGGAATTAGGCCAGACAATATCAGTGCGTAAGTCAGGTCCATGAACTATGGGCTCAAACCCCTCAGTAGCTATAGCTGCTTTAATACAGACAGACCAAAACCAACCATACAACCAACCATCCAAATCCAAAAATATATTTTCAAAATTAATTACCAGGATAGGCCACCTCATTCTACTCGCCGGGCACCACACTGAAGTTTCAAACGCTTCCAGGTCCTGAACTGTCACAAACACTTCCAGCCGGCCCGTCTCGCTGACAGCTTAAAAATGTTAATGCCCTTATGTAATAAATGAAAGGAGTGGACTGGGTTGGGGAAAATAAACAGGTCCATACACAGAAGTGCAAAGAGACGCATCATTTCAGAGGCATTAAGCGAGACAGGATTCAATTTCCTCATGCCTGCCAGAGCGTGTCCGGTTCGTCTGTCACCTCCGCTATTTACTCCCAGTTCTGAGTGAGGGATGGCGTGGACAGATTTCCCATCAGCGTCTCCCACCCACTCCATCTCCTGCCCCCTCCACACGTGCACGCACCTTCACCCTGTCCCTATCACACATGCACGCCAGCCGGCGTGACACAGTCAAATCAGCATGCCTCCGCCGGACCCGATATACCAATCATTGTCCAGTTGATAGAATGCTGCTGTCCGTTCCCGCTACCTTCCTGTGCTAGCACCAGCTGCAGAGGAAGCCCTGTGAACAAGTCATATGGGTTAACCTACCGGCGTGACAAATTCATAGAAATTGTTATATTGAAAGATACCAAATGCCTTTTTCTGCAAGCCAGCTCGGCCAGTCGGGTAATATGAAATACTGCTATTTTCAGTCAAGGGACTGATAACCGAGGGACTGTGCTCTACAGCCATGGCCACATTCTGAACCGGAAAGCTGCCCTCTATTTGCTTATTTCCACACATCCACAGTCATGTTATGCTGGGGCTTGTGTTACCTGTGCACCCCTAAGCCCCTATAGTCTACACTCTGCTCTTAGGTTTATTGTGATGCTTTGCTTTAATTCGCTGGCCCTCTCTCTATACATGTGATACATGTTTTGATTGATTGATTGAAGAATTTATTAACAGTTTGCAGAATTACAGTACATTTCAAGCACAAACTCAATACAAAGGCTGTTAACTGTGAGTGGACGACCCAATTAAGCATTACACTTGTTTCCAATAGGGTCCACCATGTTCAAATCATCAAAACATTTAGAGACGTACAAATAGACACTTCTATAGACAGAACAGGAATTCATCATAAAGGAGGTAAAAAGGGAAAAGAAACATATACAGTGAGGGGAAAAAAAGGGGTGGGCGGTGGGGGGGATTCACGTTCAGCTCCGTTAATTTGTTCGTTTTCCTTGGAGGAGCTGCGTTGGGTCCCCAAGTCGGCTCCGTGGCCGTACCTTGAGTTGGCTGTGTGGCCGTGACCGTCTCTTGTGTTGTCCTTGCGTTGGGTCCCCAAGTCGGCTCAGTGGCCATACCTTGAGTTGGCTGTGTGGCCGCGACCGTCTCTTGTGTTGTCCTTGCGTTCGTGTTTGAGGGATTCCGATTTTACAGGGGCCAGTTTCGAATTGCAGCCGTCCGTAGGTGCCCTTTGAGAGCGGTTTTGAAAGAGTCAAGGGATTCGCCTGTCTTAATGACAGTTGGTAGGGCGTTCCACATTTTGGTGGCATAGGAGCGAAAATAATTTAGTCCCTTGTTTGTGCCGAATCTGGGTTGTACATGGTTCGTTGCACTCCCTCTGGTGTTGTGGGTGTGGACTTCGTTAACATTAAGGAAGTATCTAGACAGGTACATGGGTATCTTGGTGGTGTATCGAATCTTGTGGACCAGACCCATTGCAAGATGCTGTACTCTGTCGTCGACCCTAAGCCATTGCAGCCTGTCGAAGTGGGCAGGGGTTCGGTGGGTTCGGGGGGCTAGGTCAAGTAGGAGCCTGACCAGTTTGTTTTGGGAAGTCTGGAGCCTGGTTTTAAGGGCCTTTGAGGTGCTGTGGTACCAGGAGGTGCATGCATAGTCAAAGAAACCCTGTACAAGGGCTCCTGTTAAGGTCTTCAAGGGGTTTTTGTTGACCAGTGAGGAGATCCTGTAAAGGAATCTTGTTCTATGGTTGACCTTTTTGATTACGTTGGTGGCCATTTTATCACCGGAAAGATTAGCCTCCAGGATGGAACCTAGGTAGGTAATTTCATCTTTACGTTTATGTGCTCCTAAACAAACTTGGCCAGCCTTATACTTCATCATTATAGGCCTCAATGTAAGAGCATATCAAACTGACGCTGGGATCAATTCAGAACTCGGAAAGCATGCTTTTAGATTTTGTGCTGACTTTCTGATTGCATCAGGACATTTTAGAAATATGCTTAGCAATCTTAATGTGTTATAGAGGGTATGCACATGCATGAAGTGAATGGCAAATCGAGTGGCAAATCGAGTGGCAAAATGAGTGGCAAAGTGAGTTTAACATTGTTTAACGTTGTTGCAATCATATTGGACTTTTCTGATTGGATGTATTCGATGCCAGAAAGTAGTTTTTTGCCACTCTGTAGGCGTTCCCACATAACTTCCTGGTTTGACGATGATGTCACGCGTAAACCCTCTATTATATATATATATATATATATATATATATATATATATATATATATTGAATTAATGAATACATTTTGTTTTATCTGATTGATTATTTTGTTTATCTTGGGCATCATTCTAAATGTGGACCCTGGGTGCTCCTGGGAGCACAGGCCTGGTAGGTTATTGTGGCCTCCTGGTGGTGCTGAAATAGGCCATTGTGAAAAGGGTGCCATTTCTTCTTACGCCTTTGATTGCAATTCAACATTCAAAGTCATAATTTGAGGCATTTTGTGATCGCATGACTATAGAGGTACTGCATGGGCTCCATCTTGCGCCACCCTTATCCCTTATCCCTAAACTTGCCATTTTTTTACTATTTTGAAAATCATTTTAAAATAGTTCAACTAGCCGCTATCAGCTATCAGCCATTTGAACTATTTTAAAAGGTTTTTTAAAATAGTAAAAAATGGCAAATAAGTTTAGGGATATGGGTTAAGGGGTGATATAGCCCACTGTGTGCAGATTTTCAGGATTTTTGGACAGAATCTGAAGGAGTATATCAAAACATGCGTTTACCAAAAGCCGGCCTCCTGGTGGCGTGGTGAGTTGTCCAGTATTCATGAAAGGCATGACAAAGGTCTTTCCTTGGCCTCTATACGGATTTCACATAGATAGGTGCAGTTATAGGTAAAAATGCAAATTGGCCTGTTATAGCGCCACTAGGCTGATGTGAACATTTTCAAGCAGCATTTTGTCCTTGGCCTAGTGGAAATGTGCGTGCAAAGATTGAACACTTGTGCTGTTTTCATGATTTGAGGCATTTTGTTCAAAACAATCCAATCCTGCAAACTTTAAAAGTCAATCTTGGGATGGAATATGAGAAATCGGACAGATCGGTCTTGATCACATGAGTCATGACTATAGACTATTGACTATTGACTCAGCCTATGCCGCCTACTGCGAAGTGCTCCTAACTGCAGCGAAGAAAACCATCCCGCGCGGCTTCAATGCGAGATACATTCCGGGCTGGGACGAAGAGTGCAACCACCTCCTGCAGGAACATCAGCAGGCTGGCTCAAGGGAGGATATGGACGCGACTGCAACGGCACTACTCAACAAGCTGGACACCACCCGAAGGGCCAGATGGACTGAAACCGTTGAATCAATTGATTTCACCCACTCCAGCCGTAAGGCATGGCAGATTATCAACCAGCTCACGGCAGGAAATCAACACCCCCCAAGTGTCCTGTTACAGCAGACGCCATTGCAGCCCAGCTCCTGAAGAACAGCCAATTCCAAGGTGCAGATAAGAACTTTGCCCGCCTCACACTGCGCGAGGTATCTGCCCTCTCTAGGGCACCAAGTGTTGATGCTGACACATCCGGAGCCTTTACAACAGCTGAGTTTAGAGCGGCCATCGACAACCTCAAACAAGGCAAGTCCCCGGGGCAGGATAACATCCATCCAGAGTTCATGATCCATCAGAGCGAGACAACATCTACCTGGCTCTGCTCCTTTTTCTCGTCTTGCTTCCATAAGTCCAAGCTGCCGAAGACCTGGCGCCGTGCTGCTGTTATCGCCCTGCTGAAACCAGGCAAAAGTGCAGAAGACCCCAAGGCCTACAGACCCATTTCGCTGCTCTGCGTGCCATTTAAATTACTAGAGAGGCTGATCCTCAGTTGCATAGAGCCAGTAGTAGACCCACAGCTCCCCAGGGAGCAGGCTGGTTTCCGACGGGGCATGGTCAACGGTGGACCAGGTGACTCTACTCACCCAGGACATTGAGGACAGCTTTCAGGCCAATGAGAAAGCTGGAGTAGTGTTGCTTGATTTAACGGCCGCATATGACACTGGCTCCGTGGACTTCACCTGAAGCTGCTAAGGACAATTCCAGACCGGCATATGGTGAAGTTCATAATGGAGATGCTGTCCAACCGCAGCTTCATCCTCAGGACCAGCGACGGAAAGAAAAGCAGATTGAGGAGATTGAGAAATGGGGTGCCACAGGGGGCTGTCCTCTCACCACTGCTATTTAACATCTACATCCATGACATTCCGGAGACAAAATCCAGGCAATATGGTTACGCTGATGACCTAGCAATCATGCTGCGTCAACCAACATGGTCAGCAGTGGAAGACGGTCTTAACCTGGACATGAGCACCTTGGCCGACTACTTGCGCAAGTGGCGTCTGCAGCTCAGCACCGGGAAGACGGTGTCGGCCGCATACCATCTGTGCAACAGAGAGGCAATGAGGGAACTGTCGGTGTCTGTTGACAACAAGCGCCTAGAGCACCAACTAGCCCCCAAGTACCTCGGGGTTCGGCTGGACAGGACACTGTCTTACAAACAACACCTGCAGGAAGTTAGAGCCAAAGTATCATCAAGGGTCTCGCTTATCCGCCGCCTCGCTGGCACAACTTGGGGAGCCTCCGCCAGGACACTACGGATTTCCACACAAGCCCTGGTGTTCTTTGCTGCAGAGTACTGTGCTCCAGTCTGGAGTAGAAGCCCACACGTGAGGAAGGTTGACCCTGTCATCAATAATGCCCTTCGGATCGTGACTGGCTGCCTGAAGCCGACCCCTGTGCCCTACCTGCCAGTCCTAGCAGGAATTGCCCCCGCTGGCCTTCGACGAGAGGCTGCAACCCTCGCACTTGCAAGGAAAGCCAAGGAAAACGACTGGCATATCCTGCATGAGATAACAACAAAGGCAGCGCCCCCAAATAGACTCAAGTCCCGCCACCCCTATAACAGGAGAGCACAAGACATGCTTGGTTCCATCCCTGAGGACCTGTCGACAAGGGCATGGCTGGTAACCACCTGGAAGCGGGAATGGGAGTCGGCCGAGCCCACACGTCTGCACTACTACACCCAAGACCCGGGAGACGGAGTCGAAGGAGAACACCTACCACGCCGACACTGGACCCTGTTAAACCGCCTCCGTACTGGGGTCGGACGCTTCAAATCGTCTATGAAGGAGTGGGGCCTGGCAGACAGCGCAGCATGTGAGTGTGGCGAGCCTGAGCAGACTGCCGACCACATAATTACCACCTGTCCTCTGTACAGACCTCCTTCAGAGGCTGGCCTCTTCCATGTGGGACCAGAGACAATGGCGTGGCTTTCTGACACTGAGCTGGACATATGACGACGATACACGAAAGAAGAAGATGACTATAGACTAGTGTGTGTGTAACGATTTGCGTGATATATGGATACAATTTGTACAGGTAATATAAAGAAATATGTTTAGCACTCCTTGCCTCAAATGGCAAAACTCGGACCATGTTGCTGACTGATGTTATGTCCCTGCATGCTTTATACATATAGTGATACTGACCACACCGTGAGTAATGGCTCGTACAGCTAATTTAGCCTTGCTAATACACTAAAAAGCAAGAGAACCAACATTTGCTATACGTCAAAGCAGGAGCAATGTTTGGGAAGTGTGCTCATGGCAATCCTTGTAAAGCTCACTAGGGGAATCACAGAAGCCAGTTTGAGTCTGGTCTGTATGTCATTCCAAGACCAGGGTCCAAAAAAAGCAAGACGTTTTTTTTCCCCACCTCAGATTTCAAGTTCAAATGTATTTGATTAGGGTTCAGGCCTAGTCATACTCCAGCACCAAAAACTACAACATGACGTCACGCCACGGAGGTAAGTGATTCACCGCTCACCCAAACACATCTCTGGTTTCACGCCACGGAGGTAAGTGATTCACCGCTCACCCAAACACATCTCTGGTTTCGGTGCTCACCTTATCACCTAAAACTGGAGTATGAATAGGCCTTTAGGCATAGTTTTACTGAGGCTACATTTATGAATACCTCGTGGCGACCGTTCCAAGGTCACCGGATTTGACCCAGGCCAAGCGTGTTTTGGAGCGAGCATTCTTGTATTGTCTGTGGGATTGTGCAGGTTGCTGAAAAAGAGCTTTCGTGCTCAGCATACTCTAGGTAAATAAAGAATATATAATATGACAGTTACTTGTAATTGTGTGCTGTTCATAGTTGACTCTTGCATCTGTCTCCATTAATCCACAATTATATTCACTTGTGTGACCAGCGCTGTCTTTACAAGTTCCCTTAAGGCAAACAAGAGGTAGAAGAAATTAAATAAATTGAATTAGACTTCATACCACAGCACAAGGCAGAGATAAATTTAACGCACGGAAAAAGATATCAGATATTAGAGCATCTGCACAAAATAATAAACTGGTTTGACATGTGCGCATTGAGGTGTATAATACATTTGATAATAAGCTGATGAAAAAATTGGGTGTGTAATGAACTTTGTGCAGCACAGTAAAAAAGAGAGAAAAAAATTAAATAACTTAACTACAAAGTCGCAAGCGTCTTCAACTCACAAAAAGAAAAGAGATGACAGCAACAGGGAAAAACAATCCTATTAGCAATGGCCTAATCAAGATGTGCCATATAACACCATGTGTCTTTTAGAATACATTTCAAACATCTCTTCATGTAGACTAGGGAGTGGGTTAGAAAATGTGATAATTATCACAAAATAAATCCAAAATAAATGGGATTATCGCGATGATGAAAATATGCATAAAATAGTAATGAAATGGCTTTTTGTCTCCACCAGGCCGAAGGCATGGGGAGAGAGTATGTTTTGCACTCCGTCCGTGTGTGTGTGTGTGTGTCCGTCCGTGTGTGTGTCCTTCCGTCCGTCCGTTACCAGCTAATCTCCGGCACCGTTAACCCGGTCGATGCCAAACTTTGCACACACACTCCCTGGATGCCAACGATGAACCTCTGCCCCGCATTTTCCAGAACGGGCTGTTATAGCGCCACCAGGAGGCCGACTTTTGTACAACACATTTTTTGATATTACTCCTCCAGATTCTGTCCAAAAATCTCACAAATCGTTACACAGTATCTCTATGGTCATGTGCTCAAGTCGGATCTGTCCGATATTTCATATTCCATCCTAATTGGCTATAATTGGCTTTCACAGTTTGCAAGATTGCCCCGTTTCGAACAAAAGCCTCAAATCATGAACACAGCATGCAATTTACGTGAAATCTTTCACTCATTTTCTTACTAGGCTGAGGAATATATCCCACCCTTTTCACATTGGCCTGTTATAGCGCCACCAACAGGTTGATTTTTGCAAAACACATTTTTGGAACAAAATGCCTCAAATCATCCAATTGCCATCAAAGGCAAACATGTTTATATTACTCCTAAACATTTTGCCAAACATCTCACACAGTCCTATCCTCCTGGTGGAGACCTGTGCCCAGAAGGGCACTTTTTCTAGTTCAGTCTGTTTCAGTCTGAAACGAAAGCCTGTACGTTTCCGCACCAATCAGAGCATCGCATCCCTTCGGGCTATGGGACGGTAGTAGCTCCACAAGTGAGTTTGTTTACAAGTCAGAGACAGACGGCCTTTGCTGCTACGTGGCTAATTTCTAACCTATAATATTTTCAGATAGGCCTACATATTTTAGAGTGCTGATTAACTATAAAATGAGTAATACACTTTCTGGATGTCATCTTGAATGAGATTAAAAACTGAGTAGTTCTGTAATCAAAATCAGCTGTGTTTGGAGGAATGTGCAGCAATGGGAGTCAAACAGGTGAATGAAATCAAGACAATTTTGTATTCATGCAGGTCTCGTTACGTCATCATGCAGCACGTTTTCGTTCAAAGGAAGTAATTGAAATTGGCTTTTTATGGACTTTTGATATAAAAATCACACCCGTTGAAATGAGGGGCGCTCGCCGCTCTTATCATCGTACATTATGACGTAAATTCTCCATTCATTGTCATGGAGAATTGTGTGTAAGACGAAAATAGCTAAATAGCTAAAAATAAAAATGTCCCATTGTTTTGGCATCAATTGTTTTATGCCCTGCATATGATGACCACTGATATATGCTCTAAAAGTGTGAAAAACATATTTTTCATTTCACTGCGTCTTTAAAACTCATAAAATGCCACTTTTGTGCACTTTCACCCTAGCATCAATATTCTGGGGGAAAAAATACCCCCAAAATAGCAGATCTACAAGCTCACATTGGTCAGTGAGCTCATGATACTGACATGATACTGACCATGATACTTACTGTAGTCCATGATTATCTGACCCTGATACTGACTTTGAACTTGTAGACTAGCTATTTTTGTCAAAGACTAAAAAGAAAGATACATTTTTTTGTAGACAGAAAAAATGCAGGCCAACAGAGCCAACTCATGTCCAGTATGAGGGACAATTTCACGCTAAATTGAATCAATACCTAATCCGGCAACACACACACCATTCAGTCAACATCAACAACAAGGGTTGAACGGGGGCATATCCTGCCTGGCATATAGTAATCATTCTTTAATTATCCTGGTGCAAACGGTTAAGTAAAGACAGTTTGAGTTTGGTTGGTTCCATGAGTTTGTGTTCTGCATAAGGGTCCCTTTTCTAAGTTTGAGGTGTCCTAGCTCCTGCCACATAAAGCTAATGAATTGAAAACCTCACAAAATGACATTCCAGCAATGAATATAAGCATTTGAATGGCACTATAGATTGCAATGTGAGATTGCCGCCTCTCTGTTTTCCACGGTGAGTGGACACTTTGTGTCATGGTGGTAATTAAACGCCTGCAGAATACAGCATCACAGATAGCCGCAAATGGGAATTGCCAAAGTGAGTGCTCACTTACTAAATTCATTGCAATTGCCAATTACAGCTATCAAAACGTTAATTTCCACTAATCCTGCTTTATGGCTGAATTCCAATGCAGCTAATTAAATAGGGAGGGTGAAATGTTTTTTTGGCCTGGGGATGTAACTTGCAGCATGTGAAGATTATCACCATCCACAGCTAGTATGCATTAACAGTGAACACTAAACCCAGAGCTAACTCTCAAGAGAAACAGCAAACAGGGTCACAAATGCATATTTTCCCCAACAACACTGATTATGCAGGCCACAGGTCTCTGATTTCATTAGGGAACCGGTCCGCACATGTATATTTTGTGTTTAGGACAACATAGCAGTAATGTACAGTGATGAACAATCCATTACCACGGGACATGGTGGTTCGCCTGTGAAGTCATGCCGTGATGTGTGTTGTTCTCATGATTGCTTATACCAAGTGAAATGGATCTGCTCCTTTCTTCTAAATCTAAACAGCTCCTTGTTATCTTTAAAACCTATTCATGTGAAGGAGTCTCTGTCTCAAGTAGACAAGCCCAGTGACTGAGATACATATCATACGGGCAGATTATGAGGCATGCTATGTTAAATTAGAACTGGAACAAATCAAGTAGTAAGAATCTTCTTGGCGCACCATAGGATATTAATTAAGTAATTAACTGAGATAAATTCCAATTTAGTCCGTAACTGGGGGGAGATGACACTGAAGTTCATATAGGCCTGGAACACACTCACCCCTGAACCATATTAATATAATTGTTCCTAATCTATAGCCTGGCTCTTAAAGGAATTGGATTATCAAGTCCAATTAGCCTCAGATCAAGTAAGCAGTATGATGATGAGCTGAAAGGAGGTGGAGAAGGACATACTGTAGGATGAGGAACTTTAAGTCTAAACAAGTATGAATAAACCATGCTATAAGTTACAGTAAGTGACTGTCATTGGTGGGTACGTGTCACAAAATGTAAGCTGCATTTATCGGAGTTTTTAATATGTTTAATCAGCCTAGAGAAGCACCAACAATCTCCAACACCTCTTTCACCATGCTTTATTTATTTTACTGAAAGAGGCTAGCTTTGTTTTCTTTCCACATACCCTTTGAAGCTGTATATAACATTGTATAACCAAAGTAAATGGGGCTCAGATCAGGCTGAAACATAGCCTATACGTCATAGATCTGTCATAGACAACACTGATGTCACAGTCTGGATACATGAAATCACTCTGAGGTCGACATTGGGGTTTATTTAGTTATCTCCAAAGCATGCAAAACACCCTCCAACCCACCTTCCCTCATCAGTGTTACATACTGTAGCTCCTGCTATGTGTCACTGCCAGCTGGCTAGTGCTAGCCTGTTAGTTATGCACATAGTCAGGGCCAATTATACATAGAATAGCAAAAAGAAAAGACAAAAAGATGGAGTCCTGAAGAAACTTAAATTTCGTATCTAGAATTAGAAAAGGTGCGCCTCGGACCACAGTTTTCGGCCAGGTCTGGTAGATTATTGTGGCCTCCTGGTGGCGCTATAATAGGCCAATGAGAAAAGGGTGGCATTTCTTACACTGCCTATAGTGGGAATGTGTGTGCAACATTTCACGGCAATTGCATAATGCGTTCATGATTTGAGGCATTTTGTCCAAAAACAAGGCACTTAATTGTGTAGATGGCAATCTTAGACAATCAGGATGGAATCTGAAAAGCTGGGCATAGGAGGGGATAGCGTCCCTCAAATTTCTGACAGATCCATCCTGATCACATACAGAGATACTGTGTACCGATTTGTGTGATGTTTGGACATTTTGACGGAGTAATATAAAAAATCACACTTGTGTGAAGTGAGGGGCGCTCTTATCATCGTACATCATCATGCATCATCTCATACTGCCCAATCAGAATGCCTGTTGCCTGTGATTTGCTCGTTTACATATGATGTAAATTTTCCCTTCAATGTCAATGGCGTTTAATGTTTTATTTACGTCATAAAAAGGAATTCTGACGTAATTTCTCCATTCATCGTCAATGGCGGGGACAAAATTTAGCTGACATTTGACCGGAATTCTCTTACCGTGGTCAATGGCAAATCTAGAGACGTGGGGACAAAAGCTGTTAAAAATCACACTTGTGTGAAGTCAGGGGTGCGCTTATACATCATGCTCAAACAGACATACACACAAAGATGTGCATAGGAGGGGATAGCGCCCCTTTCACTAGTAAGAGACCACACCTTCGCTCAAGATTAACAGTTTATTGAAACAGAATGAGAAGAATGCGGAATGGAGTGAGGAACCCAAGGTAGGGCGAGACTCAGGGTGGGGGCGTAGTCTCTGTTGCTGACAGTCATCTTTGCTCTACTCGGAATGAACGGTTGGTCGTCTCTGCCCCCCCCCCCCATTCCTAGAGAATCGAGGCGGAAGGAGGAGGTTGGGGTGGAGGAGGATGGCGAATTTGAAGAATAGTGAAAATAGCCGATCTACAAGTGCAGTACTCACAACCCATGTTTGGTCTGTCGTGGAGTAGACCAAACAACTTGGTTGAGAGATCGCAGGTGTATTTATACTGTGGTGATTGCACCGGGGATTGGCCGGGTGATAATGAAAGGCAGGTTTTGATTGATTGATTGATTGAAGAATTTATTAACAGTTTGCAGAATTACAGTACATTTCAAGCACAAACTCAATACAAAGGCTGTTAACTGTGAGTGGACGACCCAATTAAGCATTACACTTGTTTCCAACAGGGTCCACCATGTTCAAATCATCAAAACATTTAGAGACGTACAAATAGACACTTCTATAGACAGAACAGGAATTCATCAAAAAAGAATTCATCAAAAAGGAGGTAAAAAGGGAAAAGAAATATATACAGTGAGGGGAAAAAAGGGGGGGGCGGGGGGGGGGGATTCAGATTTTACGGGGGCCAGTTTCGAATTGCAGCCATCCGTAGGTGCCCTTTGAGAGCGGTTTTGAAGGAGTCAAGGGATTCGCATGTCTTAATGACAGTTGGTAGGGCGTTCCACATTTTGGTGGCATAGGAGCGAAAAGAATTTAGTCCCTTGTTTGTGCCGAATCTGGGTTGTACATGGTTCGTTGCACTCCCTCTGGTGTTGTGGGTGTGGACTTCGTTAACATTAAGGAAGTATCTAGACAGGTACATGGGTATCTTGGTGGTGTATCGAATCTTGTGGACCAGACCCATTGCAAGTTGCTGTACTCTGTCGTCGACCCTAAGCCATTCCAGCCTGTCGAAGTGGGCAGGGGTGAGGTGGGTTCGGGGGGCTAGATCAAGTAGGAGCCTGACCAGTTTGTTTTGGGAAGTCTGGAGCCTGGTTTTAAGGGCCTTTGAGGTGCTGAGGTGAGTTTGATAAGGAGGGAGGAGTGGTTGATAATGAGGGAGGAGTGGTTAAGGTCAGGCGGAAGGAGGTCTCTTCTCCCGAAACTGCGTTGTATAAATACAACTTCCCCAAAATGAAATGTTTTACAAAAGTCGGCATCCTGGTGGTGATATAAAAGGTAGATGTGAAAATTGCAGGGCAGGGATTTTTCCTTGGCCTCTGGCTCTAGGGAGTGTGCGTGGAAAGTTTCACATGGATTGTTCCAGTTATAGGTAAAAATCACACCCGTGTGTGAAGTGAGGGGCACTAATATATTAAAGTCTAACTCATGTTGATTAGGTGATGTAAAACAAACGGTGCCAACACAAACATTAAATGCCATTAACAAACAATAAAGTCAATGACGTTTTTAAAACAAACATTGAACTAAAAACAAACCTGTATATAGGAGGGGCTAGCAGCCCTCAAAAACACACATCTGCGCCACTATGAGGCCGATTTGAATTTTTAAGTGGCATTTCTTCCATGGCCTAGTGGGAATGTGCGTGCAAAATTTCACAGAAATCACATGATACGTTCATGATTTGAGGTTCAAAATGGACCAATAATGAAAACTTTGGAAGGCAATGTTAGCCAATCATGATGGAATATGACTATAGAGCGTCGCAGTCCCGCCTCCTACAAGGGACCAGGAAATGAATCCCAATGCATTTTTCCCATAGACATTTCAACAAGTATTTATGAAGACGGTTACACTGCGGACAAAGCCAACTCGAGTCATGACAACTCATGACAACACAAACAATATTTTGGACCAAACAAATAATTACAAAGAAGAAAAACAACAAAGAAAGTGTTGTAACCTGCCGTTTTTTTCTTCTTTCTAATTATTTTTTCGGCCCCAAAAATTGTGTTTGTTGTCATGATTTGTCACGACTCCAGTTGGCTTTGTCCGCGGCGTAAACGTCTTTAAATAAATACTTTCTGAAATGTCTATGAGGAAAATGAACGGAGAATAATTTCCTGGTCCCTGGTAGGAGGCGGGACTGCGACGCTCTATAGAGATACTGTGTACCGATGTGCGTGCCGTGATGTTTGGAGAAAATCTGCAGGACTAATATAAAACAAAAATTGCACAGACGGATGGATGGACGCATGGATGGATGGTGTGCAAAACATAGTCTCGGCCATGCCTTCGGCCTGGCGGAGAAATATATCATGCTATTTCTGAATATCAGCTCAGCTGTGTTTTTATCACTGTCGTGCAGTCGTACAGAATAACAGCACTCCCTCTAGTGTGTTTGCTTAATTGCAGTTCCTTTGTAGTGTCATGGGCCCTATTCTCGAATCTCCAAAGAATACATTTATTAGCTTAACTTTGGGACATTTGGAAGCGTCATAATATCAATGCAGATCAAGATAAGCCTAAGCACAGGCTTGCTAATTCTGTTCTTTTAAATCACTTCAAATGCCGTTTGATGGACTTGCCTGCATTTGAAGTTCACATGTGACGTGCCTCTTTCTTTATACGTAAGGCATTTTAGGATTAGTCAGTCAGTATTCTTCCAATCTGTTTTCATCTCACAGATCATAGTTTTAATCAATATATCATTACATGAGGCAAACTGGCAAAACTTTCAACACACTAATGCTTAATTATCTCACACAATTCCAGTAATGGAGAGTGTCTTCTGGTCATTGACCATGCTGCTACTCAGTGAACCACGTTCCATTCATTTTCCTCAGTCAAGTAAGATTTGTTATGACGCTATAAATGTCTCTCTCTCTCTCTCTCTCTCTCTCTCTCTCTCTCTCTTTCTCTCTCTCTCGCTCTCACTCTCTCTCACTCAAAACTCATCTGTTGCTGTTCTTTCATGTTGATATGCCACTGAAATGTGGTGACGTGGCTTTTGTAGGTAACTGAAAGTAAAAAGCTGCATTAATCGTGCAATGGCTGTTTTGTTTCTTTGTACCACGAAAAGGTCTTTAATACTTTTACTTTTGATACTTGTACTTTGATACTTTAATAATAATACATCTTAACACAGATACTTTCCTTAAGTACATATGATGTGAGCTACCTGAACACTTTTTCTTCTGGGAGTAAAAGTATCTTTCATGTAACATTATCTGTACCTTTGTCCTTTACTCAATATGGCTTTTAGGTACGGGTGGAACGATACATTATAACAGAGTGAGAGTGTATAAATGGAACCAAATCCATTCCATTCTGTACATGCTCAAAGTTAAATTAACAGCACTATCTCCCATTAAATCATGTTCCACCATTACATTGAACATTTTAAATCTAGCCTAAAGACTCACCTTTTATCCCTTGATTTTAGCTCAGTGTGAGGTTGACCCTGCACAGTTTGTTTTGTTTAGTCCACTGAATGTATTTCATTTTAATCTATGTTAATGCACTCTTACAAAAAGCTTATAATTAGTTGTGTGTTTTGCTCAGTCTCTCTATTTTAGGTTATTGTAATTATATTATAATGAATGTGCATGTCTGACATTATGGTAGGCCTGCTTGAGAGGACTATGATGAGGACTATGACAAGCAAATGTTTTGTCCTCCTTGATTGGAAAGCACTTTGGGTCAACTCCTGTTGTCTTTTTAATGTGCAATATAAATATACATGCCTGCCTGCCTGCCTGCCGCCTGTCTGCCTGCCTGTCTCTCTCTCTCTCTCTCTCTCTCTCTCTCTCTCTCTCTCTCTCTCTCTCAGCGGCAACAATCAGCATACCAGGCTTTCATCAAGTCGTCTCTCCACCACGGCTCTACAAGTATACCCTGAGCCAGTCCGCGCCTGATCGCTGTGCCATTCACAGATTACTGCCGTGCCGTGTCAGCTGCCAACCGGCTCTTTCAGCTTGGTTTTCCTCGGCCAAGCCACCACCTGTATATCCACCTATCTAGCTCGAACACCAGCCTGCAGCTGTGTCTTATCCCTGCAGGTTTTATTAAAAGACATTGGCCCTATTTTGCGTGTCTTAGTACCAGGTCGTATGACTGACCTGGAGGCATGGCCAGAGCTGTTTGGCTGTTTTGAGTGGCCAAAGAGCATTGGCCACGCCACCAGGTCTTAAGTTAAGTCATAAGACCTGGTACTTAAGACACACAAAAAAGGCCTGCAAATTTCGGAAGCCAATCTTAGCCAATCAAGATGGAATATGAAATATCTGAAAGACCCGTTTCGTTTAATGGCTATAGACATATCACAATCTGTAGGTGTATTGTCAAAAATCTGCCTCCTGGTGGCGCTATAACAGGCCCATGTGAAAAATGTGGGCAAAGGACGGATTGCAAAACATACTCTCCCCATGCCTACAGCCTGGTGACAGGAGACAAAAACTAAACTGATGAGTTGTTTCAGTGGAATCAGTAATGTGTGAGGATAAAAGCAAGTGAACTGAAAAGGTTCCATGGAGGCATGGTTTTGAAGGCAGTGAACACATAAGCCCAGGTGCGCCCCTTCACCCTGATGACTCACTGCCCCCCCCCCCCCCCCCCCCCCAGAGTTCTAAGAACAAATGTCTGTCTGTCAATTAATTATTTTTTATTAGCATGAGAGCGGCAAAGCAAATGCATAATACAGTAACTTGGTGTACTACAATGGTGTGTGTCATACACTGCATGTCTGTCTGTCTGTCTGTCTGTCTGTCTGTCTGTCTGTCTGTCTGTCTGTCTGTCTGTCTGTCAATTAATTATTTTCTAACGCGACGGGACCGTAATGGGCCGTCTAACACATAATCTTTGCTTAGAATTGGAACGGAATGATTTAGATCGTTTTAAGATTTTTAAGATTTTTGGTCTCGTCGGCTAAAATGGGGGGGAACATTTCCGATGACGTCCCACCGGGAAATAACATTGAATGTTGCGCAACAGACGTTCCCAGCCTGTGGAGCGATGCGATCGGTTTTGATATCAATAATCTCCGTCCTTTTTTATCAATCTCTGTCCAGAGCGCTGGGCGTTACTAATTGATTTAACAGAGAACACTGTCCTTGCCGCTCAGGGCGTTTTACGTCCTGCCTTATAACATACCTAACTAAACATACGTACCGGACCGGTACCGTATATGAACAAAATAAGAACAAATAAATAAGACAATGCCATTTTACATGTAAATGGTCCTCCTCATTGATGTCATGTTGAAAGAGACGTCTCAGTTTCTCAGAGTCATCCATCCACACAAATTCATAATATGGATCTACCTCACATTTCCGATCAAAGGCGTAAATGTACGTCCTGTCAAACCCAATGCTTCTCTGCCAAAGACGTATACTTACGTCCTATGGTCTTTATAGTGGTTTATGTTACATTGTGGTCGTAAAATGAATCATACATTAGCATTGGGTTGCTAATGCTAGTGCCGTGGTAAACAGGTCCTGTTGCCCTGACCAAGATGGCCGCTCTATAGAGTTCTGTGATAACAGCGATCTTTGGCCGTGTTTTATATAAAAAATATCTGCCTGATAGAGTTGTAGAATGGGCAATACAAAACAAAATGCATTTCATTTTTAATTTCCTTAAGATCACACAAACTACATAATCTATCCTCAACAGTGCTTAGGCTACATACAGTATCTACCCGTCTCAATATGAAGACCAAGTGACAATACGTGCAGAGCTTTGTTCTACAACTCCATCTGTCCTTTACTTTTTGAAATATAATTGATTTTATTATCATAGTCTCTATCTACTATAGCGTGCGTGCGGCTTGTTCAGACATGGAAGACAATAGCACTTAAGGTGGAGTTTATCCGGTAAATGATGCTGGCGTCTCTGATAGGATCAAGTTATCATAATCATCATGATTAGACTTCTGATTTGATAGACTTGATGATCAGCAATGACTTAGTGGCTGAAGCCTTGTTGAAACTACTCTTCAAGTGAACATCACAGGCAGCAAGCCGACTCTTTTAAAGCCCCTGGCGATAGCAAAACAGCATAAATATTCACAATATCAAGAGTAGGGCACAAGGTGGAAATATAGCCCTGTATTTCAAACTTCAGCTGCGTCAGGCAATCGAAGGACTACTTGAAAGTGTTAGAAAGAGTTTACCGGTAATCTATTAATCAGAAAGTCTCCCAGGGGTGGAAAGCACCTTTAATCAAGTACGCACTTGAGTGTATCCTTTAGTCCAGTGGTTCCCACACTGTGGTGCGTGCACCCCTTGTGGTGCATGCGCGGGCACCTTATAGGGGGTGCACGACATGAAACGGCTAATGGTGGTGCAATGGTTTTCTTTTACATTTTAAAAAGCTTGTAGATCTGCCTGCTGGCCAAGTGTGCCTTCTGCGACACAGCCCCTTGTCTGTGGAACTCTCTCCCTATTGATTGATTGATTGATTGAAAATTGTATTAACAGTTTGCAGAATTACAGTACATTTCAAGCACAAACTCAATACAAAGGCTGTTAACTGTGAGTGGACGACCCAATTAAGCATTACACTTGTTTACAACAGGGTCCACCATGTTCAAATCATCAAAACATTTAGAGACGTACAAATAGACACTTCTATATAGACAAAGAACAGTACAGGAATTCATCATAATGGAGGTAAAAAGGGAAAATAAACATATACAGTGAGGGAAAAAGGGGGGGGGGGGGGCGGTGGGGGGGGGGATTCAGATTTTACGGGGGCCAGTTTCGAATTGCAGCCATCCGTAGGTGCCCTTTGAGAGCGGTTTTGAAGGAGTCAAGGGATTCGCATATACACCTGAGAGCACCACAGTCCACTGACTCTTTTAAGAATGGACTTAGGACCCACCTTTTTAAGAAAGCTTTTCCCTAAACTTGTTTTACTCCTAATGTTGCTTACGCTTCTTGTATTGTATTTTATTGTATTTTTTTTTAAATTCTTTGCCATGCTTTTAATCTCTGTAGCACTTTGAGATTTGCAAGAATGTAAAGCGCTGTATAAATAAAATGCATTATTATTATTATTATTATTATTATTATTATTATTAGATTGGCCAGCACAGGCAGTGGTATAAGTTATGATGATATAGTGTAAAACTCACTATATACAGTTATAACTACATCTCAACTCATAACAAAAATAAAGTGGGACATGTGTCAGTCCAGTTTGTATACAATTTAATCTGTCATAGCTGCCATCTAGTGGACGAATAGTTGTGGCATTTCTTCCTCAGACTAGTGGAAATATGCACGCACAGTTTCACCGCAATCGGACGCTGCGTTGAGGAGTTTGTACAAAACTGGTACAAAGCGGGCTACTCCTGAGAACTTTAGAAGCCAATCGTAGCCAATCAGAATTAATTATGAGAAATCAAACAAACCAGTCCTGATCACATGACTATGGAGAGCATGTGTACCGATTTGCATGACATTTGGATAAAATCTGAAGGAGTAATGTTAGAAAATGTGTTTTACATATGTCGACCTCCTGGTGGCGCTATAAAGAGCAGATGTGAAAAATTCCAGGCAAAGGTTTTTCCTTGGCCTCTAGGGAGTGTGCATACAAAGTTTTACACAGATCCATGCAGTTAGAGGTGAAAACCAAAAAGGCCAAAAATTGGCCGATTATATAATTGGCCAATTATTATAGCCAATTATTGGCCAATTATAGCGCCACCATGAGGCTGAGTTGAAAATGTTCCAGTGCCTAGTGGGAATGTGCGTGCACAATTTCACAGAAATCACATGATGTGTTCATGATTTGCGGCATTTTGTTTGAAACTGAACACTCCTGCGAACTTTGGAACTTTGGAAGAGTCTGAAAATCTGAAAGACCTGTTTCGTTGAATGGCTCTAGAGAGACTGTGTACCAATTTGCGTAATGTTTGGACAAAATCTGTAGGTGTACTGTCCACCTTTTTGCACAAGGCAGCCTCCTGGTGGCGCTATAAGAGGCCAATGTGAAAACCTTGGGGCAGAGGCATTCAGGGAGTGTGTGTGCAGAGTATGGCTGCGATCAAGCCAACGGTGCCGGAGATTAGCTGTCCACAGTCTTCAATTTCAACTTCAAACTTCAAAGAACTTTATTTTTTCTTTCGGAAACTTCTTTTGTGCATTGGTAAAGTAAAGACAACAAGAAATCACAGTACACACATACACAGTTACTATATAAAAAGATCCGTCCGCGGACACACACACACACACACACACGGACGGACGGACGGACGGACGGACGGAGTGCAAAACATACTCTCTCCCCATGCCTTCGGCCTGGTGGAGACAATAATCCAACCTACTGTTTACACTTAACCACACTAAATAATTGTTCATTGTACTTAAGAGTAATACTCTTGTTCTATATGGGCATTGAAGCAGTATACAAGCTGCTTTGTTTTGGGCCACCCCACCTGTAATCTGTTTAAAATTACTTTCTGTTGTGTTGGACCAAATCACTGCACAGTAATCTAAATGTGTTAACACTAATGCTTGTACTAAATGTTTGGTTAAGTAGGCGAGCTATAGGCAAGTATTTTCTACAATGTTTTATAGCAACCAGACCTCTGCCCATTTTTTTCCACCATTTAATCAATTTGATTATTCCATTGTATTATCAACAGTAATCCCTAGCAACTTTCCTTTGGTTACTTCAATATTCATATTCAATGTTCAATATCTGTGTTCCCTATAGTTAACACAAAAACTGCTCGTGACGGAACGTTCCACCATATAGAATACAAACGGCAACTGCTTCTGGCGGAACATTCCGTCATATAAGCTATTGATATCAAACCGGATCACTGATTTCTTTTTCTTTTTTTTGCTTGGCCTTTCCTTCTTCAGCGATCCCATAGGCCGGTTTCGCGTGTGCGCACTGCCGTTCGGTCTTGTATACAGACGGACTAAAAACCTGAATAACTCTAAATCTACAGAGCTCTCCATGGTTTGGACAAAACGCGCGATGTTCGGACTCTGAGGTCTTTTCTGATTGTCTGGTGATCCTGATTGGAACATTGGCACTTTCTAGAGCAAGGATGGCCTCATTTTACCTCGCTAGCATTGACGCTATTTATTTAGCATCTAAAATGGACGCCCAAACCAGACGTGCGTCACACTAAAACCAAGTAGATCCGGCTCGGCAGTAAAGCCGAGTAAAGTTGGCATTTGCGTCCACCAGGTGGCAGTGATACGGATTTATGTGTAAAGTGCAGATTTTAATGAGTGATTTGAACCTAATACTACACATTTTGTCTTTTCTTTATTCAAAACAAATTCACAAATTCATATTCATTCTCATCCATTTCTCTATTTGTTTTAATTCATAATTTAAAGGGGATGTATATATTGTAGAGTCGTCCGCATACATTGCAACAGTAAGGGCGGCGGTGGCTCAGGGGTAGAGCTTGAGGTCGGCTATTTTCGGGAATATGTAGAGTGTAGAGGCTAATGTGATAGCATGTTGTTTAGACATATGCTAGGTTTATTGTTTACCTGGTATCCTAGTTTATTTGAGGCAGTGCATTCTCTGCACTCAGACCATTTACCTTGTTGTTTGGTGAGAATGGTGAGTAGAAATGCTTACCCTACTTATTTCGATTTCACACTCGCCCATAAAAGTCTGCTAAATGCCTACATTGTAAATTGCAGAGCGAAAACTAAGTTATTGATGAGTGTGACACACTAGGGGAATGTAGGCTCACTGTACTGTATAGGTTTGAACTTTTTCTTGAATCCAAATGTATTTGCCACGTACAGTTAGTAAAGAATGTGTACAAGAAATATGCTTAATAATTCATTTTGTATGTAATTATATTGCTGTCGGGTAAAGTACATTGAGGTATTTTGAGGTAATTTTAAGTTACATGAGTATTTACAATAGGGCCGGGACTTTAACGCGTTAATTGAGATTAATTAACTACAGAAAAATTAACGCGTTAAAAAAATTAACGCATTTAATCGCACCTTTTTTTTCACGGCGGAACGTTTCTCAATGGGCGCATTTCTAGTACTGAATAGGCTCTGCATGCCTTGCACTGCTTGCAGGGGGAGGAGCAGCCCCCCCCCCCTCGCAGCAGCAGCAGTCCAGTTCACTCTACACTACAGCTCCGTCAGACAACAACACCACCCAAACGAGAAACGAATCGAATGAAGAAGCCGCTTATATCGCTTTTGCTCAGTGGATGGGGCATTTAGATTGAAAAGCTATCGGATGGACGCGTGGATAGCAGCATGGTTGTGTGCAATGTCAGAAATGCATTCCCCAGCTAGTTCATTCCACCGTTTTTTATTTTATTCCTTTGTCTAAGTGTTTCCCCCCTAATAATGCCCCACCATGCAAAGCACATTTGAGTATTCATAGACACTTTATATAGGCACTTGCTGCACTTGTTTATCTGTTGAAAAAAAAGTTGTATTGCTTAAAGGGGAATACCACTCATTTTCAACATTTTTCTATGGAGTTGTGTGGAAAACTGGAAATAATAAAAAGTCACCTCATTTTGTGTCGCCTAGAACTGGAGGTCTGACAAAAAACAGTAACAATACTAGAAAAAGTGCCCTTCTGGGCACAGGTCTCCACCAGGAGGATAGGATTGTGTGTGATGTTTGGCAAAATGTTTAGGAGTAATATAAACATGTTTGTGTGTGTGTGTGTGTGTGTGTGTGTGTGTGTGTGTGTGTGTGTGTGTGTGTGTGTGTGTGTGTGTGTGTGTGTGTGTGTGTGTGTGTGTGTGACGCGACTTGGCCTGTTGTAGCGCCACCATGAGGCTGATTTGAAAACTGTCAAGTGGCATTTCTTCCTCAGCCTAGTGGGAATAGGCATGCACAGTTTCACCGCAATCGGACGCTGCGTTGCGGAGTTGTGGCAATATGTACAAAACGGGTACAAAACGGGGTACTCCTGAAAACTTTAGAAGCCAATCGTAGGCAATCAGGATGGATAATTATGAGAAATCAAACAAATCACATGATCACATGACTATGGAGAGCATGTGTACCGATTTGCGTGAAATTTGGATACAATCTGAAGGAGTAATATTAGAAAATGTGTTTTACATATGTCGGCCTCCTGGTGGCGCTATGAAGAGCAGATGTGAAAAATTCCAGGCAAAGGTTTTTCCTTGGCCTCTAGGGAGTGTGCATACATGGTTTTACACAGATCGGTGCAGTTATAGGTAAAACACAAATCGGCCAGTTATAGCGCCACCATGAGGCTGAGTTGAAAATATTCAAGTGGCATTTCGTCCTCGGCCTAGTGGGAATGTGCATGCAAAATTTCACGGAAATCACACCATGTGTTCATGATTTGCAGCATTTTCTTTGAAACGGAGCACTCCTGCGAACTTTGGAAGCCAATCTTAGCCAATCAGGATGGAGTCTGAAAAATCTGAAAGACCGGTTTCGTTGAATGGCTCTAGAGAGACTGTGTACCAATTTGCGTAATGTTTGGACAAAATCTGTAGGTGTACTGTCAAAACATTTGTTTTGCACAAAGCGGCCTCCTGGTGGCGCTATAACAGGCCAATGTGAAAACTTTGGGGCAGAGGTTCAGCTCTGGCATTCAGGGAGTGTGTGTGCAGAGTATGGCTGCGATCAAGCCAATGGTGCCAGAGATTAGCTGTTCACAGACGGACGGACGGACGGACGGACGGACGGACGGACGGACACACGGACGGACGGACGGACAGACACACGGACGGACGGACGGAGTGCAAAACATACTCTCTCCCCATGCCTTCGGCCTGGTGGACGGACGGAGTGCAAAACATACTCTCTCCCCATGCCTTCGGCCTGGTGGAGACAATGAAGTACAGCTTTGTGATGTCACTGAGATGTACTTGTTACTGTCACTGATTTTTTTTCAGACCTCCAGTTCTAGGCAACACAGAATGGGGTGACTTTTTTTATTATTTATTATTATTAACAGCTCTAAGGTATATTAATGACAGTAAAATGTTGTGAGTAAAATGAGTGGTATCCTGTAGTCACTATTCATTGATTCACTGGGATACCAAAAAACATTTGAAAAAAAAGGTTTATCACTGTTCTCGGGTTGAATATTGATATGCGATTAAAATGCGATTAATCAAGATTAATTCATCACAAAGCTTCTAATTAATTAGATTACAATTTTGAATCGAGTCCCAGCTCTAATTTGCAATGTTCAATACTTTATACTTCACTACACCTCAGAGGCAAATTTAGTAGCCTACTTTTTACACCACTACAATTATATGAAAGGTTTTGTTACTAGTTTGTAGATTTTTATTATTGGGATATTTCAAAACATACATTAACCACTTCAGCCCTATGTTCCGGCTATTTGCATAGCCAATCTAAAAGCTCTGTTGTGTTCACAGGATAAGATGAGTAACCTATGTTTACATCCATTGTCCATTACATCCATACATCATGCATTTTAGTTTAAAGAAAGGCATATTATGTCCTGCAGAATGGAAAATAGCCAAGATTATTCCATTGCCAAAGAACAGTAAAGAACCTTTCTAGGTAAAAATAGCAGACCAATAAGCCTATTTCCAGCCTTGAGTAACATTATGGAGAGAATAGTGTATGAACAAATTCAAGAATATTTCTGTAAAAATACAGAATATCAGCATGCATACAGGAAGGGGCACTCCACAACTATGGCATTAACTCAGATGGCTGACGATTGGATGACTGAAATAGATGATAAAAAGGTAGTCGGTGCTATACTGTTAGTTCTTTGTACGCTTTTATTTTCCATTTTTCTAAATGATTTGCCTTTAATTTTAAATCATGTCACTGTTAAATGGTAAATGGTAAATGGTGCATTTATATAGCGCCTTTATCCAAGGCGCTTTACATAGATTGTGCATTACATTCACCCATTCACACACACATTCATACACCGATGGCAGCAGAAACCATGCAAGGCACCAACCAGCACATCAGGAGCAATTGGGGGTTCAGTGTCTTGCTCAAGGACACTTTGACACTAACTCTGGGGGAGCCCGGGTTCGAACTAGCGACCTTGCGGTTACCATCCAGCCACTCACAATGGTCACTATTATTTAAGTGGCTGTTCTTGAAGCTTCGACAGTTATTTTCATAGCAGAAGGGGCTCACTAACGGCCATCAGAGCATTCTGAGACAGCGGGCCGCTCTCTCAAGCTACTGCGTTTACGCGGCCTGTCAGTAAGACAAATGATGGGGGGATTATTCAGGGGTCCCTTGGAGACAATCCTATCTGATGACTATCGAGGTGGGACTCATTGACCTGCTTTTGACCGCCAATGACTCCCCACACTGATCTGTGTGGTACAGGGGGGTCAGATTGGATCACAGCGGCTGCTGACACGGGTGACCTGTGAGTCATTAGATGAGAGTGGGTAAGCACCGAATTTGACAGGCAGCCTCGCTATTGGATCTCCATTGCAGGTTGCTCAATTCTGGTTGCTCCCTCTGAAGTCTGCAAGAGTTCAGTCTGTTAGGCTACTATCAGACGGTATATGTAGCCTGGTCAAAAATAATACAAATAGACACAGAGCTAAATTATTTTTGTGGGTATTTTATTTCCTGACGCATTGTGAGCTAGTGAATCTGCTATTTTCATTAGTTAGGGTTGGATACATGGGCCCGATGACCCTTTTTTCTTTCAAAATGCCATCAAGGTGCACCATTTCAAGTGTGATACTCAATTATATAATTTATGGACAAAAACGAAAAGAAAAGAAACAAGCAAACATCCTTTGACTGTCGACTGATTTGTGAAAATGAATGAATAGAATGTCACATTATTTTAGTGCCTGTTTGATTTTACGCAACATCTTGCATCGTCTTTCCTATGTCTTTCTAATACAACTCAGCAGGCCTTAAGCCGACAGTTCACTTTGAAATACTGTTAGATGTGTTCCCAAAAGATTAATTAGATGAGAGGAGGTAATTCAGACTCATCTTAAGGCTTGATTTATGCGTAGATGTAATTTGTCAGTGAATTGTCACACAGAGGAAATAGCTGATCTACAAGCTCACAATGTATCGCAGTTGTGAGATATCCAACATCTTAGATCCTGGACTGCACTCATGGAAAGCTTAAAACGAGGAATGAGGAGAGCTAGTGTGGAAATCTGAGACAGGAGATGACCTTAAAAGCCGGGTTTTTGTGTCTACAGTAGAATTCTGTAGGCCTACTGCATACGGGGCTGAGATATGGATGTTCAAAGTACAGCACGAAAAGACCTTAGATAGTGTCTAGAATGCTATAAATGTATTTTTTATTTTGAATTGATTTTCACATGTGTGGACCACCATCAGATACATGCCTCCCACAGGTCACGGACAAGTTCAGGGAGAAGGATGAGGCTGGCTGGGCACTGTGGCAGGTACCTGGAACTGACGGCGATGATACTGTTGGAGCAAACCCAAGGCACAGCTAGGAGGGGAAGAGGCCACACCGCCTACATCGTGGACACATGTGGTGCTGGCAAAGCCAGCAATACTGCAGAGCCCTGGACTCTGATGCTGGAAGAGAAGAAGTGCAGGGGTGTGAGGCAGGTGTTCTGAGTTGGTGTCGGCTAATCCGCACCCACTCATCACAGATCTGTACGCGTCGCTGCGTGACACCCGCAACACCTGCTCGCACGTATAATTCAGGCATTACACCTTGTGGGGTTCTATGATTGACAGACTGAGAGAGAGCAGGGCGAAAGAGTCACTATAGTCACACAAAGACAGACAGACAGACAGACAGACAGACACAGACAGACAGACAGACAGACAGACAGACAGACAGACAGACAGACAGACAGACAGACAGACAGACAGACAGACAGACAGACAGACAGACAGACAGACAGACAGACAGACAGACAGACGACATTTGAAAAGGTCATGGAATAATAACTCCTCAACATAGTTTATGTTTAATGAACCTGCATCAATTTGAACTTATCAATTGTGTGAAGGAAGAAAAAAAGAGATGGCTGTCACCTCAGTCTTCCAAATTGTTGGAATATTTAACATTATTCACAGCTCAGAATGTCTGAGTCTTTTTTGAAGATGTACCATGTGTTGCCATTTTTCCATTCACTTGAACAGAGTGACAGATAGAAACGTATTGCCATTTCACTAGCTTCTTCCCAAGTGAAAAATGGGGGCTTTGTGAAGTGTTTGTGATTAGATTTTTTTCCATCAGAAATGCCATTGCCCCAGATGCAGTATTTTTTTGCACAGCTGATTTTTCCTTACTTCTAAGTCAAGGCACAGTCTAATATAAAAAAGGAATAAATACTTTTACTTTCTGTTTTAAATTTTAAATAGGGATATCCATCATGAGCATTGTGGTAATTGGGAAACCATTTGAGAAATGAATGCTCGCAACTCACTGCTTTTCTGAGTGTGAAAACTTTATTCCAAACTATGTTTCGGTCCTAATGGATCTTCTCTAGCCTAGATCTTCTCCCAGGTGGAACGAAATGTTGTTTGGATAAAGTTTTTCACAGAGCAACAAAGTTGTTCATTTTCACATTGTTTTACTGTGTTACATCACTAATGTAGGTAGGGCTATGTGTGTGAAAAACATTAAAGGGGAATGTTTTTTGACCGCAGGTACGTCACCGCTATTCAAACACTGTGGAACGAAATGTTTGTTTGTTTGAAATATTCGTTTGAAATCACGCAGATGCTGATGCTGTAGTACTGCATGGTGAAATAAATCAGTCTAAAGCATGAACAGCTACCTATATTGTATCATCGGAGCACTGACACAGCGATACAAATATAATATAATATAATATAATATAATATAATATAATATAATATAATATAATATAATATAATATAATATAATATAATATAATATAATATAATAATAAAAACGATGGACCAAACTATGGCCCAAATTACTATTTCACGCCATGTTAAAGCTCTTGTGCAGACTATGGTGTGGTGGTACTGGTTATTTCGCCATTGTGGAGCAAATTGATTTTATAATTCCCGTCTGTTCATTTTATTTTTCATTTCCGTTTCTATTCATTCTAAGTGACTCATTACACAACGGGCCTCGTTGTTATGATAATGTCTGTATGAGATGCCCCAGAGAGACTAGAAACATGCCTTGTGTAGCTTGGAGGAAATTTGTGAAAATCGTGCACTTGGTGACAAGTTTTTTGATTTTTGGTGTTAGGTGTGGACATACCTAACACAAAAACCACCTCAAACTAGTTGGGCTCGCTCCGTAGTCTTTTTGCAATGAATCCAATATTAGATAAGACAGGTTGAAACCCCAAATAATTAACAGAATTAAAATGTCACTATTGGGTATGCTAAATAACATAGCCTACAAACATTTTAGGAAAATCTATGTTCTTTAAAGGAATCATTTTCAAGATGGCGTCCAAAATGGCTGCCGGGAGTTTAAAATGCCTATAAACTGGGATTTAATCTATAAAACAATGATGCACTTGGTGACATGTTTTGTTTTTTGGCATGGTGTTACAGTAGGTCCTCGAGTCTAGTGGTTTGTTTGCAATTAATCCGATAAGTCAGTATATGGTTGAAACCCCATACATTCTTTGTATGTTATTTAGCATACCCAATAGTAACAGAATCCATTGAAAAGTACAGTATTTTCATCAATTATTTGGGGTTTCAACCCTATACTGACCTATCTAATATTGGATGCATTGCAAACAGACTAATAGAGGGCGAGCCCATGAACTCATTTGCCATCGTGAACACCATCTTGAAAATGATGCCTTTCCAGAATTTAGATTTTCCAATTTTTTAGTATGTTATTTTAGCATACCCAATTAACAGAATCCAATTTTTATTCTATCAATTATTTGGGGTTTCAAACTTTCAACCTGACTTATCTAATATTGGAGTCATTGCAAACAGACCACTATAGGGGACGATCCAAACTCGTTTGCAATGGTTTTTGAAAACCTTATGCCCATGCCTAATTCCATGCCAAAAATCTAAAACAATCTTGATGATTAATGCTCTCCCAGCTATAGAGGAAGAAAATGCTGATATCAAAGGACATCTGCACAGGTACCATGGCAACAGCCAGTCCACAGCCACATTTATTATTATTATATTATTATTATTATTATTATTATTATTATTATTATTATTATTATTATTATTATTATTATTATTATTATTATTATTATATTAGCCAAATGTGCTGACCTCATCACATTTGTCAAGACGGCTATGGCCGAGGCCGAGGTTGACCCTATTTTTTGCATAAAATTCCTGGACTATTTGACGCCTCCTGGTCCAAACGCCCTGAGTCTGCACAGAGTTCGCATTTTGACGTATTTTTTAATATCAATCAATTACTGTTCACAACTGTCTTCTGTACGTGCTCCTAACACACCGGTTGTGGCAAGATCTAACTTTTTGCTCAAAACAAGCTTAATTTGCGTCTCATGTTTGTGAGATTTTTTTTTTTTTTGCATTAATCACTTGAACCCTATACATCCCTATTCTTGGGGGAATATTAGCCGGAAATAGCAAATCTAGCTCTCTCAGCTAAGGGGTCCTTGGACTGAAAAACACTGAAGACTCCCATGGGCTACACAATTTCTCGCATTTACACATCTGTCTCGCAGAACCATGCAGTCACTCTCCACAGTTGCTTTGCTTTTATACAGAAATAAAGGCTCGGCAGGTGCTCAACTCAAAAGCCTCCAGAGTATGATGGGTGTCAATTAACCCAAGAGGCACAAAAATAGCTAATGAAGTTGTCAGCACTCACAAATAAGTATGTAACACTTTTAATAACACTAGCAACAGAAGGAAACAAATATATTTCTGAGACGTGTGGGTTCTATTTTTTTTTAAGGCATTGCATGTCATGCGCAAAAGTGTGAACTTGCTACAGTAGTAGGTCATGTTGAGACCTGCCAGTCGTTTTAACAGAGTAAATGGCAATACTTCTTATATATCAACATCATATTAACCAGTAAGACGCCCTGAGGGCGAGAAGCGACCTCGCCCTAAGGTCGCGTGCACACATCCGCCTGGGTGACAACAGACAGAGGGGTCGGATCAAAATATGGAATGTCAGGTCAGCTCCATATACTGTATGGAGATCTAAGGTTGGCAGCGGGGGCAGTGTCTTGAGTGTACAGGGTTTGATGAGGGCGCAGGTAGGGCCTGGCCTTAATTTTCGGGCATGTTGAGAACTGTAGTTTTCGCCAGCTGCCGGGCGCGGCTGCACTAATAACTTTGGGGTGGGCCCATCTAGAGTTTGAATGGACAGGTATCAGTCAAAAGGAAGAAATTGAAGAGGAAGGACGGGTGGGGGAGGAGCATGGAATCCATCATTACACAGTATTGGTTTTGACACAAATGTCTGCAGTCGGTTCCAAAGCTATACCTGTATGAAAGACGTCAATGTGTGAAAACGGCAAATACAAGTATTTAACTTCAAACTTCATTTAATTTCAAAAGGTGTCCCACAAGGATCGATACTGGGCCCAATCCTTTTTAGTATCTATATAAATCATATCACCTCATCTTTAAATAACTGTAGCTGTCATCTCTGTGCACAGACGAGCCATGCAATGCCTTAAAAAAAAAAACCACACGTCTCAGAAATATATTGGTTTCCTTCTGTTGCTAGTGTTATTAAAAGTGTTACATACTTATTTGTGAGTGCTGACAACTTAATTAGCTATTTTTGCGCCTCTTGGGTTAATTGACACCCATCATACTCTGGAGGCTTTTGAGTTGAGCACCTGCCGAGCCTTTATTTCTGTATAAAAGCAAAGCAACTGTGGAGAGTGACTGCATGGTTCTGCGAGACATCCCGGTTCTCCATACATCCGGCCAGCTCGTTGGTGCTTTGTGCTCCTGCATCTTTCTTGAGTACATCCACATATGTCAGTATGGGACGTCCTCGTGACCGGTGCCCATGTGTTGGTTCCCACAGCACCAGTTTGCTGGCTGGGAGCTCTTGGTGTCTTTGGCAGTGTTCTGCGAGTCTCATTCTCCTGGCTGCTATTTTGTCGCTCACCCTGAATATTCCGGCATACAGATTCTCGTTGGTAACATGTGTACTCTTGCTGACAGTCATTTATTGTACAGCAGAGTCTATACAAGTCGCAATAGAAAATCTACAACGTTCCTTTAACGTCCTCCAGGATGCCCTTATTGGTCTCAGATTGATGTTGAACATCAGCAAAACAAAATGCATGCTGTTCTCCAGAGCCAAAAAAATCTCCTATAATGACATTCGCATATCTTCTGTAAATGGAGCTGATATCGAAAGAATCTCAGAGTTTAAATATCTTGGTATTTGGATTGATGAGAGACTTGATCTTAAATTGTGACAGAAAATTGGCTTTCCTGTCATTAGCAGAAAGAGGGTAGTTGAGGCAGTGTTCCTGTCTGTCTTGGATTATGGAGACACTCATCGATTTGATTTATTACGGGTAATAGCTATGGTACTCACCATTGTATCTTTACTATCTTATATAACAAGGTTGGATGGTCTTCCCTGACAGAGAGATGAAAACGGGATTGGCACCTGTTCTTGTATAAAGCCATGCTTGGAGATTGTCCTAAACACATCTCATCTTTTCTGAAGTGTGACTCTGAGCCCTACCTACCCGGTCAAGTAGTTTCCCCAAATTCAAGGTACCAAAAGTTAGCTCAGAACTTGGTAGATCTGCTTTTGGCTTCTGTGGCCTTAATACATGGAATGACCTGCAAACGACATTGAAACTGACCACATTGAGTCATTTTAAAACCTTGGTGAGCATACAGATCCCCACAATATCTAACTGTTCGTTTTAAAATTTGTCTTAGCTTTTTTATTTGTAAACCTATATAATTCACATGTATATCTTTTGTTTTTCTTTTCCTGATCGTCTGATGTATTGTGATGATTTTTTATTCTGTATTACTCGACGACACTGAAAATGAGTTTGATTACTCAGTGTAATTTCGAGAATAAATAAAACTTGAATGTATGTAATGTCAGAACTGGTCAGCTCCATGTATGGAGATCTAAGAGTTTGAGGTTTGAGGACAGATGTAGAGATGCTGGCCCACTCCATATATGCAGATCTAGTGTGACCATATATGGAGGCGTGATGTCACGAGGCGTGACCATACTGTATATGGAGACCTACGGTCGCAATTAGTAGCCTACATATTCAAATAAGTACACTTTTTAGCTCGAGACCCAAAAGAGAAATTTTATGTCTCCCCAGAATCCAAAGTGAAAATAGCCTGTCTAAGCTCACAACGCGTCGTAATGTGACGTGACATGATGCGATGAGATGAGATTCAATTTATTGTCAATGTACAGTACAGGTACAGTACAGCGAAAGGTATTTTCGCATCTCACCAGAGTGCAAACATGTCAGTAAAGTGATACTGTACATTAAATACAGGTCAGTAAGTAAATGCAGGTATGAGCAGTAGACATAAAATATAATAAATAAGTAAGGATATTATAAGTAGGAGATAAAAAGAAGAGACGCTGGTGGGCCTTCTTGACCAGAGACAAGGGGTCCAGGAGAGGTCCTCGGAGATGTGGACAACCAGGAATTGAAGGAGACCCGTTCGACCACCTCTAATAAAATAAATAATAATTAACATCATTGTCTCTTGCACATTCAGCAGCACAACATAGTACTGCCCAGGGTGCCGTGTTATCAATATACAGTCAATGGTGTCCGACAACGGAAACATTTTCCGTTTATTAACATACTTATCATTCTCAAACATTGTTTCACTCATATCTGCTGCAGGCCATATTAAATCCTCTGCAATTACGAATGGCTTTTTCAGTCTCAAGAGCAACTTGATAAGAGGCTTTTGAAGGTAAAGCTCAGCAAATACTCTTTACTTGAGTATTTGTAATTGTGCATTTTGGATTCTTATACTTTCAGTCTACTACATTTCAAAGGCAAACTTTTGAATCTACTGCATTTCTAGGAACGGAAAAAAGTACATTATGAGATTGACCAGGAGTATCTCTACATGTTGTTTCAAGTACTGGGGTTGAGTACTTTGTCCACCACTGCCATCATCTAACTGTTTATTTGTTTGTCACAGCAATAAGTTGGACAGTGTTCTTGTTCATGTTCTTTGTCCTCTGTAACACGAGGACTATGGATTACAGTACATTTGAGGTATAGTTTCCATCCATTCATCAAAAACTACTGTTTGATCTTTCACATCTCCAGCACCTGCATTATGATGAATCACCCGAGAAATTATGTGGAATATGTTTCCAGAGATTTCCTTAGGCTCTTAGGCTATTTCTCTAGGCTGAAATATTGTCCTTCCACTGTCTTCATTTCATAGGATGGTAGTTCTGTTCTCATTTGGACCAGAACACCCAGCGGTTATGTAGCAGCGTTCCAATGTATGCATGAAGTCATCAGTTTGACCCAGTGGCTTCCAGTTCTCTTGGAACACATGGCTCGCCTTCAAATATTTAACATGTGTAATTTTTGTGAACAAAATGTGAACATTTAACCAGTTGACCTTACTTGAACATAGAGTGTCACACACACGTTGAGATGGTAGATATGCTACTATTTTTCTTATTTCAACCCTGAAAAGTAACAGTTTTAGACATGAGGTTTCCACCCGTTAGAGAGACGATATAAATACGTACTAGGCCTGAAAATGTGGGATCTACATCCTGACAGCATGTTGTGTTGCAACACAGTGTGACCCACAACATAATAGAAAGGTCAACAGTGTCTGATTAATGTTAATAATCGAGACCTTTTCAGTTGCCGGAGGCAGCACAGCAGCTCAGAACACTGGGCAGATACTAAAGGAAATGTCGATAAGGTAGCAACAAGATAATTAAACAAATAATAGTAGAAGGATGCAAAAAGATGCAAAGGTAAGGAAACAATATCAACACAGTATCAGCAAAATACAGCATTGTACAACAAGATAAAGAATCCACATTGTTTGCATGAGGCGTCCGTCACGCCTCGTGACACGCTCCACATATGGCCAGTACAGAATTCATTCCATATGTTGGATCTGACCTCATCAAACACCTAGCTGCCCTGTTCTGACATCACATTATGGTTCTGAATAATAGTTCCTTTTTTATACGCATCCATCCATGTATGCTACATTAGTTCAAAATTGTGGAGTGCTCTGTGCAGAAAGTACAAGGTTTTGAAAAATTCTTCAACTGGATATTAAGAAAGAATTAACTTTAAAATTAGTTTCTTTGTCCTTTGGTCAGGATGACAGAGCATGGAATATGAAACTGTACTGAACTGTTAAGTTTATATCCAAGGACTATGAATGGTATTACCACATACCATTATACCATTATAACAAGTGCCCCCCCCCCCCCCCCCCCCCCTCCCCTTCACACACACCTTTTGAGTTCAATCCATCCACAGCAATTCTTCATCAGACTGACTTTAAAGAAAAGGAACGCTGCAACAACCCCTATTGTTTCATTTGTTGTAATTATAGATACAGGTCTTTTGTGCACACCAATCTCTAGCCAGTAGCCAGAGCCCTATTCCAAAATTAATTGAACACCTGCTCATGGTGAGAAAACATCCCCCTTTGATGTACAGGAGGAAGTCAATTTGTGGTCTGACTGATTGGCTGCATGAGTAAGAGAAAGAACATTGTTGCACACTAGGTTTGCCAACCGTCCCTTCATTGTACCTTAATCGTGTCCCTTATTGAACTGAAGGGGTCAACTTTGTTCCTTATTTTTGGGAACACATCTTACAATTTCATACAGCTCCATAATAAAGGTTGTTAACCACTTAAACATTCTAGATTTGAGTTGTCTCTGTACTTGGACTGTTTCTTTCATTTTTCTTTTCCTGTCTATGCTACTGCAGTATCTCTTTGCCAAACACAGCCAATCTACAAGTTCACAATGCGTTGTGAGCATGTAGATCTACTATTTTTGC
>NC_136792.1:33816918-33939418 GCF_951216825.1 Electrona antarctica | reverse complement strand
CTGGAATGACGATCAGCATCTACGGTAAATCCATGGGTCTCTCACTCTCAGCAGGAAACCCATGTGGATTCAGCCAGGTAGGGAATGAGGCCACAGGGCAAACCAAGGTGGGATGGTATCTGGTGAGTCTGACATCCGCATGTTGGCCTAGGAACACCTCGTTATCGATGTGGCCGGGGCAAGAGAAGTATGATAAGCAGTTGAAGACGAACGGAAGGACGAACAGATGGATGGAGCCTGCAATCAGCATGTCTCAAAGCTATCAAGAATGTTTTTTGTTTTGTTTAAAGAAAGTATATATCTAAATCCAGTAGAGCACTGAGAATTACCTCTTATTCCTGGATTTGCAAGCTTGCCAGTCTCAAGCAGAAAGTCATTAACAAAACAAAAGCTTTTTGCTTGTTCTTTAATCCCCAATATGATCACTCTGAATCCTTGTGCTAATGGCAATATTTTAGATAATTTGTTTTCCTACTTGTACAAATTAATCATCACTATGTGAGTAGCCTTGGGTACCCATGCGTAATTTCTTTTGTTATGCAACAGCGAGAGAGAGTGGAGTATAGTTTAGACTCAAGTGGACACTGCGGGGGAGACCGGTCGCCAGCGAAACACGCTGCCGTTAGTTTTTTGACATTTTAGTCACCTTTACAACAAGGTACAGTACAGCTTGTAAGGACCAATCATTTGTGGAATGAGCAACACAGCTAAACATGTGGGTAGTGTCCCCATAAGCAACTATATTTTGGAAACAAGTCCCCCCCCCCCTGATTGATTTTGTACTTATTTATATGTTCTCCTTGTGTTGCATTGCATTATGTTTTCATTTATTGTTATTCCTACTTACAGCACTTTGATCAACTCTGTTGTTTTTAAATGTGCTTTGTAAATATAGGTGGATTGGATTGGATTGGATGACTCTAAACAGCAATATCAATATCACAGCCCCGGTGACATATCTGTTCTCCTCTCTGTTCCCTACCTGTCCAGCAGATGTCATCATATCCTACGCTTCCCTATACTACCTGACCTGTCCTCATATTAAGACATCCCAACCTCTCTAGTGTGTTCTAGTCTAGTCCACAAACAGCGGGTTGGGACCCATGTTTTTATGGGTCCCGGTCACTGGTACATTTTGGAGGGGGGGAGGGGTGTGTGTCAAGATAATTTCATGAATAAAAATACCATGAATACAATACACTGACACTGACAATCATGCATATGGTGTCAGTGTTCATTTTGACAGAAACGTTTGTTACAGTTTAAGTCATTGTAGTTTACAGGTGTCCTGCTAGCCTGGTACAGTAGATACTGTTTTCCCTGTTCCTCTGCTAGAGTTGAAGCACTGTTATGCTGTGTGTGTGCGTGTGCGTGTGCGCGTGTGCGTGTGTGTGTGTGTGTGTGTGTGTGTATGTGTGTGTGTGTGTGTGTTCGTGCGTGCGTGCGTGCGTGCGTGCGTGCGTGTGTCTTCGCCCCTAGTTGTTTGTCTGTTCAGTAGTTTCATTATAGTTCCATCTCAGCTTATGTATAGCTGCCATCTGTGTTTGCCCTCATGCTAGCCCTGGTCCAGTGAGAGAGATCTCGCTAACGCACTGGAGCAGGGCTACCCTCATGCTTCCATGCCCCTGGACTCTTGGCTATTACCTGCTCCTCCGTTGGAATTTGTTTGCCACGTTGTACTTGCTACCCTGGTTTTGATATCGGCTTGCTTGATCCAGCATGAAGGTCATATCCCTGTTGTCGTAATGCAATTAATCTTGTTATATTTCAACCTTCTCCATCTCAGCTTCTTCTGCACTTGGGTCTTATCTATGCACATCATAAGTTATATAACACAGTAGAATGTGGGCGTGACATGGACCCAGGCGGGTGGATGCATTTATGTTGCACTCCATTCAGTCCTTCCAACAGACGATACGACTATCAGAGGTGGACAGGTGAGTACTCGACCCCAATACTTGAGTAAGAGTACAAACACAACCTGGTCAAATTTACTCCACTACAAGTAAGTAGTTCAGTCAAAATGTTAGAAAGTAAGAATAAAAAGGTACTTGCTTTTAAATGTACCTTACGTATTCAAGAGTACATGCTTTTAAAAATACTTAAAGTACAAAAGGTACATTTCTTATTTTCCAAATGAATGAATTGCTGTTTTTTTCCACAATTAATTTATAGCACCTTTAACTCGTGTTTCATAGAAGTAGGCCTAACTCTGAAACCACCTGCACTGCATACGCTGATGTTCTTACTTGTAGAACCACTACGTTATACATCTATAAAAGGAGTATAACAGGATTAGGGACGTCATCCGCCAGCTACGTACATGTCCGTACCTAAAGCTTTATATCAAATATGGACACCTCCGCCTCCGCCACTCCCAGCACCAGGATTTTTGCACATGGCCCCCATAGACCTCCGTTCAAAGTAAGATTTTCAATGCCTCATACCTCTGAAACTACGTTTGCTGTCCATGGTTTTTCTGATCCATCCGTGGTTCGGATGTCATTTGTGATTTTGTCTCGCATCGCTCCCGACATTATAACATTTCTGGCGAAAGGTAAACAGCGTGAGCTAATGCTAATGCAAGCCGATCGTTACAATGGCGGCCTCCAGGCTGAGAAACCGGAAATGAAATGGCCAAATATAGGCAAAGCTCTGGCACGGTTTGCCTACACTCTGCTGCCACCACGTGGAACAGAAATAATTAATTAGCTAACAAACCTCTCAGCCATGCACACTACACAAAATCAACACTGACCTTACTATACTATAGTCTCCATGATGACATTATTGCACACTCTTCAGACGAGAACACCTTCTATCGCCTCCATATGCCTCATGGGTGCTTCGTGTCCCCAGGCAGCTCAAAGACTGATGTAAATGCAGGAAATACAAAAAAAAGAAGAAATGCTGAGTAAGGCCAGTAGCCTAGTATATAGTTTGGACTCACAGAAGAACTTGTTATATATAACCCGAGTGAGTGAATATTTCTCATTTCTGAGTGATGGCGCGGATAATATCTATAGAGTAATTTATGACCTCCAAACAAATCATCTCAAATCACGCACGCACGCACGCACGCACACGCACGCACACACACACACACACACACACACACACACACACACACACACACACACACACACACACACACACCACACACACACACACACACACACACACACAGACAAACTGCACACACACACACACACACACACACACACACACACACCTGGGGCATGGATGATGTAGTGCTTGACAGCTGTAATCCGGGTTTGGCTATAAAACTCAGGGAATTTGCAGGAACTGGAGTGGAAGACCGAGGGACTTCACTTTGTGCCGGTGTGGCAGAAGAAGTGCCTCTTAAATAAGACTGTGATCTCTTTGTTCAATCATCGGAGGGAGACAAGTTGTGGTCCGGCTCCCCCTGTAGTCCCCCTGTAGTCCCCCTGTAGTCCCCCTGTCGTCCCCCTGTCGTCCCCCTGTCGTCCCCCTGTAGTCCCCCTGTAGTCCCCCTGTAGCGCTGGGGTTCAGCTGCAGCTCACTCAAATTGGCTCCGGCCACGAATGAAACAGGGTGCAATGTTGGACCACATCCAAGTGATCCAACAGCACCATGGCATGCATTGCACGCAAAGTCAGTGGTGGAAACAGAGAGCCGCCACGATTGTAACGCGTCATGGTTGTAACATGCACGTTATCTCTTGATTGGTCAACGCCATCATGACGCCATTGCGTCAGTATGTGTACAGAAACATGCTCTACATGCCCAGGAAGTTTGAAGTGTTTACCTTCATCCTACTGGGAATTATATGCGAAAAACTGGCTTTTCTCAAAAGGCGTAAACATTTACACCTGGAGTATCTGTGGGCTACAATTCTTTTCTTTGATGTTGGGGAGTAAAAATCCACATGGATGTCTTCATGCTTATGTTCTTCATTAGTTTGCATCGTGTTTAGACGCAATTCACGTTAATTCTGGTCTGTAAGCAACACCAAAGAACAACTTGCAAAAGTGGGTCAATTGTAACACACGCCATACCATTAAATACCATTATATGTCATATTTACATATTTGACATATTGGCCAATATTATGTTCAGGCAGCTGTCAATTACAGAGTGTATTCTAAATTAGTTTAGGAATCAAACGTTTTATTTACTTTGTTGTGTAATCAATGTATTTTCCCATTGAACTGACTCAAACGCCCAAACTGGTACACCCGATACTATTTAATAATTCCCTTATGTTTGATACATTTTATTATCACATCCATGGTATGAAAACAATGATAAGGAGTTGCTTCAATGAAATATAATTGCTTTAAGCTGAAAACGATATGTTTAATGGTGTTTTTTAGCGGTGTTACATTTATCGCGCATGCCGTTACAATTAATCCGATATGCGCAGCAAATGTAACACTGGAACAGCGTCCACTTTCGGTTTAATAACTCCCGACCTGTTTTATCAATTGAAAAACTTGAAGTGGTTTATGGTAGCAGACATGTGCAGGTCCGTTGCCTGAAAATATAACATATGAACGGATCTCTGAGTAAAAGAGTGAAACGTGCAAAGTGTTACAACCATGGCGGCTCTCCCCTACTCACATTTTTCACTTAAGTAAAGATATAAATGCCACAATGTAGAAATACTGTTACAATTAAAAGGGTATTCAAAATGTACTTGAGTAAAAGTACAAAAGTATTGCTTATATTGCAAAATATGCTTTAAGTACAAAAAGTTAAAGTACTCATTATGCAGAATGTCCTGTTTCACTAGGTATCATGACCCTCATTTATCAATGGAGGGTAAATTCTGCCTCAAATTCGAGTGTCGGTTTTGGAGTACACTCACGTCGGCACGGCATTCATAAAGTGATCTCAAACAGCTGATCCTTCCTTAATTTAAATAAATAGCTATAAAATGAATAAACACGTGTATTTAGTTAATTTGACTGGGTCTTCCAGGGCTCTGCTCCTTTTATCCCCCTCCTCTACACACCAAAACCCGTCTTTAGGGGTCATCAACATTCCGGCTTGTGATGGACATTCTTCAAACTAAATATTTGCCACGGACACACACAATGAGCGGTCAATAATATTACCATGAATACTAAGGCCTCACTCAGACCTTTACTGCACTGCATTGCTGTTGTTGTGTAGTGTCATGGCCGCCCCAATGCATTTCCAATGGAGGTCACATGGTTTGACACAACATTTGTGTTGTGTGAGGGGGAGGGGGCAGTCGAAACACAGCTGAAAGCCATACAACAGACCATGTGACCTCCATTGGAAATGCATTGGGGCGGCCATGACACTCACAACAGCAATGCAGTGCAGTAAAGGTCTGAGTGAGGCCTAAATGTGTACTAGTCCAGTAGACACGATTGAGAACACTGTTTTGGAGAGTGGTTAATCCTCATCCATTTGTAGGCTACTTCACACACACACACACACACACACACACACACACACACACACACACACACACACACACACACACACACACACACACACACACACACACACACACACATGTGAAACATGTTTATATTACTCCTAAACATTTTGCCAAACATCACACACACTCCTATCCTCCTGGTGGAGACCTGTGCCCAGAAGGGCACTTTTTCTAGTTATTATAGAGGGTATGCGTGTGATATCATCGTACCTAGAAGTTATGCGGGAACGCCCACTGAGTGACAAAAAACTACTTTCTGGCCTTGACAGCCCATTCATCCAAACAGAAAAGTCCTTTCACCAACATTGCAGCTGCACGAAAAGCTTGAATTATCCTCTTTCTATCTGCAAAGTTTTTGTTCCATAAAAATCCACCATAGAAACGTTATGAGCTAATTTCTGTCAAGAAATGCCCTGTATTTGATTATTTTTCTAAGTGTCAGCGTTTGGAAGTGCTTGTTTTCAATAACACAACATTTCGCTGCCTCCTGCATTATGAGCACTTCCAAACTCCAACACTCCATGCTGCTCAATGTTTTGCCACTCAGTCTAGATGAGGGGGGCATGTCCTGTTGGGAAAATCATGCATGTGCATACTCTCTATAGTTGCTGTTGTTTTTGAGTGGTGTAAACCACTCCTACAACTGGCTTTGTTAGTTTACGTGTCTGTCTGTCTTTCTGTGCCAAGAAAATGAGCATGGTTGCTATGGTCATCCAGTTCACACGGGGTGTGATTTCATTACGTCAGACATTACGTCAGACCACATGCTGATCAGTCTATATAAGACCTTACACCACTCAGTTCACACGGGTGTGATTTTTTCAAACTTACAACGCATCCCCAGACTATAAAGTGACATTATATCATATGACATAATTTTAACTTCCAAATATGAGTTATTAAAATGAAAGTTTTAGAAAGTAAAATATTAACATAAGGCTATAAAAATGGGGATTTGATTCCAGTGACGTGTACGTGTTCCTCAGCTCTCAGCCTTGTTTATTGTTAATTTCATCGACTAAAACTATTACGTAAAATGTTTGTCAACTAACTTTTTTCACTAATGAAAACTAAAGCTACCGTATGAAGACTAAAACTAAGACAATACGTGTCGCACTATGGCGCATTTTGAGCTTGTAGATCGGCTATTTTCAGAGTGCAACCAAGTTTAAAATCAGCCATTATGACGCCATCAACGCCCACCAAATTATATTTTTGTCATTACGCGCGCGCGCGCACACACACACACACACACGCATCTCCGGAGCCAAGTTGCCCTTTGCCCTGCATGGCAGGTCATGAGCCCCCTCCAGTGGTTCCTTCATATCCTTCATCATTGTTTTAGGCCTGGCTGCATGCAGGTCATTCCATTTGGACAAATATACACAAAATAACAGAAGAGAGGGAAAAAAAGCAAACTGGAAAGGATAGAATAGATAATTTAGACAGATTTGTCTAAATTAGACTTAAATAAGATTTGTCTTGCTCTGTGGTGACTGGTGAGACATTAGAAAACAGGGGGGGGGGGAAGTAATATTGTAAGACATTTCCGGAACAAGCACAAACCATTTGCTGAAAAGAGAAACATGATTCCTGAACTGCCACAGAGACATTTTAAGAATTGGATCACATCTCCAAACTCCAAATAGTGCTGTTAGTTTAGCGGCAGCTCAGGACATAGTACAGTGAGGAAAGCTATCACCAGATGGTGAAGAAAATCATTTTAATATTGGATATTTATACACACACACACACACACACACACACACACACACACACACACACACACACACACACACACACACACACACACACACACACACACACACAGTAAATTCTCTCTCTCTCTCTCTCTCTCTCTCTCTCTCTCTCTCTCTCTCTCTCTCTCTCTCTCTCTCGGGCATTCTTTCTCCATCCTCCTCCCCTATTGTCTCTGCACACACTTTACGCACACTATACACACACATAGGCATAGCCTATACACAGAATACACTGTAATTGTTGCTCTTCTCATGGGCCAGAGAGAAAGCCAGGAAAAACCAGAGGGAGTAAAAATATATTATTCAATCTCTATTCTCATCCATCTCTCTATATTCCCACGACTCCACTGAAAGTGTTTTCCTATTGGCAAATGTGGCAAGGCTTCGGTAATAAATCATGAGCAAACGCTGTGGCCTCCAGCTCGGGCTGACATAATTCCCGACAATTGGATTTCTCTCTCCGCGCATACGTTATCGTGGCTGGCAGGAGCACCGGGAACAACAGAGGTTCGACTCTGAGTGATCTCCGCAAAAAAAAAAGAAGTGCAACCTTAACAGATAAACAAAACTCTTGGACTAGCTATCCCCTCTGTCAGCTATACCTGCCTGAGCACATAATTCGACATAGCAATAGGTTTATTTAGTAGTATTAAATACTGCATAGCAGTGAAATGTTGATGTGACATGCACCGACTGTGCTAGCAATATATTAGAACAACCAAAAGTATTTTATCTTGTCATTCAGGCTTTGCTGTATACAGTACGTATTACTCCCTTCAGCACAATTATAAGATAATTAAACATTAGGGAGATATTACACGTAGCTCACAAGCTATGTGTGATTTATGGTGAATCCCTCATGCATCCATTGTTGATAAGTATTTTTCTTTAAAGGTATATTCAGTGATTTCGCTTCATTCAAATATCACTTATTTTTTCTTTTTATTTGGATAATCCTCCCTACTATAGAGTGTGCTGACCATATAAGGAGTTCCTCCCTGTCCCCAGTAAGCCCCTGGGGTCAAAAAACCCTAGTTTCAGTTTTGGTGGCGGGTGGCAAAGCCTTCATCCAATCAGGATGAGAGGGGCCTTCCTCCAATCATGTGTGGGGGCTGGCCTTGGTGCACATGCTGTTGCACTTCCCCCCACTGTAGAGTGTGTGCATGTGCACATTTTGTTACCGGGGCGGACTGGGTGGTTTTCCAAATCACCGAAATCACTGAATGCTCCTTTAAGGTAGGTAGGTCTGCACTGACGTTGGCCGTGGAATGAGTTGGATAGAGTCTCCTGCCGACAACTTATCGTCGGCACGGCGCTATCGACGTGTCGGGACCTGGTCAGAACTTCTAGTGAATCTAGATGGACGTCGTTCGCCAACCGGACTTCTTTGGTTGGGGCTAAGCCCGTCGTTACCCCTGGGCTGGGTTTTGTTTTGGTGCAGATACCAGACTCCGGTGATGCCAGATTCTTTGAGTGAAACAAGCGACCAGGTCTATGAAAACAAGCCCAAAAGAAGCGACCGCTTTCACCACTTGAGCCCTATTACATCAGCTATTTTCAAAAATGATCTTGAAAGCTAGCCCAAACGCAACTAACTACACTTCAGAAATAAGCCCAAACAAAAGCAACCCGCAATGTCCTAAAGCCCACAATCGCTTACCTGGCAACCTGCAAACCAGTGCTGCAGGCATACGCAAAAAACAATGTTTCATCGGCAGACTGGTTTGTGCTGAAGTAAATACTAGTTTGTTGTAATCTGTTGGAGTTCAAAAGGGGTTGGAGTTGGAAACAGTCTCTTTGGTGGAGAGACACCTTAAGAGGCCTTCATGAGGCCATGCAGTAGTAAGTGTGAAAACACTTGTATTCAGAAACTACGGTAGATTGACTGGGCAAAAACTGTATTTTGTTTTATACCGTCTATCACCCCAGAAATAGTATTTGTGTTAGGCTACTACAAGTTTTTAAAAGTGTGTAATTTTTCAATCCCTCAATCCCTCTTTCAGTATAGAATACATTTAGTAGCCTATAGCTAAATGAATTGATGGATTCGTCCCTCATTCAAACTGGAACACCCATTAATAAAGGATGGCTATCATCACTGTCGGGTTGGAAACCTTGTATGTCCAAAACCGTAACTTTTCAGGAAATTTAACAAAATCATTGAGACATAGTGAAAATAGCAGATCTACAGTATACAAGCTCACACTGTGTCATGATGCAATGCGTAATTTGGAGATACGAGGTTTCTGCCCGACAGGGATGATAATACTAATTTATCTGTGGGCAAAAAATGACAAACCATGCAAATAGCCACATGTTGCATATTTGCAGACACTTCGGCCTTTACAAACACAGCCCGTGAAAGACTGGAGCATACATGAAAACTGGCTTTGCAACCAAGATTGAACAGTGTCATCTGCCTGCTCTGTCCAGCGAATGTGGAGTGTTCAGTGAGAGAGGCCAGGAAACAAACATGCAGATTAGGCGAGAGAAATTGGATTTGCACTGCACACAAAGGCATCCGGCAAACATGATGCGATGGGCTTCCCAGAACAGAGTTGGATACCACAAGGCTGTGTATGTGTGTCTGTGTGTGTGCGTGCGTGTGTGTGTGTGTGTGTGTGTGTGTGTGTGTGTGTGTGTGTGTGTGTGTGTGTGTGTGTGTGTGTGTGTGTGCGTGCGTGCGTGCGTGCGTGCGTGCGTGCGTGCGTGCGTGACGCGCGTGCAAGTAAAGTAGCGTTTCAGAGAAAGACATTTTGTCCTGGTCCTTACAAGATAAATGAATGTTTAATTGTTAGAAATTATTTTTAGAGATAGGATTACAATTCTGAAAGGATTCAGGTTGGGGTTAGGATCAGCATTAGACATTTAAAGGCTATGTTTACGGGCTAGGTCAAGGTTAAGTCTAAATAGCTGATCTACAAGCTCACAACTTTGCAGCTTGTATTTTTGGCTTCAGTGTAAAAAATCGTCCCAAAATTGTAAAAAGGTATTATTAATTATTCTAAAAAATGTTGATGTCCTCACACATAGGCTATAGTAATACAACCGGGTGTGTGTGTGTGTGTGTGTGTGTGTGTGTGTGCGTGCGTGCGTGCGTGCGTGCGTGCGTGTGTGCGTGCGGGAGGGAGGGAGAGAGGGAGAGAGAGAGAGAGAGAGAGAGAGAGATATGGTATCAGGATAAGAGCCAAGAGGATTCATCAGAGTCAGCTAGCGATCCAGAGGACAGCAGAGTGCTGGCCCATCATTATAGCCCCAAAACCTGGAATGGATTTCATGAGAGGATGCTGTCACATGCAGCTCGGCCCTGGCTGTGAATCCATTTTTCACATTCTGTGTTCATTTGGAGAATGACACCATACCTTTTTTTTGTTTCACTGTAGCCTACGGCACTCATGCACAGAGGGTAAATACTTAACCCGTTAAAACCGGGACAGCGTCTGTGTCCTTAGGATTTAGAACAGTGGTTCTCCAAAGGAGCAGATGTACAAGCTTGCAGCGTGGCACAAGGTGACGTGCTGCTGTGCATCTGCTATTTGTGAAGATCTTGGAGAAATCTTGAAAGTGCTTTTGTATAATTTAGCATTTTCTTTTAACACAAATCATCCCTTCTTGGGTTCCCTGGCACAACACATTTTCAGATGGCCAAATACATAATCAATTTGGGGGTCACAACAATGTGACAACAGGCCACAACAATGTTTGAGAACTACTGATTCAGAAGGTATTTGTAGAATCGGCCTCATGTCTTAATGGGTTAAACACGCACAATAACAACAAACTGAAAATGCTCTGTGGCCCCTTTGTTCAAGTGTACCCTCTTAAAATGTAACCTCTCATGGTGTAAAGTACTGACACGCTCTATAAAAGCGTGCATCTTTCTGACGCTAATAGGCCACTTCTGGGTGCTAAAGCAGACGGGGGAGGAGAAGGGCATCAGAGTGTGACTACATAATGAGTTTGCTAATCATAACATTGTCAGGTTAGCAGTGGGAAAGAGTGTACTTATATGTGGGGCCATAGCCTGGGCCTCTAACCTGAGTGTAGAATAAGGACTACAACCTACCTTACCAGGCAGCGCTAGCTCAATATGTTAGCCAGGATGTAGCGTCCTGGGTAGTTAGTTAGAATTTCAATGGGAGGGACATTTCCTATGTATATTCCCCTGGGCGCAAGAAGTGTGTTTATTGAGTTGTTTATTTAATTATTTGAATATGGGAATACGTTGGGGGATTGTTGTGGGACTTTATGTGTTGTGTCATAGTGTTCATTTGGTGATTTGTTGATATACAGTATGTGTGTTTTTGATATATGTGATGTTTGTTTCTGCTGATCACCCCTGGCCCTTTCCCATTGGCGTCAAGTTGGTTTGTGTGGTGTGATGTGCCACAATAAAGACTGAATTCTGTGAACAATCGTTGGCATGGTTTGTTCTTCGTGTGAGCAAAGCTTGGGTCGCAATACTATATAAACAAAGATCGCTGCCAATATCCATAGTTTTTTGCTCTCTGCATGTAATGATGGTGGTGGTGGTGGTGGAAAGCTGTGCGGCAAGTTGTGTGACTTGCCGTGTTAAGGGCCCTGTAAGGCAAGGCATTTCAGAATCTGTGGTTCGTTGGCAGTACTATAATTAAGTAACATTTTGAGGTGCATTGTTTTACTTGCGTATTTAAATTGTTTATACTTAATACAACATGTAAGCTTTAGTTACTATAGTAATTTGTGCACACTTAGAAAACATGCATAAACTACTTCAGCTCCATTTTATACTTCATCTATTTGAAAACAGCCAATCTACTCTATAAGCGTCGCAAATTTGCAACTCGTTGTGAACTTGAAAATCCACTATTTTCCAACAGGTTTGACAACTAAATTGTAGTACTTTTTACTTATTTTGATGCAAATACTTTTGTACTTTTAAGTAGAATCAGTAATATCTTGAATTCAGGGCTTTCACGCACGCACGCACGCACGCACGCACGCACGCACGCACGCACGCACGCACGCACGCACGCACGCACGCACGCACGCACGCACACACACACACACACACACACACACACACACACACACACACACACACACACACACACACACACACACACACACACACACACACACAGCTGGAAGAAGTACACATGTACTTCTTCCACAGCTGGTCGCTGGGAATGTGAAGCAGGGGTATAGTAAAAAGCACTCATGCACACTTGGGCGAACGCAAGACGGCCCTCAGTGAAATCGATGTCATTCGTTTGAAACCCCATGCCTCTGTGTGGACATAATTTCACACAGTGACCAACATCATAACACTGGCCCTGGCCATTATAGTTCCATTACAAGAGGAACAACACTGCAGTAATGATGTATTTTTCACTGCTGTACACACACCAGCTTACTTTCATGGGCACTTAACTGTGTAACCTTGTTTACCCAGAATCCCTGTGGAGCTGGAGGTTGGGAGGTTGGGAGCGGATCGATTGGGAGTGCAGGTGTGGGCGGATGTGGGTGGTTTGTGGGACGCCACGCCATTGAAATAAATACCTCTTGGCACACTGATTTTATGGATTGCAGCTTATTCTGGGCGCACCGCACGTGCCCTTTATAAAATTAGTATAGATGTACTATCACCGCCTGGTCACTTGTGTCTTCGCGGTTATTGTCTTGCAGTCCCCTGATTGGTTGAGCATGACCACTTGTCAGTAGGTCTATGTTTAAATGTTTAAATTACACACACAGTGGTGGAAACTAACTAAGTACATTTCATCAAGTTCCAATTGGACCCTTACAGGTCCATTTGGAAGTTAACGGGGCCTTTGAAATGAAAAAAGGAAAGTTTGAGAACCACTGCTCTAAGATATTTCCATGCAATATTTGTGTAATATATCATCATCATTAATGCATGTGAAGGGGCACAATCATGGATCTTCATCTCAAGGAAGTTTATATCAAATTGTAGATGAAAATGATGAGGTCATAGAGAATATCTTGCATTCGTTCATCAGTTCTTTCAGAAAGAAAAGGGGCGGCCATAGCTGAGTGGGCAGAGAGGCCGTCTGGCAATCAGAAGGTCACTGCCATGGTTGACTCGCGGCCCGCCCAGTTAATACCTGTCCAAGTGTCCCTGAGTAAGCTACCGAGCTCCCCTCCGAGTGCTCATCAAGAAACTGAATTATTAAGGTCTACAAATCAAAAGTTCTGGGAGAAAGAAAAGTGATTATGGGTTAACTTCAACAAATCAGGCACTTTGTTTCTCAACATTTTCGATAGATTGATGCACAGTAGGTTAACCAAAGCAGGAAACAGTGGGACCACTAATTATTGGTCAAATTAATTAACTGCAATGCGTTTGGTGAATAACAGCATTGCATTCCTTCAATGGGGTTTAGGTTGTCACAATCATGACATTTTTGTTGACGATTTATTGTCAGTCAAATAATCGTGATTAATGAATTATTTGTTTTTGGTATTGAACTTTGTAAGTCTTATGAGCGGGTGGGTGTCATAAATGTCTGGATGTGACGTAATGCACCGATGGGCGCTGCTATGGTATTATGTTAAGGCTGCATATTTACTATTCTATATTATAGAAAACAAATATTTTTGGTTGTCTTTTGGGTTTTACAAAAACAAAAATTACACAGGGCAAATATGACAAATAACTTACACAAGACATAATACTGAAAAATAAATTACTTACAGTGACCTGTTGAAGTGTCCCTGACCAAGACACTTAACGCCTAACTGGCCCTAAACTAGAGCACTCATCATGAAACTGAATTTCCCCAGAGGGATTAATACGGTTTTCAAATCAAAAGCACTTGGAGAAATATTATGTGATTATTATGAGTGAACACTTTTTTTTAACCTTTATTTATCCAGGGGGAGTTGGCTGAGCAAGAGTGCTCTTTGTCAGCAACGCCCTGCTTCACACTCACACTAAAAGGTGGGAACTACCCAGTATGCTCTCGGGCAGATGTGATGTGAGACGGCAGGGCTGTCGATCAGAGGTGCTAGTGAGCAATGCGGGTGCCCCCCAGGGCAGTGCTGTCACCCTTCTCCCTGTTCACCCTCTACACAGTGGTTCTCAACCTGTGGGGTCCCTCAAGGCCTATTCATAGTCTGGTTTTTCGGTGGTGAGGTGACCACCGCTCCGGTGGTGAGCTGACCACCGGAGCTGAAATAACGTTGAGCGGTGGTGAGTATAAAAACAGAGAGAAGGGCTGGAGTGGTGTCGGTGGTTTGCTCTTCACCGCGGCTCGTGACGTCATGTTGTAGTTCGGTGGTCACCTAACCACCGAAAATCCAGACTATGTATGAGCCTTCACAAGTCACAACCCAAGAATGCTGCCTGGACTAAAAAGCACTGAAAAGTTTTTTTTGGTAGGGTATACTAAGGCCCCTCTACTTTTTTGCAAGTAGAAATATATCCGGGTCTTGCAGGGTTAAAGGTGTAGGGAAACGGAAATGGTGGGCATTTTATTTTGAAGTTTCAGCCGGTTTAAACATGAAACGCTGGCTCTGAAGTTTCTGAACCAATCAGAGTGTTGCATCCCTTCAGATGATGGGACGGTAGCTAGGGACGGTAGCTATGCTACACGCAGGACGCATGGAGTGTTTGTTTACAAGTCAGATAGTCGGCCAGCTGTACCAGTTTGAGTTTACTGATATGTGGCTTATTTCTACCCTATAATGTTTTCAGATACATAGTTTAGCGTGATGATTAAGTTGAAACCGAGTAATACACTGTCTGGATGTTATCTTGAATGGAAATAAAAATGGAGGATTTCTGTAATCAGTAGCAGCTGTGTTGGACAGTGTTGGACGGACGTGCAGATATGGGGAATAAAACGGGTGAGCTTCATTTTTATTGGCTTTTATCGATATGGGCCTCGACGCGTCATCACGCAGTACGTTTTCGTGTTCAGGAAGTAATTAAAATTCGATTTTATGGACTTTTGATATAAAAATACACAAAAATGAAAATGTACCAATTCTTTGGCATCCATTGTTAGGTATGCTCATATGATGACCACGGATGTGGTCTAAAAGTGTGAAAAACATATTTTTCATTATACTACGCCTTTAAGGAAACAAAATCAGCTGAGTTTGGCTTTGTTGCAATTAGTGTGAGGTTGACCCCCATTCTTGCATATACTGCCTGCACTACTGGAGCAGTTTGGGGGTTAAGGGACTTGCTCATACAGTAAGCCAGTAAGGGCACTTCAGCAGAGTTGGGGGAGGTGTACAGTAAGTGGGGGCCATTCACCAGTGTTGTTTTTGGCAGCAAATTTAGATTTTAGTTTTAGTCGTAGTCTCTTCAATAGTTTTCATTTAGTCACATTTTAGTCACCTGGAATGTTTTAGTGTTAGTCTAGTTTTAGTCGACTAAATATCATAAGATTTTAGTCGACTAAATCTACAGTTGATTTAGTCGACTAAAATGTATTTTGGTGGGCCTTGATGCCATCGTAATGACTGATTTTACACTTGCTGAAAATAGCCGATCTACAAGCTCACAACGAACATTTTTCGTCTTAGTTTTAGTCGACGAAATCAACACTGCCATTCACTTCCCCACCTAGATTTCTCCTGGGTATCAAACCGGGAACCTTTAGGACACAAACGCACTCCTCTGACCTATAGACAACCACTTACACCTCAGTTCGTTTGGGTTTTCTCAACGTCGGTTAACCGAAGTAGGAAACAGTGAAACCACAAATTGTTGGGTCAAATGAATCAACTGCAACGCTATGGTCAATAACAACGTTGCATTCCCTCAATGTGGTTAAGGTTGTCACGATCATTACATTTTAGTTGATGATTAATTTTCATACAAATACTTGCCATTAATAATTTAATTGCTTTTTTTTTGGCATTGAACGTTCAAATATATAAATACAAATTATGTTTCTGTTAGGGCTGTCATGATCATACAATGTTTGTTGACGATTAATTGTGATTAATTATTTCATTGTTTTTGGCATTGAACATGGGAACATAACTACAAATTGTACAAAACCTTGCACAGGCTGCAGGTATGACAAGTGTTCACACAGACAGCAAAGATAAAGGCTGCCATTAATTTTCTTTTTTGTCATTAAAGTATTTCTTAATTTCTTGCCATACATTTTCAATGGATTTGGATTTTATTTGACGTCATGCAGGAAAAATAAGTTATAGTATAGTGTTCATCAAGGAAGTGTCAAGGATATAAACACAATAAAGTATTTTAACTTTTTCATTGTGGTCCTTGAACATGGAAGCAAGCGATATGAATATGCAAACATACATCCAGCGTTTGTAGATGCTACAAAGAAGTTGAGCTGGTTTCAACTTCAGCAACAAATACACATAGCTACAAATATGCTGTGTATAGCTTTGTATCTTTTGTATCAGACTCAGAATTAAGAATCAAACAATGCACTCCCTCAGTGAACCACACCCCTCCTTTTTCGATAAATAGGCCTATATATTTTGCTGACTTTGTATTGTATAGTTTTGCAATTCAAATTATTGGAATCATTTTGCAATGCAAATAATCGATTGTATCAATCATAATACTATACTTGTGCGTTGAATTTAAAACATTTAAGAAGAAAAAATAAAAAGAGTGGTTTAATTACTTTTCCAAAGAATATCGCTACACTTGGTCTATGTGTGTATTCTCTGTGTTCATGTCAAGGTGCAGGTTTGTCCATATTTGTTCAAATATAATGTCCATGTGTTTGCCAGAGAATCACCGTTTACTTATTTATATCCATATTCATATTTTTTTTGTCCCTCAAAAAGCTGCACTATCCACATGTTTCACACAGATTTAATTGCATTGCTAATTAGTTATTGATTTTAAATCATTGCATCGTATCGTATTGCCATAATGATCCAATGTTGTCCATGTATCATAAACCATGTATCGTGATACGTAATGTATCGCTGTTAAAAAGTATCGTTACACAATGCACCTCATTGGAAAAAAGCCCCCCTGGAACTTTTTGTGTTATCCATTTATCATAGATTTTTTCTTGAACTCAACTAAGTATAGAGTTTAAGAAAGCTGACCATTTGGACTGTTCAACCCCCCCGTCTCCCGAGATATAGGAAGTGGAAAACAAACTTTGAGTGCTTTAAATTTAGTGTCACTTTATATTTACATTCTGTGATCACAGCTGGACAGTGTTGCCTCTTGGCAACACGCTCATCTATTGTAACACTTCCATCTAACTTTGAAACGGAACTGATTGTTGTCGTACTCGCTTTACTTTGTTTTCATTAATTTGTTCTGTTCTGCATCACAACCCAAAACAAACAGTTTATGGTTTGCTGTACCTTCGAACAAGGTGCATATCTGCCAATCAAAGAACAATGTGATTTTGTGTTCCATGGTATTTCGTCTTTCTTCTTATTACGGTAAATAACAAGATTCAGTGTGCTGCATAGTGTCCAGATTTAAATGTTTTAAAATTGTATTTATTTTTGCCTATATTGATAAATATACAGTAGCCTATAGGTTGACAGGAAACGGGGAGAGAGATGCAAGGTATACTAAATGGAGGTAAGGTCACCAACGTCATTTTCGCTATCACGCAATTCCAGACGGCAGATTCGTGGCACCCGAAAGTTCGGCAGAATGCACTGGAGTCAATGAGAGCTCAGTGACCAGCTCATGAACAAACACTATAATAAAAGAAAGAAACACAAGAAACATGGAAGACTAAACTTGAGAAAGAGACCATGGAATTGTGACAGGGTCTGTTTTTTATAGTGGGGGGCAGGTAAGGGTTCTTGAAGACTCATACACAGAGTTGGCGGTGCCCAGATTTGAACCCATGACCTTGTGTTGCAAAGGCAAGAGCTCTACCTACTGAGCTAACAAGCAAAATCATTCAGTGTTTTTGTAGCAAGTTGCTCAAGGATAACTAAAGGTGGGTATAAAGATTTATGAATTGACTGCGTATAAACCAGAAAATATACCAGATTCGGATGAGGAGCTCAATGAGTGAAAACCAATGAAATGAGTCTGAAACAGGGATTAAGGTTAACTGAAAAAATATTATTAAACTTCAGAGAAAATAAACAGCTTTGAACAATCATGAAAAACAAACAAATGGGGCCCACTTTAAGTTGTTGACTTGAAAAGTCCCAGTTCAGTTCCTATTGATGATATTCACACGGCTGCCATATTGCCAGCAAGGTGATACCTAGGTGACACTTCCCATAGGGAGCCCATTCATCCAAACAGAAAAGTCCTCTCTAATTATATTAAACACCGTCAAAATCACCAACATTGCAGCTGTACGGAAAGGTTGAATTATCCTCTTTCAATCTGAATGTTTTGCTTAATAAAAATCCACCAGACATTTTATGAGCTACTTCCTTGCAGATGATTATTTTCTAAGTATCACAGTATGGAAGCGCTCGTTATCAGTAAAGCAACCTCCTGCTGCTTCCTGCATTATGTGCACATACAAAACAGGTGGTACGCATCGGCCGTTGAGTGATTGTCAACGAGCACTTCCAAACTCCAGCACTTAGAAAAAAATCTGCAAGGAATTTATTGACACGAAGTAGCTCATACAATGTCTACGGTGGATTTTTATGAAACAAACACTTTACAGATTGAAAGAGGATAATTCAAGCTTACCCTACAGCTGCAATGTTGGTGATTTTGATGTTGTTTAATATAATTAGAGGACTTTTCTGTTTGGATGAATGGGCTGTCTATGGGAAGTGTCACCTGGGTATCACCTTGCTGGCAAGATGGCTGCGGTCTTTACTTTGTTTTCATTAAACGAAATGGTAAATGGTGCATTTATATAGCGCCTTTATCCAAGGCGCTTTACATAGATTTACATAGATGAATGGGTGAATTACATTCACCCATTCACACACACATTCATACACCGATTGCGGCAGAGGCCATGCAAGGTACCAACCAGCACATCGGGAGCAATTTGGGGTTCAGTGTCTTGCCCAAGGACACTTCGACATGTAGACAGGAGGAGCCGGGATTCGAACCGCCGACCCATGGATCATTGGACGACCTGCTCTACCTCTTGAGCCACAGTCTCCCTGGGTGAAGGGGGGTTCAGAGTTCCGGGTCGGCTCGCCAGGTCTGGGTACCATCCGGTACCAGAACCATTCATGCAAGGGAATCCTTTCAGGACACAAAAAACCTGAACTGAAAGGCCAGGTGTCCAAATCAGTCTTTGTTTCAAAATCACTGTTGTACAACATCAAATAATCTATCAATTCATGAGTAAAGAACCTGATTTGATCAGGATCAAGTTCTTTATACATGTTTCTCACTAAACAAATCAGTTTCTAGCATTGTTACGGCCCTTTAAACTTGGCTCAACCAAGGGCTAACATAAAAGGACACAAAGTCAGATCAAAAGTTTACAAAGATATTACACATTTATTTAAAATCCTGCATTGCAAAACAGGGACTGATGGATAAGAATACTTACGACCAGCCCATCTGAAACTTAACTAATAACAGCAACAAAAAGGGAACACAACTTCAGTTTGGGTGTTTGAGCCAGAACTCTCAGGTGATTGACAGGTGAGGCACTTTAGACCAGCAGAGGTCAGCAAAGCCACAGGCACTACAACAGAACAAAGTAAAGACAAAATTTCACAAAACGGCAATTTTCATTGGCTCATAAAACCTTCATTTTTTCACTTAAAAAAACGTACTATACTTTCCCATGTCCGTATAGGTCCAAAGTCGTGCATTTTGATCAAAGATCCTGGGAGGAGATGCATTTTAATTGATTTTCATATAATTCAAAATGGCGGGTGATCTAGAGGTCAGAGGTCAAAAGTAACAGCACGGAACTTGTTAGGCATGAGGAGACGCATATGTGTGTCGAGGTTTCATTGCCGACGGTCAAACGGTTCATGAGCTATGCCTGGTCAAAGTTTGCATTTTCAATATAGCGCCACCCTTTGGCCAATGGTTGTGGGCTTCGCATCCTCACCGTTTGGCATGGCCCTCTACCATATCTCCAAATTTCGCGAAAACCGACTGCACGGTTCAGCCAGAACTGCTATTTTTGGCGGAAGAAAATAAATAGCAATTCCAGAAAAGGACCAAGTCCTTTCAGGACTTCTTGGTCCTTTAATAATATAAATAACCTAATAATAACAATAATTATATTTTTATATTATTGTTGCTTGCTCAGGGACACACTGCTGAGGCCTGGGACCGAACCTGAGACCTTCGGCTTCCCAGGAGGGATCTCTAATCATTCAATGTCCCCCCGGAGTATAAGAGACACTGGGCTGGCGCTCAAGTGGTTAAACCGTATTTTGACGTATGACGAATAGCAAATATAGCCGATGTAGGCTAGTTCTCCAAAATGTTCACCTGTAATGAAATGCCCAAAATAGGATGGTTAATAAAGGAATAAATGATAAATTAATAAAATATAATTACAGTTAAAATTTGTCCAATCAAGCACTTTTGGCCATTGCTAATGAGATGCCACAGTGATTCATATTCCTTTGATCTTGCCTGTTTTCCCATTAGTTATATTTGGTACGGCTCTGTGCATCGGGCATGCAGGCATTGCATTGTGTTTCATATTTGCCGTAGGCTACCAAAAATAATTGTGTCCACTTGACCTTAGCAAAGTTCTCAGCTGCATCCTGCAGTCCCAACCCCCCCCCCCCCCCCCCCCCATATAAAATACAAAAGCATTGGCGAGGATGTAGCACACACGTTGTGAGCTTGCGATCAGCTTTTTAAAGTCCTTTAAAGCTGCACTACTGTATGTAACTTAATTCCTCTTCTACCCTGGATTTGAACACGGTTTCCTGCACAAGTGCTGACATTTTTACCATTGAGCTAATAGAGCCTGCCTGCTTGCTCAGGGGATGAATTGAATCTTGACCATCAGGTCAACATTTGTATCAGATCATGGCCCTCATTTATCAACCGTGCGTACGCCAAAATATGGGTGTACGCCGAAATTACCGCAATTTTCGGCATTTACGATTTGCGCCAAAGATTGAAAATGATCTTGTGCCAAGACAAAACTCACGTCTGGTCGGGAGCTGTCGTACGCTTTGTCCTCACCTGTTTTTCTGTCGTAGAACAGCGGAGCAGCATTGTTTGACCAGCTGAGAGGCTGTCACAGGCATCTAAACATATGTATTCACTCCTAAAATGTTTATATAAAACTGTATAGGTATATATGGGCTAAATACATATAAGATGTGTCTTTGTGTCATATGAAATTAGTAGGAGATTTCCAACTTTACAAGTAATTAAAATCGCGCAATTAAAAACAATGTTGCAAGTTAGATGCTTAAGCCATTTAAACAGTGTTTTGCATGAGCGCATACATGCGAGGATTTGGGCTGTCTGTGCTGAAATATTTCCATGACGGGACGTTGGAGAGTACTATAGGCTAGTGCAGTGCTGCAGCTGCGGAGAGTCCCAACGTAGGTAGCCTACTGTAGCCTAATCTACAGCAGGCCGATGTCTTTCTGGAGTTACGGTATGTGCAATCTCCTCCTCGTTTAATAAACCCGACGCGTCGCTCGAATGCCAAATGTACCGTGCCAGCGCACGTGGGAACCGCATCGGAGATAAAGGTAGGCTACCCAGCCAGCCCACCACCACCAGTGCCCAGCCACTGCAGCGACTGCGAGGCAATCTAAATAGTCTGTCGAACGTGCGGTGCATGGTCAGTTGGTCACGGTCACGGACGGACCACAGTGATAGAGAGAGACAGACAGACAGGACAGGAGGAGCACCTATGCAAAACAGCAGCGTGTGTGTGCCTATTTGTTATTTAATTCATGGTTCACAGGTTCAGGTTTTCGTTCACCAATATATCTTGTTGTATATTAAATTAAAAAAGACTTTAATAATTTAATATACAACTAACAACACACAGTGACAGTTGCTTGCAAATTGCGATATGTGCGTGCGTGCGTGCGGTGAGGCAGGCAGCAAGGGAAGCGAAGCGAGAGGAGAAACAGACAGGGTAGGCCTTTATACAGCTTTATTTAATTCATACAGGTTTATTTATTTAAGATACAACAAGTTGCAAGTTGCCTTAGTTGCGTGTGCGTGCGTCTGTGTATGAGAGAGGGGGCAGCGAGGGAACCTTTTTTTTCTTCCTGTAACCATGGTTTCCAGGTCGTATGGCAGTTGTTCATGTCGCAAAAACGAGGGCGAGGCTTGATTTCATAGGGCGTGCCAGATTGATTTCAGCCGTCACATTTATCACTGCTAGGAATGAAATTAGGAAGAAACAGCTGTCTGCGATCACTTTGTAAATGCCGACCCGACGTGGGTGTACTACGAATCCTACACTCGAATTTGGGGCAGATTTTACACTCGATTGATAAATGAGGGACCATGTGTCTACTGTAGGTGAGACATGACCTTTAAGACCTAAAGGTCAAGGTCTTAAAAGTCTACCATTACATTATGGTTATTCATTAAAAAAAATACATAATGTATGTTTTTGCAATAATGATTACTTTTGCAAAGTAAAAATCTGCATGTCAAATAATTGCAGTGGAGTAAAACGTTGAGCTGGAGTGGAGCAGTGAGTAAACTAAAGTAAAAATTCCTCAAAATTGTAGTAAAAGCACAAGTAATTGCACTTAGTTAAGTTTTGTATGAAGAGAATATAATTATGCATTTGATATATTTACCCCTAGACAAGATGAAATTAAGCCATAACTCAAGTTCCTCAGAATCAGCAAATGATAACAATTACTGTTTCTTAGAATCCAAAAGCATTATTTTACAAAGACAGCTGTTCTCCTCCTGGGGGCAGAGACTGCAGCTTGTTTTTCCATTCTACAAGATAATTGCATTCACCTGACTTGGTCTACGTTAGTCCTCTATTACGATCAAATAAAAGCCTGCAGTACTGGGTCCCCTTGGATGCCACGTTCTCAGAGAAATAATGAAGTAGTCTTGTTCCTTGCAATTCAAACCAAAAGCCATCATCATCATCATCATTATCATCATCATCACTTCCCAAGCAGAATATTTTAAATTAACTGTTGGGGATGTTTTTTTTTGACAGAGGAGAGGAACATTACGACAGAAGACAGTAAGACACTTCTACTTCTACATCTCCACCTTAGCGATTCAGTTCATTCCTCCTCGTTTAATAAACCCGACGCGTCGCTCGAATGCCAAATGTACCGTGCCAGCGCACGTGGGAACCGCATCGGAGATAAAGGTAGGCTACCCAGCCAGCCCACCACCACCAGTGCCCAGCCACTGCAGCGACTGCGAGGCAATCTAAATAGTCTGTCGAACGTGCGGTGCATGGTCAGTTGGTCACGGTCACGGACGGACCACAGTGATAGAGAGAGACAGACAGACAGGACAGGAGGAGCACCTATGCAAAACAGCAGCGTGTGTGTGCCTATTTGTTATTTAATTCATGGTTCACAGGTTCAGGTTTTCGTTCACCAATATATCTTGTTGTATATTAAATTAAAAAAGACTTTAATAATTTAATATACAACTAACAACACACAGTGACAGTTGCTTGCAAATTGCGATATGTGCGTGCGTGCGTGCGGTGAGGCAGGCAGCAAGGGAAGCGAAGCGAGAGGAGAAACAGACAGGGTAGGCCTTTATACAGCTTTATTTAATTCATACAGGTTTATTTATTTAAGATACAACAAGTTGCAAGTTGCCTTAGTTGCGTGTGCGTGCGTCTGTGTATGAGAGAGGGGGCAGCGAGGGAACCTTTTTTTTCTTCCTGTAACCATGGTTTCCAGGTCGTATGGCAGTTGTTCATGTCGCAAAAACGAGGGCGAGGCTTGATTTCATAGGGCGTGCCAGATTGATTTCAGCCGTCACATTTATCACTGCTAGGAATGAAATTAGGAAGAAACAGCTGTCTGCGATCACTTTGTAAATGCCGACCCGACGTGGGTGTACTACGAATCCTACACTCGAATTTGGGGCAGATTTTACACTCGATTGATAAATGAGGGACCATGTGTCTACTGTAGGTGAGACATGACCTTTAAGACCTAAAGGTCAAGGTCTTAAAAGTCTACCATTACATTATGGTTATTCATTAAAAAAAATACATAATGTATGTTTTTGCAATAATGATTACTTTTGCAAAGTAAAAATCTGCATGTCAAATAATTGCAGTGGAGTAAAACGTTGAGCTGGAGTGGAGCAGTGAGTAAACTAAAGTAAAAATTCCTCAAAATTGTAGTAAAAGCACAAGTAATTGCACTTAGTTAAGTTTTGTATGAAGAGAATATAATTATGCATTTGATATATTTACCCCTAGACAAGATGAAATTAAGCCATAACTCAAGTTCCTCAGAATCAGCAAATGATAACAATTACTGTTTCTTAGAATCCAAAAGCATTATTTTACAAAGACAGCTGTTCTCCTCCTGGGGGCAGAGACTGCAGCTTGTTTTTCCATTCTACAAGATAATTGCATTCACCTGACTTGGTCTACGTTAGTCCTCTATTACGATCAAATAAAAGCCTGCAGTACTGGGTCCCCTTGGATGCCACGTTCTCAGAGAAATAATGAAGTAGTCTTGTTCCTTGCAATTCAAACCAAAAGCCATCATCATCATCATCATTATCATCATCATCACTTCCCAAGCAGAATATTTTAAATTAACTGTTGGGGATGTTTTTTTTTGACAGAGGAGAGGAACATTACGACAGAAGACAGTAAGACACTTCTACTTCTACATCTCCACCTTAGCGATTCAGTTCATTCCAAATTAATTGGTCGAAATGTATCATAGCGCTGAGGAGAAGGAAGGAAGAAATGATGAAAGCCAAATGTAAAATTCTAAATTTAAAAAGGTGCCAAACAATATTTATTATTAGTATTATATTTTACAAAACATTTCTTCCAAACTATGTTGATACGATTATGCTAGTTATTCTCCTGTATTAGATTGTCTACTGAGCAATCTTCGTTCCTACTCTCACCTATGGTCATGAAGTGTGACTGTGTGAGTCATGACCGATACAATCGGCTAAAATGTTTTTTCTCGGACTGGTGGCTGCTGGCATCTCCCTTCGAGATAGGGTGAGAAGTTCAGTCACACGGGAGAGACTCGGAGTAGAGTCGCTGCTTCTTTGCTCTGAAAGGAGCCAGCTTATGGTCCGTGGCATCTGGTTAAGATGCCTCTCGAGTGTCTCCCTAGGGAGGTCCTCGATGTACTGGAAGAAGACCCCCGGGGCAGACCAAGGATGAGTTGGAGGGTTTATCTCCAATATCTGCCGGGACCGCCACGGGATCCCAGAGAATTAAGTTACTAATGTTGCTCTGGAGAGGGAAGTCTGGAGCTCTCTGGTGTAGCTGTTGCCCCCGCAACCCGACTACGGATGGAAGCGGTTGAAGATGGATGGATGGATGGATGGATGGATGGATGGATGGATGGATGGATGGATGGATGGATGGATGGATGAATGAATGGATGGCAATCGTTCAGTGCTTCTCAAACCTTTTCTTATCAAGGACCCCAAATGTAACTGACTACTGACTTAATCACACCTCATTGGCCTACCAGTTCATATTTAGATTATTGCCTTGTTTCATTCAGTAAAATAGGCCAAAGAAAGAAGTTGAAAAACATTTGATTCCCTTATTGTTTTGCCATAATTTCCAAATATAGGCCTACGTTTTTTTCCATTCTTTTTTGAGTGGTGCAGCCACTCCATTGCGTAGCTATGTCTGTCTCTATGTACAATGTACAATATGTGTACAAGTCCAAGCACGGACACATGAAACACCTCACTAATACCACTGGATGGCTCTGTTGAGCAGCGCCGCACGCACGCACGCACGCACGCACGCACGCACGCACGCACGCACGCACGCACGCACGCACGCACGCACGCACGCACCAGGCCAGGGCATACAGTACAGTACGTAAAAGTACAGTACAAGTACAGCACACCACTCACTTCAGACGGGTCTGATTTTCAGCACAAAAAAACAGGCCACTATTTATGATAACTGCTATGCCAAGAAAACCTCAGAGTAAATGATTCCACAGGTAATAAAAAATGCCACCCACAAAAAAACTGCCTCTATCACAGAGTTCCATGATTAAAATATGCATTTAAATTCCATTTAATCATGGTTAAATTACCTTGAGTATCTATCACTGGTGCTCCTCGTGATATTGGATTTTTGGTGGCGTCCAGCATAGACCCAGACACCACTTAATTTTTAATTTCCTTCCTAGGTTCATTGCCTATTCCCTGCAACACTTGTCACAGCTCATACAGTTCTTATGTGACCCCGAACTGTCAACAGCCTCCTCTTTCCTACACAACTAGTACTTAACTTAGTTGTTGGAAGTTGGAACCAGTCATGCTGGTGTGCTATAATGAATTATTGCAATATAATGTTTTTTTTTAAAGAAAACACCTGACATTATCTAAAATAAATTAAACACTTGAGTAACCCATATCGGGAACATCTGACATTGGTTGCGTAGGTTTTCAATGATCTTTTCTTTTAATTAAAAATGTATCCCACGATTTTGCACCCATTTTTTCACCCAGTGTCAATTATCTAATGTAATCCTGAGCACTACACCTTCTCTGCCAACCTGGGGAGGGCAGTGGACTGACCTCATGCTTCCTTCTATGCATGAGGAGTCCAAGCTGCTTCTTTTCACCTGACAGGGGGGAGTTTCCCCAGCCGGACGTAGTGCGTGGAAGGAACACGTTATTCCGACCAGTTCCTTTCCCCTCCATCAGGCGCCCCGGCTGGCCAGGGGTAGGCAGTTTAGGAACCAGGATTACTGCATGTTTTTGGTGAGGGTACCTACCCTAGGGGACACGCGAGAACATGCAAACTCCACACAGAAAGGCCCTTTCGCCAACCCCGCCTCGGGTATGGGCACTGATGACGGAGGAGAGAACACGCCTCCAGCGCCCACAGCGGGAATCGAACCCAGGACCTTCTTGAAAGCTGAAAGCCTTTGAGCCAAATGGTGCTTTCACACGGGCAGATGAAACGATGCAAAGACGCGTTGTGAGTTGACTTGGAGCAGCTACATGCATTTACTTTGCAACGTCATGTCGCTGGCTTCCTTTGACAATGAATGGTAGACTGCATCTTTTAATGTGTGAACGCAACAAAAGGGCTCAATCAAAATACACAATGTTTGTGACAACATAACCCTAACCCCTCCCCATTGTCATACAACACACACCTGTGGGCGAAGCTTAAGTTCTTGTGGGTCGTGGTAAGGTGAAAATCAGGTATACTTAATGAACTGGTGGGTGTGGCAACATAAAAATTCATTCAACACTTTCTTGTGTTTTAATATTTGTATTGGTTTTTAAAAATGTTCACGTACAGTTACTTACTTTACAAAAGGCATACTTTTCAGGCAGACAAAAAAACAAAAACACATTGGGACAGGGGGGGGGGGGGGGGGGAGTTCCTCCAGTTCATCTTTGCCATCTTCCACACCATACCATAGGAAGCAAAACTGAAAGAAATACAAGCAGAACAAAAAGGAAAGCAAACCAAGACAGCCACAGTATTGCACATGCCTCGAGCCCATTTAGACATACATACAGTTTGTTTTTTTCCCCTTTTTTTTTTCCTATCCTAGGTCTGTCCCCTAGGTCTGGGGCATTGGGCCTTTAGAAGGATCCGAGAAATTTCAGTAGGAAAATAGTCTAATAATGGGGCCCACACCCCCTGAAAGGAAGCGTCGTTTCTTTCATGGGGTAGCACACCGAAGATCTCTCTATACCACATTTGTATAGTTGGAGGCTTATCCTTCAATTTTATCAGAATGCATTTCCGGGCTGAAAGTAGAAGTTTATCAAATAGTTTGAATTGTAAGGGTGTCAAATGAATTTCTTTTGACAGGAGTCCCAGTAAGAAAGCTCCCGGATCCTTCTTTATTTTCACCTTGAAAATGTCGCTTAACTCACGTGCCACTTGGCCCCAGAACCTGGATATACACTTACATTCCCAAAAGTAGTGATAGTAGGTACCCAGATCTGTTTGACATTTCGAACATAAAGGAGAACATTCAACACTTTCTGTACACTTTTTTGAAAACAAATCTTCCTCCTAGTATAATCATAGTACCTGATAATAGAGAGGGGGGGGGATCACGGCACTCCATCTTTAAGGAGAATATAATCTGCCTACAGCTATAGCAGGGATATCTGTTTGCCTTAGCACCAAGTGTGTAATTATCCTAATGATTACAACGTTTTTTTTGTACCTGAAATAACGGTTCAGCATATTTTTACAGGCTCAAATTCCAGGAGTTTGAGGCCACACAATCTAACTAATCAAGCACCCTCCCTAACCCTGACCATAACTCAACCCTAAATGTAAGCATTTCAAAATCTGATAAACAAATTACATATAACCTGATACCATCTCCAACCTAATGACGAAACACCACCATTTTTATATTAAACCTGAACGAAGGTAAGTTGGTTCCGCTTTGCTGTGTCTGTTCACACAATGGACATATCCGGTTCAGGAGCCACTAAACTTCTTCTTCTTTTGCCACCTGCAAAGCCATCGATGCACATCAATTAGTGTGAAATAAAATAGAACGTTGGCCAGCCCGATGTTATCTATGAAGCATCGCTCGCTGGCTTTAGGCTTATAGATCCAATCTCTAAATGGCTCTTTGTCATATGAGCAGGTCGCATTGTGTCCAGTGACCAGTCCATATGGGTGTATCTACAGAGGCCCGTCTGATCCCTGATGTGATCAACCCGATATCATCTGCTGTCTATTGAATCCACCATAATAGTGTATTATGTGTAAGCCAATTCACTGGCAGTGTAGCGCTACATTCTGTTTCATCTCTCTGCTGGCGTACAGTCTGATGAAATCTGCTCTATCTGAGACGACTATCAAGCCGGAATCAAAGATAGAATCAAGACAATTAATGTCTGCTGCTTTTTTCTCATGTGTGTGGAAAGCACAGATGTAACGGTACAGGTCAGGTATACCGAGCCATTTCCAAACGGGGAGTTCGGTAGGGGCGTGTAGGCTACTGTTTCAGTGGCAACAAAATACATTACTCTGTAATATCTCGTTCAACGATAATTCTTACCATGGCCACTCAGGGGCTCCGTAGGCTCCGTAGGTCTGAGTAATTAACTGAGTAATTAACCAAAAAATAAAATGCTTTGGAACCACTTAAGCCCTATATTATACTTCAATCATTGTACAATGGTGGCGTACAAAAATGTTGAAAAATAACCGATCTACAAGCTCACAACGTGTCGCGGAACATTGTGATATGTGTCATGTTAATGTCCCGGGAATTGATGTGTGGTCGCATTTACAGTATTGTTTGTCCGTCGTCCTCATGTATCAGCCTTTCATACATGTAAAGTGTGAGTGTAACATGAATTATTACTAGTCCATACCCGTTTGGGGATATGATGATATTGATGATATTCTTTTTTTCTTTCTGTTGCTGAATGCAGCGAATTTGTGCAGCCATTAGTAAGGGAGAGCCTGCACGATTGTAACGTTTTGCACTTTTCACTATTTTTGTCACGCTCCGACTCGGATATAGGGCCCAATAATGCAGAGAGAGAAGGAGACCCAGGAGTAGTGGCACACTCAGAACTTTACTTAACACTTCAGTTCATTAACAACTTAGAATACACACCTCACAGGGCGGAATGGCAACATAAAGCATGATAACCTTCACAGGGAACAAAGAGGAACATCAACCCGGAACGCAACGTAAGACGAAACAGCAAAGTCCAAACATTAGTGAGTTCATTAAATACAGAGTTCAAACCATCAGTGCATCTGGGCAGTGGGCACCCAGGTGACCCTGTTCAGTCATTAAGCGTCTCACACAGCAGGGGGAAGGGAAACATAAGGGAGGCGACCCAGGCATGGCACACTCAGGCATAGAGTGTGACAGCACCCCCTCCTCAAAGGGCCCGCTTCCAAAAGACCCCAGGCAGGGGCAGGGGGCACCGAACCAGTCTGAGAAGCCAGGGACAAAGATCCTCGAAGGGTGGGGGGGCAGGGTAAAGGTGGCAGAGTTGGTGAGAACAGCGCCCTGGACAGCAAGGAGCCTGGTGTAGCTGGACCATGAGGCCCTGCGAGACTGCCCGAACAGGACCCCCGAGAACGGCCCTCCAGCAGGAGCCCCCCTGGCGTCGACGTAGGCGAGGGTGGGGGCTGTCCTGCGAGCTGCAGACGTTGATCGGGGCTCGCCGGGCAGAGGGAGGGGGAAGCAGCAGGGAAATCTAGCGTCCAGACACAGGGGCCAGAAGGAAAGGGGACGAGGACCCCCGGAGAGGAAAAGACCAGGCAGCGTTGAGTCCTAGATGGCTATGAATATTGAATAGGCTGCTGAGCACGGCTCACTCTCTGTCAAAACCACAGACGAGACGGAAGCCGCAACACCTGGGACAACACGGCTCAGCAACCTGGCAGCATCTCGTCATCGCTGACCCGGGAGGAAGAACACTGAACAAGGACAGTCCCACACACACACACCAAGCACTCAGGAACAACACAAGGACAATTTAGCTTAAACTTCACACACAGGAACCCATACCGTATGTACAACATACACACATACCCACTCACACGAAAAAAGGGGGAAAAAAACAGGGGGGGGAAAAGACAAGGGAGAGACACAAAAACTAAAACCAAAAACAGTTTTCAAAAACTAAACTCGAACTACTGTCCAACACAGCTATCAAATCCAAAACAGTTCAAAACAGTACTGTAGCCACATTATACATAGCAAGAAACAAAACAGTAGCCCGCTCAAGACTAACTGGGCAAATAAACAGTGGTAAACTTCACCACAATGAAGACAGTCCTTGCCTCATACGCGTTCTTTTCCATCCGATGATAGGCGGCCCAATAAGGTCAGCATTCTCAGGAACCACCGATGTCGGTCCTCTCTCTCCTGGGACGAGACCCGTCTCCTAGCCACAGGCGCAGACCGTCCGCGTTGCTCCTCCTGTGACAATTTTACTCAGCAATCTTTTTACCCACTTAAGTATGATTTTCAGGCAAAGGACAAGCTCACAACTGTTGTGAGCTTGTCGATCTGCTATTTTCTGCGAAAGCTTTCCCCACAAAACGGATGATGGGGTTTAAGTGATTAAGGAATGAAGGCAATCAATCCAAGTTGTTATCTTAGTGACTAGAATATCCCTTGGTTCTAGTCTAGAGTCTAAGCGATCACTGCAGGAATTCAGTGTGGTTAGGATGCTATGTTGATACAGTTTATAAATCATTATGATCAGCCCCAAATATCCTTTGTAATGCCTACCAGATGTGTTACCAAATATAAAAGTCTCATTGTATGTTGAAGACTAGTACAATAAATCTATTTTATAGTTCAAGTCATGGAATAAACCTTCCTTTTTGAGGGGCTCCTACAGCTTTTCCTTTCGTCACAACACGTGTCACATTTGCCAATGACAATGAAAGGAGAATTTACGTCATATGTGGACGAGCAAATCAACTTTTCTAAACACAGTGCAACTGTTTTAATTCAGCTATATATATATCATTTATAATATTATTTATTCTGGGGGCCCCTGGAACAAAATATTTTGAGATGGGGGTCAGCGGCCAAATACATCATTCTACATTATTTTGGGGGTCCTTGACATCAAAAAGTCTGAGCACCACTGATGTAGAAAGACATAGAGATGTAGAAGACATTTGTAGAATCGGCCTCAGGTCTTAATGGGTTAAGCTACTGTACATAAATTGGAAGAATACGAGACTGCTCGCCCCTTTACCAACTCGCCCCGGGCGTACAGCCGGCGGAACAGCGCGGCCTGGTATTCCTAAAGTAATCTAAGTAAATTATGCTTAAACGGTTAAACCTAACCTTATTCCTAACCTCAACCTCAGTAAAACGATGCCTAAACCTAAACTTATTTCTAACCTTATTCTCAGTAAAACAAAATAAAGAATACAAGAACCGCCGCACCGAGCTGTCGGCGTGAGGTCGGCGGAAAAAATCTGGGGCGAGATGGAATTGGGGCGACCTGACCTGTTACCAATTGGAACACACTGTCCACACCGTGACATAAGAGAAAGATGGTCTTAATCGGCACAAACAGCCTCATTAGTATTGTCAACCACAAAGAGACAGCGGGACCGCAGTGGATCCTGGAGGCATACCAAATGAACACTGGCCACATGACAACAACATGGAGAGATTGACCACACTGTGAGAGGCAGAAAAATGCTAATGTGTGAGCAAATCCTCCTATAATGCTTTTGTTTCTTGTTTTTGAGTGGTGCAACCACTCCCTTACAGAGCTGTGTGTGTGGGTGGGTGCCTGCCTGGGTGGGTCTGAGCACGAAAACAGCATGGTTGTTTTTCACCACCTGTGCGCAACCTATACGTAACACGCACACAAATATTAACTGTATGATGATTTTGGGTGTGCCAGTACAGTACAGTACAGTACAGTACAGTACAGTACAGTACAGTACAGTACAGTACAGTACAGTACAGTACAGTACAGTACAGTACAGTACAGTACAGGGTACAGTAGAGGGACCCCCACACGGTAACTCTGTCATTTCTCAACCGTTTCGGACGCGGGGCAGCTTACCGGAATTGGCCCGGCCCCCTGGGCACGTTCCTGTGGGTCTGGAATTTCCGGGGACCCCCCGGGGACCCCCACACGGAGTTGCACCACTCACTTCACACGGGTGTGATTTTCTTTCTAGAACTGTTAACACAGCATAGGTGGTTAAGTGGGGGTCATCCCTATGCTCCCCAGGTTCTAAAAAGGTTCAAAAAAGGTTCTACAGTATGTTCAACTCAACCAAAAAGAGGTTCTACTGTATGTTCCCCACTTTCAAACTTAAAAAAGGTTCTATATGTTCCCCACTCAACTATAGCACTCAACCAAAAAAGGTTCTATGTTCCCCACTCAACCATAGGAGGTTGCTGTGGAGGGGTTGTCCCTATGTTCCACGCAGGTTCTACGTATGTTCCCCAGGTTCTATGTTCCCCACTCCCCCCACTAGTCATAAATAATTGAACTGTTTCTATACTGCTGCTTCAGTGTAATAATGCACTAACAACCGCACAGAGAGCAAACATATCTGACAATAAAAAAAATAATAGTGACTGTGATTGTTTTCACTGGAGTAGACTACTCTCCATGTGTGCCACTTCATGTGAGCCAGGAGAGGCTTCAGTTAAGGAGGCCTGCAGAGCTTACAAAGCAGGTTAGTGCCAGAGGAAACAAATGGAATTATTTATAGGAGTAAAATATTTATCTAGGATCTCTCTGTGCCCTCATTGCAATGTCATATCATAGCAGCAACCCAGGGCATAGGGGTGTTACCCCGGCACACTAAAAACTAGATTATTCTTCCCCCATTCCAATGTGCTATTATCCACTCATTTAATTGATTGCGCAAGCATTCTGGATGAGTTGGCAGGATAAAACTGCAAGCCATTAAAAATGAATATAACTTAACAGCCGCGTAATGACTGTTCTGCTGCAGGTTTGACAACTTCTCCGCGGCACCCATGAGGAAATGACATCGGCACATGAATTAAGCCATATTGATGCCTCCCTCTGACATTTTGGGCTTAATAATGTAAAATGGAGAAAAAATAATTGGATGAATGTTAGCATAAAGGAAGAAGGAATGCAACACTTCCTGATGTTGGAATACACATGATGCAATGTTTACAAACGTATACTGTGTGCAATAATGTTTATCCTATTCAATGATATCCACTTGCTCAACTGTCAGCTACTGAATGCATGCTCCTTTTGATATACTATATGAACCCTCCCTATTCTGGGCATGTCATAATAACAGGCAAACATTCAGCTAAAATGGGCAGATCTACTGTAGCAGAGTTATACATCTTGCCCAGCCCAATGTTTGGGTCATAGAACCTCTAAATAAAAACGTCTGGGTTTCCGAGGCTATAGAACCTATAGAAAAATAATAAGAATGTGCCATGAAACTAAGTTCGGCGAGGTCATGCTATGTGTGTAATGTATGTCTACAGGTATATGTCCCTGTGTCTGTCTGACCACAGAACAGCTGCAATACGGCTGGGTGACCTAAAGTGGCACTGTTGAGCAGTGTCTCTCTCTCTCTCACACACACACACACACACACACACACACACACACACACACACACACACACACACACACACACACACACACACACACACACACACACACACACACACACACACACACACACACACAGTCACAGTCACACACACACACAGCGCCACTCAGTTCGCACAGGTGCAATTTTTTAATAAAACATGAGCACCTTGAGTTTGTAACATATAATGTTCCCATTGGTGTCATCTGCATGACATTCAACTAGTTTTCAGCTCAAATCGAGGTTCAAGGACTACTTCCTTTCAAAAAGATGCTGCACCAATTACAATTTGTAACAACAGTGGAGAGGTAAATAAGGTTATGGCCATTAAGGTTTTTTGTCATCAACATCTCACTCAAAGCCCATTCTCTAGGGAACGGAAATTGTCTAAATGGTGTCTTCCGTTGCGTTCCAGGAAGCCCAACAAACCCATGGTAAGGCCTTTAGGAGGGCCATTCAAGCCGCAAGCGGAGCCTGCAGCCTGAAGTTCTCCAGGCTTTGCAGCTCAAGAATCCACCACTCCTGAATGAAGTGTCTGGTGCAACGCACAGGTCCTGGACCTGGTGAGAGCAGGAGTGGACCTGGTGAGACGTACAGTAGGAGGGGCCCGCACAGGAGTCAACACACAGAGCCTATAAGTCCTTCCACACACCAGATTGATCTACCTCCCAGTCCCGGCATAGTAGTTCCGGAGCAACGGATTGTGTGGCCCTGGTCTTTCCCAAATGGGACTGATCGAGGGTAGCTACTGGGACGTAAGTCGGGCCTTGATCACCCCGGCTGGGTCACCTGAGTGAGGGGTATGATGTTGCGAGACCCGAAACCCTGATGACCTTGGGATATATCACTGAGGATACGTCCCAGGTGCATCCATGGCGATGTTTTTTCGTTCTGTATAGGACACATACTGGTGCCACTGAAGTGTTCTGTCTTAGCGTATAGTCTTTCGAGACAAACTGTACAGTGTGCAGAAACTACAGCACAATGGTTTTCTTTGGAGAGACTCTTAGCTCAGCAGAAGAAATGTCAGCCCTTGCATGGGACACCATGGTCCAAATATCGGGAACATGTTATGCTTTGCAGCTTTAACCTATAGGCCTACACCCATGAGAAATTGTGAGCATAAAGTAATTTGTCCCCAGACTCCAAAGTGAAAATCCCCATAATACTGTACTTAATGTGATTACTGTGAATGGGAGTTACAACTTCAGACACTAGCATGTCTGAATTAAAATCACTACTACTATGACGGCTAACGGTCAGGATGACCGTGTTTTTCGTGCAATTCCATTGGCCACTCTCTCCCTGCATCTCTTCCATTGTCTTCTAAATGTCACATTCCAACTAATTCAAGGCAGCGTTTCAACTCGACAGGACAACTCAAGTTATTTTTTCTTTTTCATTTCAGTTTACCAAACTATAATTATAGTGACGGTGTGAGCGCTATATTGAATAGGCCTACCCTTGCGCAGCGCGAGGTAATTAACGCCAACTGCCTGCAAATTATTTGGTCTTTGATTGTGTGATTAATGGATTATATATATATATAAATCCTAAAAGGAAAAGGAAAGAGCCGTGCGTGCGTGCAAATCAGAAAAGTTTACAGACAAAGGAGTTGGGAGTTTGGGAGCGGATAAAACACGGTCCGACTGTGTTTTACCTTTGGGTAGGCTAGAATTGCGTGGGAACTCTGCAGATGTATATATTTCCCCCAGATGGTCTAAAAATGAGTTACTTTGACCAATGTATTACCAATCTAATCTTGTACACCATTGATCACGAAAGCAACACCCTTGACCCAATATCCTTCTATATAATGCTGCGCACATATATTAGCCTATATATATTTTAAAAAGCACACCCGTGTGAACTGAGTGGTGTAAGGTCTTATATAGCCTGATCAGCTGTGGTCTGACGTAATGTCTGACGTAATGAAATCACACCCGGGTGAACTGGGTGACCGTAGCAACCATGCTCATTTTTTGAGCACAGACAGACAGACAGACAGACAGACACGTAAACTAACAAAGCCAGTCGTAGGAGTGGTTTACACCACTCAAAAATACCCAGCATATGTTTTGGGAAGGCTAAGCCTTGCCTAGCCTTACATACCCGCCGCCTATGATCGATGTAATTTATATATATTTGATTGATTGTGGAATGTGCCAGCAGAGAGGTCCGTAGCAGGTTTATAGCAGCACGGTGTAGGCCTATATATACACCATAGGATAGATCAAGTCATGTGACAAATAGTGCTACAGCGTTATCTAAAATGCACTTCCGCATACCTCACCGGCAGTTACTTGGATAGTTGGATTCATGAACATTTACAGCATGCCTCCGAGGCTCCGCAAGCAGCAGCAGAGAGGGAGAGAGAGAGAAAAAAGAAAGAGCCTTGCGTGCGTGCAGGCAGAATTGCAGATCAGTTCCACGTCGCTTGCAGAAATGTTTACAGACGACGGACATAACTGTTCTTTTGACTGACAAAACATTTATTTGGAATCGCATCGGCAAGCATTCTCGCTCCAAGGAAAGGAAATGTCGGTCGGGTCAAACCGACCATGCACACACAGCTCGTAGTCACAATGCTATAAACTTTATTATTCCAACATAATTATGCTATAAAGATGGCATGTATAGTCAACATTTATTTATATCTATTGAGCTATGCGCTTGGTGGAAACAATACGCCAGTCAGTCAACACATCATATTTCACCATATACTTTTTTCCGTTTCGGGAAAAATAAAGTCAGACATTGTTATTTCTGCAAACCGCATAACAAATATAACCTCTAAAACAACATTTAGTCTATGCTGTGAGTACATTCGTAATATAAGGTTGCCTACATGTAGAAGTAGTTGGAATGCAAATGACCCATTAGCTTGAACAATGCCCGTCTCCAGCCGGGAGGGAGGTGTGAACTTCACTGCTTGCGGGGGAGAATGGGGGACGGCGGTCAAGTTGACCGAAAAAGTGCAGTCATAGTAGGTATAAGCATGCCTAAAATCATATTTACAAAACGTTTCAGATGAAAAAAAAAGAAAATCCACTTAAAAATCTCAAAATCGGTCAGAAAGACCGCTCCGACGTGCTAGTGTTAAGTAGTTAAGCGTACCAAATATTTGTGAATACCGTACACAGTGTGTTGTTAAAATCTTAAGTTACAGACATGGACTGGTATATGGCTATTGCAAATTAATGGGTGTTGTACAACTTACAAGATCGTAAAATTGACCCTGCATGAAGCCAAACAGTTGAATGTGAACAATTACACTGGTAATTCAAATATATTCCCTGCCCTCCGAGCAAGGACTAGAGCTCAACCAACACCCACACAGAATAGCATCAAACCTCCTCCCTGCAGCGGTGGTGGAAAGTAAAGTACATTTTCTAAAGTACTGTGCTCAAGTACAGTTTTCAGGGGGGTGCATACGTTTATCCGACATACCAAAAGTCCGACATGCGCAAATCACCTGTTGCTCCTGACATCCGTCAACATCCTCCCGGCGTTCGTGTGCGGTTAGGGTTATAGGTTAGTGTTTGCCTGTTTGGGAATGGTTACTTTTAGGGATGTCCCGATGATGTTGTTTTGCTCCCGATCCGATCATTTGATTTTGAGACATACCGATACCGATCTTTCCCGATCCGATATTTATATTTTTTAAACACGTTATTCCGACCAGTTCCTTTCCCCTCCATCAGGCGCCCCGGCTGGACAGGGGGAGGTAGTTTAGAGACCAGGATTACTGCATGTTTTTTGTGAGGGTACATACCCTAGGGGACACAGGGAGAACATACAAACTCCACACAGAAAGGCCCTTTCGCCAACCCCGCCTCGGGTATGGGCACTGATGACGCAGAGGAGGGAACACGCCCCCAGTGCCCACAACATCCCAAGCGGGAATCGAACCAAGGACCTTCTAGCTGTGAGGCGACACGACTGTGCCACCGTGCCCCCCCCCCCCCCCCCTAATGTATGTCACTCTAGTGTAGGGCCATATAATCCACCACTCCTGAATGAAGTGCCTGGTGCAACGCACACGTCCTGGGCCTGATGAGACCGTGAGAGCAGGAGTGGACCTGGTGAGACGTAGGAGGGGCCCGGACAGGAGTCAACCCACAGAGCCTAGTCCTTCCACACGCCAGAATCTGGTTCTCCCAGTCCTGGCAGAGTAGTTCTTGAGCGACGGATTGTGTGGCCCTAGTTTTTCCCTAATGGGACTGACCGAGGGTAGCTACTGCGACGTAAGTCGGGACCTGATCACCCTGGCTGGGTCACCTGAGTGAGGGGTATGATGTTCGGGAGACCCGAAACCCCGATGACCTTGGGATACATCATTGAGGATACGTCCCAGGTGCATCCATGCAATGTTTTTTGTTATAGAGCACCGAAGTCCTGACGTCACTGCCCTCTACTACCAGTAGAGGGCAGTGAGCGAAAAAGTTCATGTATGTTTTTATAAGCATTGTACTCTCCATAGGGGGATTTTAGATCGCCTCATATAAGAACTGTGTTTGAAAAATAAACCGATCACCCCGGCCTTTTCACTCATATGGATATGAAGCATCGACTGAAGGTGGAAATGTACAAATATACCCAAAGAGTAACAAAATAAGCGTTAGAAACGAGCCAAACAACCCAGAGACTACATTTCCGGGTAGGCTGCTTCTGCCCGCAGCCCGTCGCACAACAGAAACTGAACGTTAATTACGTTTATTTTTATTTTTATTTTATTGATATATAATGTATCGTGGTTAGTACGAGTCGAGTCACCACCAGCTGAGCTTACGTCAACGAGGAATCTCAGGAACGCAATATGTTGACAGCTGGGCGTGACGTATATGCTCAGCGACATTGCATTCATATGTAGTTTCAAGGCTTTTGCGGTCACATTAATTCCATTTTCTCTAGAAACTGGCTGTATCAAATATGAATGGACATCATTAACGACGCACAGCCACTCCCCTGACAGAAACGCTGAGGTGGTCGGTTTATTTTTCAAACACAGTTCTTATATGAAGCGACCTAAAATCGCCGTTTGGGGATCTCAATGCAAATAAACAAATACATGAACCTGGAGATTGACGACCTCTACTGAAAGTGACGTCAGACTTCGGAGCTCTATAGGCCAAGTCTGTTGTGTTGCTTTTCAATTATTGAAAGTCAAAATGTGTGTTATTAGAATGACATTGTGTTTTTGTTTTCTTTCTATGAAAGCATGGAATCTTAGCAAAATAATTATGTATTGGTTAAAACACAATCAGTGCCGGGATTCCTTCAAAATAGTAGCTCTGGGGTGCCGGAAAGACATGGCCACTTTTACTCTGAATGTTTGATGATCTCTGACTGGGACCAGAAGGACAACAACTAGCATAAACACAACAGGTCCCTTTGTACTTTTACTCAATGAAACAAAGGACTTGAATTTGTAGCAGTCCATTTGCTTTGTTTTAACATGATCCTGCCTATAACCGTTAGCGTGCTGTGGTTCAATACCACTTACAAACTAGAAAACGTGCCCCTCGGGGCACAGGTCTCCACCAGGCCAGGTACGGCTGTGGCCTCCTGGTGGCGCTATAATAGGCCAATGTGAAAAGGGTGCCATTTCTTCATATGCCTTTGATGGCAATGGATGATTTGAGGCAATTTGTTCCAAAAATGTGTTTTGCAAAAATCCACCTGTTGGTGGCGCTATAACAGGGCAGTGTGAAAAGGGTGGGATATATTCCTCAGCCTAGTAGGAAAGTGCGTGAATGATTTCACATAAACTGCGTTCATGGTCATCCTGCAAAGTTTGATCCGTCTTGAGCACATGACTATAGAGATACTGTGTAACGATTTGCGGGATTTTTGGACCGAATCTGTAGGAGTAATATCAAAAAATGTGTTTTACAAAAGTCGGCCTCCTGGTGGCACTATAAAAGGCAGATGTGACAAATGCAGATACAGTAAAAGGTTTGGCCTTTTAGCCTTTAGTATAGCCTCTAGCAAGTGTGCATGCAACGTTTCACGCAGATCTGTGCAGTGATAGGTAAAACAAAAAGTGAAACGCTGCCTCATGGTGGTGCTATTACAGGCCGTTCTGGCAAGATTGGGGCAGAGGTTCATCGTTGGCATCCAAGGAGTGTGTGTGCAAAGTTTGGCATCGACCGGGTTAACGTTGCCGGAGATTAGCTGGTAACGGACGGACGGACGAACGGACGGACGGACGGAGTGAAAAACATACTCTCTCCCCATGCCTTCGGCCTGGTGGAGACAATGACTGCTACAACCAACGCATAAATCACATTCATGTCCCATGCCTGCCAATCTCTCTCCACTGCACCGTTAATTAGATCAGAAATGTGTTTCGAAATCACTGGAAAGTAGAAAGAAGAAGAGAATGAAATAACACCGGAACTGAACTGAATCAAAAGCGGCCTTTTGGGAAATGGTAGGTTCCCGATTCAATCACTCCAGTCCATTCTGAGTTTGTGTCAGAGTGCCGTTGAGCAAGACACTTAAAGGTATATTCAGTGATTTCGCTTCATTCAAATATCACTTATTTTTTCTTTTTATTTGGATAATCCTCCCTACTATAGAGTGTGCTGACCATATAAGGAGTTCCTCCCTGTCCCCAGTGAGCCCCTGGGGTCAAAAAAACCCTAGTTTCAGTTTTGGTGGCGGGTGGCAAAGCCTTCATCCAATCAGGATGAGAGGGGCCTTCCTCCAATCATGTGTGGGGGCGGGCCTTGATGCACGTGCTGTTGCACTTCCCCCCACTGTAGAGCGTGCATGTGCACATTTTGTTACCGGGGTGGACTGGGTGGTTTTCCAAATCACCCAAATCACTGAATGCTCCTTTAAAGGGCCCTATCTTACTAATACTTTGAACAAAATTCTAAATAGTGAAAATACCATTGTAGTTTAGATCAGCTATTTTCACAATTTTAAAATATTTAAGTATTACAAATGTCTAAGAAGATTAGGCATAAGGCATTAGATAGGACCCAGAACCCCTAAAGCTTGATTTAATTTATAATTGCTTGTGTCTTGCATGAAGAATAGCAGATCTACGTGTGTGTGCGGACTGTGCGCTTGTACATCGGCTATGTTTGGCACGAGACACCACCACCTTGCAACTATACATTTTAATCAGGTTTAACTGCTCCCCGATGTGGTTTGAATCTTGAATGGGCGCCTCCACCGTGAATGGGTGAATGCAACACACATTGTAAAGCACTTCTACAGCCTAGAAATGCAGACCATTTTTACCATTCACACCATGAAGAAAAATGGAATGAAAATAGAAAAATGGACACATTGTGTGTGTGTGTGTGTGTGTGTGTGTGTGTGTGTGTGTGTGTGTGTGTGTGTGTGTGTGTGTGTGTGTGTGTGTGTGTGTGTGTGTGTGTGTGTGTGTGGTGTGTGTGTGTGTGTGTGTGTGTGGGGGGGGGGGGGTCCATTTATATTCAAAAAGTAATTCAAGCGTGGTGAACAAGCCAGGTTCATAATTTGTCAAGATGACCTTTTTTCCAGGATTGACTGCACACATTACAATTCCATGTCTCTCCCTCATGGGCTACTGTACATCATTAAAAGGAAAGGCCTCACTGACATCCATTCATTATCAATTTCTGACATCCAGATTGACTGTTTCACTTTCATAATAATGACATTTCCCAATGAATATGGCCATGCAGGCCTATATCTGGTGACGGTATCAATTCCTATCATGTCAATTAGAATAAAATGTGGCAGATTACTCTGCAAAGTGTGTGTGCAACTGTGCACTGTGCACACATTAGCTCGCTGGCTAACCCCAGTAGTAGAGAGCAAACAGCTATGAAGAAAGTGTAAAATAAGTTTGTTTTGCATTATTAGTGTCTCCACCAGGCCGAAGGCATGGGGTGAGAGTATGTTTTGCACTCCGTCCGTGTGTGTGTGTGTGTGTGTGTGTGTGTGTGTGTGTGTGTGTGTGTGTGTGTGTGTGTGTGTGTGTGTGTGTGTGTGTGTGTGTGTGTGTCCTTCCGTCCGTCCGTCCTTCCGTCCGTCCGTTATCAGCTAATCTCCGGCACCGTTGGCCCGATCCATGCCAAACTGTGCACACACACTCCCTGGATGCCAACGACGAACCTCTGCCCCAAATATTTCTCAACGGCCTGTTATAGCGCCACCATGAGGCCGATTTAGGCAAAACACATTTCTGTAGATAACTCGTACACATTTTATCCATACATCACACGGTATACACTATCTCCACAAGATCTGCACAATTTCCCATCTTCCAACTTATGATGTGTTTGAAGTGTATGAAAATGGAAAATTAAATATTACAAAATTACACAACATTATTTATTTGGTATACATGGGCGACTGACGGCCCACAAATGTTACTTTTCAGGATTCCAATTAGAAAATAGCAAAAGTAATTCAGGATTCTAATTCATGGCAACCGAGGAAGGTCTATGACGCTGGAAAGACAGCTGACATCCAGGAAAGACTGGAGGGGTAACAGGGGCCAGCAACCCCTGTTGCACTGCAGCACTCGCAAGAGGGCACCAAGCAAGCTACAGAATGTACAAATGAGCAATACCCCCAGTCTCCAGAGAGGAGGGGAGGAAGAGAGACTCGATAGGACACATTCAACGACAACAACCACGACACAGACGCAGAGAAGGCTCCCGCTTGAAGGTGACTAGAGCCATGTGAGGCACCGCCGAACGAGCTAAAGGGAGCGGGTTGCCGTGCCGAGTGTTGCGAAGTCACCTTCAGTCGACTCCCGTCCCAGAATCGTAAATCATCGTCCAACCCCCCCGTACAGACTCTCTGTACCATTTCTTAGTTTGACATGGGCAAGCGCGGGAGGTGAAGAAAAAAAACGAGCAATGCTTTTTTCAATCGGATTGTTTTTTTCAATCGTACTATAACATAGATACTCCTGAGTCCTGCATGGTCAAATATTACTCAACTACAAGTGAATTTTGCTCATGTCTATCCAGAATGTCCATATGTTTCCCCTCCTCCCATGGCAGCCCTTTGCATTGCAGTACCTCATCCTCTCACTCACCCAAGGCACTAAAAACCATCATTAGCAGGCAGGAGGAGGCCTTCATCTCGCCCCACCAGACCCTCACATAAGGGGTTCCTCATGCCGGGTTCCTGGCATTTCTCAAATGTCAGACGGAAATGTCCCCAGGCTCTCTCTTGACTGTTAAACTAATCAAGGCATGCAAAAATGGACCGCTATTGTAGTATATTAACCAGCAACAATGGCTATTAATTCACTATGTATGTTGTTGTTTGCTTACCAGCCACTATGCAGCTAATAGTACAGGCAATCTAGGGTTTAACCTCAAACAAATTGCAACACAAACTCTTTCAACTTTTTGTTTCATAAATATGTCACTAATAACATATCAAAAGTCCTAAGAAATCCAAGTAGGGGAACATATTGAAAAATGCCAAAATAGGTTTTCCCCATTGACGCTCATGTTAAACAGTGGTTTAAACATGTTTTCTTGTCTAATTTCCACACAAAAGTTCAGAACAGTCCACAATCAACCAGAAACTGTGTTGGATGCAGCTTGTGAAAAAAAAGATTCAAGTGCAATTTTTGTAGGCTACATTAGGCTATGTTTACAGTATGCACATATGCATTATTATGTGAAGTACTGTTCATGTGATTTTGTTGATGGAAATCACTGCATTTTCTGAATGAAGTAATAATTGTTTGTCGTCATCAGACAATTTAGTTTTAGTTTTTGTATTACTAAACTCCAAAATAGGAACTTAACTTTAACTGTGTGGTATAATATGTCCAATAGTGGCACCATCACTCAAGCTACTCAAGAGGATCTGGCCACTGATTGAGGTGTGAGTGGGAGCAGGTGAGATTACTGATTGAGGGGGAGTTACAGCACGTGAGGTGGGTGGGTCCAACCCATGGAATAGGCCAGGGGGAGGGTTGTTGCTGCTCACTAGGACGACTCTTTTCTACAGCCATACATCTCCTCTCCGGTCCTATTCAGTATTTAAGTCCGACGTAATTTTGTAGTGCTACGTTACGTCCGTGTCCAAGTGGCACCAGCTCCCGTCCGCATCTCATTGTAAATAGAATATCTAAACGCGTGAATCTTTTTACAATGACGTTATTTTTCAGAAAGGAAGCCATTGAGGGTTAAAATGGGTCTTAATGCTTCCAACTCGAGTAGAATTATTAATGTTTTGTACAAGTGTCCATGACAAAGAAAATATATGATGTGGAGACAATAAAGACTATTATTATCATTATTATTGAAGGTGGTAACAGTCCATTTGCTCAGTACAATATTTCGGGTGCATATTTAGAATGTGTGCAGGGTTGAGTATGTTGAATCTAGTTTGCAATTAATGAGGATTTAGTTGACACAATGAAATAAAATGGCGATAGTATTCCGTGCGGGGCAGACGGCCTGTCACAGCCAGATTTGGGAGAGCAGCAGCTTTGTTGTTGCGAGGAAAGCGGTAAAATTAGACTTTCGTGGTTGTTTTCGACTCAGATTTAGTCCGACGGAGCGTCACAGTATAGCTCTATGGGGACACAAAAGCGACACAAAAGTAGGACCCGGAAGTATCTCTGGAGGGGGCGCTCACGTCACGGCTAAAATACTGAATACGTCGAAGAGGCAGGCTTATGCTGGTGTTTTCCAAGCCCCACTTCATTGATGATTTGAAGCATTCAACCCCAGTGGGTAGGTGGTTTAGGAGGGTCCATTGCCTTCAACTGTGATGGTATCCCCTGGGTACCGGATGTAATGATGGATTTGTGTGGGCCCGGCCATCTCCCACTCCTGCTTCCAAGATCTCGTCAGCCATGCATTAATAGACAGGTCCTCAGGGATAGAACGGAGCATCTCTTGTGCTGCCTTATTGTAGGGATGGAAAGACTTGAGTCTGCATGGAAGGGCTGCTGTCCTTGTGGTAGCATGCAGGATGTGCCAGTCATGTTTCTGGGCTTTCCTTGCCAGGGCGAGGGTAGCACCCTCCCGTCGATGGCTGGTGTCATCCCATGAGGACCGGCAGGTTGAACACAGGGTGGGCTACAGGCAACCAGCTAAGATGTGGAGGGAGCTGTTGATGGCAACCTCAACCTTTTTGACATGTGGACTTCGGCACTTGGATGGGGTGCTGCATTTGGCTGCAGAAAGACCCAGGGCTTGCGTGGATATTTGCAAATCCAGTGTCTTGGTGGCAACTCGCCGTGCAGCTCATGCAAACACCTTGGTCTTAACTTCTTCTAAGTGTTGCTTATAGTTGAAGGACAGTGTCCTATCTAGATGTACGCTGAGGTGGGGCTTGCTCGAATTTCAGGAACTTGTTGTCAACACAATGTTTGATTTTGCCAATGCTGAGCTACAGATGCAACCTCTGGATGTAGGATACCATGCACCTTCAAAAATAATTAAACCCGTTAGATCCCATGGGAGAAAGTCAATTACGTGTATTGCATAGGGAGTGGGACCCCTCACAAATTAGCCAGGGCCGGGAATCTAATCTGGGACCTACTGTTTGGGTCTTTTTTGTAGCTTGTAGCTACAAAAACCAGCTACTATTATTATTTTATTATTATTAATATTATTTTAAGATATGTTTGGGGCTTTTTTGCCTTTATTGATAGATCACAGTAGGTAGACAGGAAACGAGATGGGGGGAAGACACACAGCAAAGTTCGTCAGTCTTGGGACTCGAACCCGCGACACTGTTATGCTGGATTACCAGCCAAGCTATGGGAGAAAATGTTTTATTTTTTTCCGTTTCCTTTTTATTTTGTCAGGGGAGGCAATGGGTTGCTCAGCAGAATAGCCTTCATTATTTGCTTGCCCTGAGATTTTGTCATTGAAACATCTTCAATAAAAACATTTTGAAAATAATAATAATCATAATATTACAATTATTATATATTTCACTTTCATACAGACAATCCAGCATAAAGTGCTTCACATAATGAAATGAATATTAAAACCAAGTGCATAAACATGCATATACAGAAATGGCACTGAAGGGTTAAGTTATTATTTTTTTTGCACAAGCACTGTACTGCATCCAACACAGTTTATGTTTGATTGTGGACAGTTTTGAACCTTTTGTGTGAAAATTAGAAAACATGTTTAAATCACTGTTTAACATGGGCGTCATTGGGAAATCGTGACATCACCTATTTCAGCATTTTCCCCTATTTGGATTTCTTAGGACTTTTGATATGTTATTACTAACATATTTATGAAACAAAAAAAGTTAAAAGAGTTTGTGTTGCAATTTGTTTGAGGTCGGCCCCTTATTATTCTTAGATTGCCTGTACTATAATGCAAGTGAGAACTGAGAAGAGCAGACCAGCGTCCAGCTATACCATTGGTTCCCAGAACTTATACAGCTGTGACACCCAAAAGATAAAGTTGGTGTCTCACCAGGACCCAAGTGAAAACGACTAATGCAAGATATAGCTACTTTATAGGAATAGAAAGCCTGTGGTTTATATTAGCTTGGATTCCCCATCGATGATGTGACTGGTAGGCTGGTGTCTGAACTATCCACAGCTATCTAAATTGTAAATTGTATCCTCTGAGACAGACGAGTAGACAAAAATGGCTAGTGAGGAGGACCAGGTTTTGAAACTGGGTGAAGTGGTGCTTTTTATGGATGTTTATTTTTATATGTATTATTATTTTTTTATTAAACAGTGAGGTAGACCCACTGCAGTATCTTCCTGGAGGATGAAAAAGATTGAAAAGATGAAGCACTTTGTCTAGCATCACTGACACTGCTGACAGGAGAAGAAGAAGGGAGGGAAGAACACACCTCGTTTGTCACTGTGTCCCCTTGACTGCTTTGTCACCAACACAGTGTCTGGGGTTTGGGGTTTGGGAAAAGGGGGAAAGAAAGAAGCTTTTAAACGATGTGTTTATCTGGTCATTTGTGATGCTTCAGGGTTGCTGACATTGAGAAAAACGATTGTCGGTGACATGTGACAGATTGTGTGTCTGCACTCTTCACGGTGGCTGTGAGATGGGGGTGGGTTGGGAAGCAGTCACATCTGGCCACTAATTGGTCTAATTGGTGTGATGGCTCACCTTAGTTAATGGATGCACACAGGATTAGGGGAGCAAACTGAGGGATTTAATTAATTTATTATGAAAAAGAATTGATAATTTCATCAAATAAAGAAATCTTCCAAAAATGTCATCAACTTTCAAAACAGTGAGACTAACCGATCCAAATAGCACATGTCACATCGCAACGTGTTCTGAGCTTGTAGATGGCCATTTTGCACAATTTCTATCTATTTGTTGTTGTATGATAAGTACTAAATACGGTTTAAGTGGATAAGAAAAAACAAAAAAATGGTTCTCAATTATTCAATTTAAAGTAAGAAATATAAAATAATCGATAGTTGCAACTTGCAGCCCTACACAGGATAAATTAGTCATCCTACAAACATCCAGAGGCAGACAGTCTCTCTCATGACAGGTTGGTTATCTGCCTTTTTATCTTGTGCATTTCCTTGTGGCTATCTACCACATGTATTACACTTTGGAATGGCAAGCAGTCACACATTCTTGAAAAAAAAACATTGTTTTTGGAATTTGGACAAAGCAAGGACAAGGTCCAACAACTGGAATCTGCTGTAAAAGTCCCACGTGGGTGTGTAGTCTAGTGGGAAGAGGGGGGTATCATGCACCCCCCGGAAATATACTTCTAATCAGTGTTTTCTTATTGGAAAAGATGTGCTGAAAATGATGAGCTATAGAAAGTTGTCAAAAGGTCCCACCTACCTCAAAACCCCCTTTTTGGTATATGGCTCTGGCGAAATTGTGTAAAGGCAAATATTAATTCACTAAAATTACATAAATAGACATGGAAGTCTGACATTTGTCATGGAGTATCCTGAAACATAGGGGTAAGTAGAAGAATAGGATTTGGGGGGTTGCTACCATTATAGTTTTAAATATGACATTATCTATCTACATTATCCCCAGAAAAACAAAAAAAGATGCTGTCCGCTTGACTAATAACAACAAAGATGGTTATTTGCCAACACATTATGGTGAAAATCACTGCCTCACTTGTATATAGAAAACTTCCCATATCCCTAAGCTTCATTTTGAGCCCAAGATAACCTTTCTATCTTGAAAATTACTCTTTCTGTAGCCAAAACTCTGAACTACCGGTATACCTCAAATCGGTGAAAATTGTATATTCAGTCAGTATCAGCTATACATTTGGAATGAATTAATGAATAACTGAGTTTGAACTGACTCCACATTATGGAATATTTCTTACTTGAATAAGCTATGTTAAAAAGTTGGCAAAGTGTCCAATCTACCATTTTTATGCAAATGAGTCACCATTATCAAAACAATCGATGTTTACTATATCTCAGCCAATATTGCACTTAAATGAACAAATAAGGTGTCTATACTTGTTTGTATGTTTTGAGGGTCAAGGATCTCAGTGAAACTATTCTTAAAGTGACCACATGTGCCCGTGGCATGCTGGTGTAAAAATCAGTGCTGCCATTACAATAAAGTCACATTTATACCAAGTAAGAGATGTTTTTATGCTAGCTTTATAATTTAGAATATATATACTGTAGCATAACATCACACACAAAAAACATCCTCAGTATGAACAATACTAGGCGGCAGTATACACACTATAGAATGGCCTGCACTATGCAGTATAAAATACAAACAGTCACACAATCCTATAACAGTATTCCATCATATACACACTCAAAGGCAAAAATGTAAGCAACAGTGACCACCCTATACACTAGCCTGCACCATAAAGAACAAAATGCAGTCACATTAATCAGTCTTCTTCGTCTTCTTGTCCATGGTCTCCAATGACAAGGAGATCAAAGGTTGGTAGGACTGGACCGCAGGACCACACTGGATTTAAAAACCCTTCGGTTTTCAACCATCCCTGCCCTTCATAGGGTTTTGGTTTTTCCACAATAGCTTCATCAGCTCGCTTGTATAAGGCAAAGCAAAGCAAAGCAAAGTTACTATATTTACCCAGGGTAACTGGACTAAGCATCAGATACTTGTTTACAGCCAGGCCCTGATCATAGAACATTTCATGGTAGTGGTTCAATGCCTTGCTCAAGGGCACTTCAGCGGTGGTAATTTTAACGTGCCGGTCCGGGGATACGAACTGGCGACCTTCCGGTATCAAGACCGCTCCGCAAACCGTTCGGCCACCGCTGCCACTAAAGGCAACACAGTGGTTCTCTTCAGAGCAGAGTAGTATGGAGGAAGACGAGCCAGGTCAACTTTAGATTTAAGAAGTGAGTTTGTCATTTGCCCCCACCATTGTCTGCAGCAACTTGGCACGGGTGAAGTCCACTGGGGCAGCAGTGGCTCAGGGGTAGAGTGGCCGGATGGTAACCGCAAGGTTGCCATTTCAAACCCTGGCTCCCCCAGAGTTAGTGTCGAAGTGTCCTTGAACAAGACACTGAACCCCTAATTGCTCCTGATGTGCTGGTTGGTGCCTTGCATGGTTTCCGCCGCCATCGGTGTATGAATGTGTTTGAATGGGTGAATGTAATGCACAATCTATGTAAATCGCCTTGGATAAAGGCGCAATATAAATGCACCATTTACCATACTGAAGACTCACAACTCTGTCCATACAGCAGACAGATGAATTACTGCAACTATACTAATTAAGGATCTGTTCCATATAGACCGATTCAGAAACGGGTCTCATGGTCGTAGGCAACATATTTCCTGTGGACGGAGACGACATAACAGTCGGCTCTTCTACTACATTGAATGGATAGAGTGACCAAATGGAGTGCTGAAACGTTACTCTTTTACCTGCTTTTTAATAACACTAACTTTACAAAGATGCCCAGAACATCAGGATAAACCTGTGTAGTGTATGGCTGCTTCAACAGTGGTGGCAACGTTCAACTTTGGAGAGGAATACGTTGCCTGCGACCATGAGACCTGTTTCTGACTGGATAGTCAGGGGTTCGATCCCCAGCCGGGGAATACCAAAGGGTTGGATTGGGGTAAATCCCTGCGACATACTAGTCATGCCAGGGAGTGTACTTGTTAGGCTCCTGTCCCTATGGGTCATATGGCTTGGCTAGGCTCAGAATATGCTATTTAAATTGTGAGTCTTCAGTGAAAGAGTGGTGGGGCAGATGACAAACTAATTTCTAAATCTAAAGTTGACCTGGCTCGCCTTCCTACATGCTACTCTGCTCTGAAGAGAGCCACCGTTGCCTTATACAAGCGAGCTGATGAAGCTATGGTGGAAAAACCAAAACCCTATGATGAAGGGCAGGGATTGTTGAAAACCAAATAGTTTTTGAATCCAGTGTGTCCTGTGGTGCAGTCCTATACCAACCTCACTGCTTGATCTCCTTGACACTGGAAAGCATGCACAAGAAGCCGACGAGATAGAGGAATTGATTTAATCGGCACTGATTTGCACACCAGCATGCCATGGGCACATGTAGTCACTTTAAGAATAGTTTCACTGAGATCCTCAACCCTCAAAACATAGGTCTAGACACCGTATTTGTTCATTTAAGTGCAGTATTGGCTGCGATATAGTGAAAATCGATTGTTTTGATAATGGAGGCACTCATTTGCATAAAAATGGTAGATTGGACACTTTTCCAACTTTTTAACATAGCTTATTCAAGTAAGAAATATTCCATAATGTGGAGTCAGTTCAAACTCAGTCATTCATTAATTTATTCCAAATGTATAGCTGACTGACTGAATATACAATTTTCACTGATTTGAGGTATAGTTCAGAGTTTTGGCTACAGTAATTTTCAAGATAGAAAGGTTATCTTGGGATCAAATTGAAGCTTAGGGATATGGGAAGTTTTCTATATACAAGTGAGGCAGTGACTTTCACCATAATGTGTTGGCAAATAACCATCTTTGTTGTTATTAGTCAAGCGGACAGCATCTTTTTTTGTTTTTCCTGGGGATAATGTAGGTCATATTTAAAACTATAATGGTAGCAACCCCCCAAATCCTATTCTTCTACTTACCCCTATGTGTCAGGATACTCCATGACAAATTTCAGACTTCCATGTCTATTTATGTAATTTTAGTGAATTTATATTTGCCTTTACACAATTTCGCCAGAGCCATATACCAAAAAGGGGGTTTTGAGGTAGGTGGGACATTTTGACAACTTTTTATCATAGCTCATCATTTTCAGCACATTTTTTCCAATAAGAAAACACTGATTAGAAGTATATTTCCAGGGGGTGCATGATACCCCCCTCTTCCCACTGTACTAGTGGCTCTGAATAAGATGCAGTGTCCTTTGTTCTGGTGGTTGTCGTTGTCACATGTCTAAAGATATTCTGCTGGCATGTCGTCACTTTGTCACAGTGTAGAGGAGGCAGTGATACGGCTCGTGTACTTTCACACTGTCCACAGATGTTATCAGTCATTGTCAAAATGTGGATAAGTAAAAAAAGAAGAAAAGGAACATTAGGCCTACTTGATATCAAGAGGACAAATATTGGACTGCATTGCAGTAGACAAGATAAACATGCTTCTGTGTCAGACTCGCAGCAATCAATGGAGTGAAGTAATTGTGGCAATTTACTGTGTATGGAGCCTAAATAAACCATTTTGGTTGTCCTCACATCATAATAGTATATAAGATAATAATAGACAAAGTAAATGTGTTGTTACCATGGCAATAATAAAGTGGAGGCGGTGCAATAGCTTCAGGCCACCTAACACACAGCAGTGTTAAAAATCCCACAGTATAGTAAATATAGCCTTTGGAACCAACTGTTCTACACTGACTATGCAGTAACTGACAAATGGGTGCAGGGTCATTCAAGTGAAGTGTAGAAAAGGCTATAAAATGCTTTGGCTTCAAACGCAACACCAGAAGTGGCAGAATTAAAGAAATGGATTAGAATTTTGCTTCCTCCCTGAAAAAAAGAAAAAGAAAATACAAATAAGTATAAATAGGGCTTACGTCGTGAATCAGACAAATCAATGTAGACAATTATGAAACAAAATCTATAATAACAATAATTGCGACTGTAGGGTCGCAGATTACTATGAAAACCTGCAACACCGGTCCGTCCATCAGTCAGGTCACACCTCCATATATGGTTGTCAGCCAGTGGTGAAAGGACCTGGCGATGTTGTTGTTAGGCCCCCTAAACAAATGATTGTGTGTGCGGGAGAGGGGGGGGGGGGGGGGTCATTGTGGGTTCAAACACGGACCGTTGACTGCACCTTAATTGAACTGTACCTAAGCGATCTGTTAGTAAAATTGTCAAACAATCTGTATGTACAGTAGTATGTTTAAATCAATTTGTATGTTTCACTTTCAATCAATCTGTATGTATTTGTAATATCTGTGCAGGGCTGCAGCCATCAGAAATGTGACCAGATTTGACCGAGGGGCTGCCATTGGATTTTTTTGAATTTCCGTTTTTTCATGTCATGTGAAAGCAGGGAATCATAGCTTCAAATTGACATATTGGTTGTTCAGTTTGACCCACCAGGTTTGGAGATATGGCTTATAGAAAAATGTCTTGCAGGAGTAGTGGAAAAAAGACCAAGCAGAGAAAATGGACTTCTAAGCTTTAGTTCAGTGATCTGTGACTTTAGGGGGCGCTGTTTTCCCTTCATTTCTCCATTAGTCAACCAGCAGTGTTGCCATGTCTGCTTATTATAATTAGTTGGCCTTGTTTCTAAAGAAAAATAATGCATAGGCCTACTGTACCAATTTTATAATAATTTATAACCTGTTAATAAAAATGTATTTGACAAAAATAAAGTGTAGTTGATTATTTGGGCTTGTTTTTAAAGTGTAGTTGATTATGGAGAGTTGGTAACCAAGTGGACCCTTATTAGATCTTTAACTATCAAGTGTAAAAAGAAACCTTAAAAAGGTCCATTTTGTTTCATTTTACACTCTCAAGATATACATAATTGTTAAACATCTGCATTACTTAATTTACAATAAGTCTACACAATTAGAGAATGTTGTTATCTTGATCGTTTGCCTGTTATCTCTCCTTTTTAAAATAGGCTACTGTATTTATTTGGCCTTTTGTAGTATGAAAAAGGGAAAATAACAGTGGCAGATAAATTAGGCCTATGTAAATGTTCCAGATGAGTACAAATAAAAGAGCTATATGAATGCAATAAATAAAAAAATAAAAAAACAGTAACCAACAGACAACAGGACAGTTTGCTCTCAAACCCTCCCAGCACAAATTGTGCCCTCTTGGCTCTTCTCTTAATTCCTCTGTTTCATTAGCCTGTTATTATTATTATTTGTCTGCAGACCCCCATCTGAAAATAATTTATGCCAGACACAAGATTTGTGTTGTTTGTATGCATGTAGATCCGCTATTTTCGCTTATTTTGGGCTTGTTTTCATATACCGGGTTGCTTATTTCTCTCGCAGAAACTGGCAACCCCACAATGATAGCCGTTAGCTACATTTAGCTAATATATTGATATCAATCCTGTAAGCTAAAACAAGTACATTATCGCGCTATATTACATATCGATGCGATCTGCGTTATTATGACCGCAACTAATAATAACCACGTTATGGTGACATAATGTTACAATGTTTACAATACATTCATTCGAGTCTTCTTCTTCTGCTATTGGAAATAGGAAGCCATTTCCGCATTTTCCATTGTTGTGGTCAACAGTGCCCCCAGCTGGAACATTAGCATGAATTAGCTTTAGGCGGACCAAAATAAACACACTTTTTACAAAATATCGTTGTTAATACTTATTTCTGTGCTATTTCTGTTAGCCAGTTAGTAAAAGACTAGTATTATCTTCCAAAACGATTGTGTACAAAAAGGCGGATTTTAGCGGAATTTGCATACTATAGCAGGGAAGCCGTATGTCTAGTTAGCATTGGTTAACCCAATGGTTATAACATTAGACATAGTGACATGTTTAAGCATTTATTTCATATTTATATGTCGATATCAGCTCTGACATTTATTACAGACCTGCTCTAACATGACATGAATAATAATATAGCTTCAGATTATTTTAGACAGAAAAATAAAAAAGGACAAAGAAAATAGTCTTTCAGCTGTCCTCAACAATTGCCACCCCCGCGATGGCAGGCTCTATATCGCGTGTGGTCACAAATGACTTGGACAGAGAAAACTTTAAAGGGATAGTTCAAAAATAGTTTCATGTGATAGAGGGGTCAGAGTTGAACGAAACTAATGACCGGAACTACTTAATATTGACCAGCAGAACTCCCACCACGGGACTCGGGCAATCAATTAATACAGTTGCAACCACTATATTAACAGATTAATCGCCCAGGACGAAGTTCTTTGTCCTTTCTATTAGTAACGCCCGACGCTCAGGACGAAGTATTGTCCTAAAGACGAAGTTTATTGATACGAGAACAGATCGCCTGGCTGTATAGCCCAGGCGCGCCTGCTGGGCTCTCCTCGGTGACGTGCAAGACTGAGACGTCATCAAAAAACTCCCTCCTCTGTTTAGCTGATGAAAACGAAAATCTTAAAACGTTCATAAATCGCGATCTAAATCATCCCGTCTTTTTCTGAAAAAATATCCTGTGTTAGACGGCGCTCCGCGGTCCAGTCGCTAGTCTCGATAGATTTATTCTTGTCTCCCGTTGTTGTCGATCGATTCTAAAGTGCTGTGGCTATTGTTAGCTGCTACACAACATCATGAACTTCCGGCCGGCCCGTTTCCGGCGAGCCATCCCACGTCCGAAACGGTTGAGAAATGAGTGGACAGGGATGTCACTGTTATGCAACACGGAAGTAGTATGGACTTGAAGCTGTTTATAAACCAGTCAGTGACCTCACTGACGAATCCTTGGTGTTACTCTTCCTGCGACCGAGTAGCCTCTGACACCAGACTTTCTTTTCACCGTTGTCTTGACTCATTTTTTTTTCTTCTTTCCCCTTCATGGGCCCCTTTGGGGGCTGCGGCCCCGGTGCATTGCACCGGTTGCACAGTCGATATTTTCGCCACTGTTGTCAGCCCATCACGCCTCGTGACATCACGCCTTGTGACACGTCACACCACCATGTATGGTCGATGCTCATATATGGCCATCTCCATAATTATGAAGATCACAACACTGACCTCATCTAACCCTGGATAGCCATACATGGAGAAGACTGGATCATCACCTAGATCTGCTATATGGAGCCGGCCAACTCTACCCTCTGACCTCAAACCTCAAACCCTTAGATCTCCATATATGTAGCTGAACTGTTCTGACATTCCAAGTATGTTGATCCTTCCCCATCCCTAATTCCTCTTCGATGTCTCCCTTTCGACTGTCCTTACCTGTCCATTCAAACTCTAGACGGGCCCGCCCCAAAGTTATTAGTGCCAGCTGCGCCCGGCAGCCGGCGAAAACTAGAGTTCTCAACAGGCATGAAAATTAAGGCCTGTACATTCAAGACACTGGTTGGAATAACGTGTTCTTTCCACGTGCTACGTCCAACCAGGGAAACTCAGGTGTAAAGGAGCAACTTGGACACTCAGGCATGAAGGAAGCATGAGTTCAAGTCCGTTGCCCTCCCCAGGTTGGCGGAGGGTGTGTAGAGCCCAGAATCACATTAGATGACACAGGGGTGAAAAATGGGTTACAAAATTGTGGGATAAACATTATAGCAAAAAAAAAAAGACACTGCCTTCACTGCCACCCTTAGATCTATATTATATGCAGCTGACCATTCCATATGTTGATCTGACCTCATCAAACCATGTACACTCAAGACACGCTCCATACAGTATATGGCCAGACCTCATCCAAACCTGTACACTCAAGACACTGCCACCCTTAGATCGTCACATCGCCATATATGGAGCTGACCTGTTCTGACAGTGAAAAGGGTTTTTGGGAAGTGAAGATGACAAGAGTGTACTGTTGTTGGTCATCTTTTGTTTATTCAGTGACAGCCATGGCACAGATTCCAAGACCCCGGAAGGTGTCCCAGACCACCAGCTCTATCTATCTCTCTGTGATGTTCACTCTGCTCTGTACAGAATTCATTCCATATGTTGATCTGACCCCCCATGCCAAAGTGCCAGCGCTCGCCCAGCAGTCTGTCGTCACCTGGGTGGATGCGTGCACGCGACCTCGCCCATATACCAACCTTGAAACGTACCTTAGTCAACAGCCAATAAGGGACCACCATTCTTGGTAAGGTAATGCTGGTCCCTGATTGGCCGGTGGAGTACACCGACATACATACATACCGTTTGCATGGTACATCCATAAACGAAGTTGTCAGAGTACACAGACTTGCCAAAGTACAGGAGAAAAAGTTATTAAAAAAATAATAATCTGAGCAATAGCGTAATACCGTAAAGTGTCAAGGTCATCCATGTGTCAATTGCGCTTAGTGCAGTCACTTATGTTGAAATGTTTCCACCCTTAGGAAATATTGCATATACGTAGTAGGCTCTATACAGTAAGCTTTAGATTATGCAAGCTCTGCACTGTACAGTACACTTATATGTGCAGGATTTGAGCTTTTGACAGCAGTAACACCAAATCAGGATATCGTATGTGGGGCTTCAAAATATACAGCAGAAGATGTGTGGTTAGTGGTTACAGTGAGAATACTTTAAAGTATAATGTCACATTCAAGTGTCTAAAACTCCTTTCAAATATGGAACTACATTTTCAGACTAAATCCAAATGGATATCTCTTCTCACCAAAGCACCTTATCGCACCCGCCTCGCGTCTCCCTCCACCCCAATCGCACACGCACGGCCCTGGAGTTTTAAACCCTGCAAAATGTAATAATGTATGAAAATGACTTGAGACATGATAACAGGCAGCGCCATTATCTCCAGCCACGTACTGTTTTGTTTATCTGCCTCTTCAACCTATACCATTTATCTGCGGAGACAGAGTCCCATGTTAAGGCGGCAGGGGCCCCATGGCTGCTGTGGATGCAGGTGGCCAGAGAACCTGCTCACCGTCTTGGGGACGCATGGGCTTATCATCCCCCTGCAGGAGTGCTCTGTCATCCCTTTGATCTCGTATTTTTTTTTCTCTTCAGGTTTTTCTGTTCAAGCTGTTTTCACCCCTCCTCCGCCCCACAGCCCTTGACAAAGACACCCCAGTGGTTAGAGCTGGTTACACTTCATTTGCAGTTCTGTGACCTCAAATGAGAATCTTATTTTACAGTATGAGTGAGGGAGTTGCCTTTTCTTTTTTTTTTTCTTCTTTTTTTTTTAAAGCTTGGGCCACTTATAAGAAATGAATTAGGGGAACAGCAACATTAGCAGATAATATCACTTCATATCACATGTAGGCTATAAGTGGAATATGTTTCATTTCAACCCCACTGAGAAATGTGAGATTAGCTTTTGACAGTTGAATTGGTCAATGGCAACAATGTTGAGAGCAAGGTTATTCATCACAGCTCAACTTGACATGTTACATTTTAAGATGTAGACTAATAAAAGCAGATCTACATCCACATGCGATGCAATGGGGCAGACAGAGATGAGGGAAATAGAAATGACAAATAGTGGGTAAAAAAAGGTATCGCAATACAAATACAAAACACTGGTCTGAGAAATATGGTCTGGTCTGGACACTGGTCTGGATAATGGGTATATGTCTCGGTGAGCTAAGGGTTGCATCACTGCTTTTTGCAGATGATGTGGTCCTGATGGCACAATTGGTCCAAGACCTGCAGCTCTTACTGGACCGGTTCGCAGCCGAGTGTACGGCGGCTGGGATGAGGATCAGCGTCTCCAAATCTGAGGCCATGGTTCTCAGCGGGAAACCGGTGGATTGTGCAGTCCGGGTAGGGAATGAAGCATTACCCCAGGGGAAGGAGTAAGTATCTCGGGTCTTGTTCACGAGTGAGGGGAGGACAGAGAAGGAGATCAGCCGGAGAATCAGGGCGGCAGGGGCGGTATTTCAGTCACTGTACCACACTGTTGTGACAAAAAGAGAGTTGAGCAAGAAGGCAAATCTCTCTGTGTACCGAGCAATCTTCGTTCCTACTCTCACCTATGGTCATGAAGTGTGGGTCATGACCAAAAGAATAAGGTTGTGAATACAAGTGGCCGAAATGAGTTTCTTTGACGGGTGGCTGGCATCTCCCTTAGTTCAGTCACACGAGAGAGACTCGGAGTAGAGTCGCTGATTATTCACCTGGAAAGGAGCCAGCTTAGGTGGTTCGGGCATCTGGTTAAGAAGCCTCTCGGGCGTCTCCCTAGGGAGGTCCTCGAGGCACGTCCCACTTGGGAGGAGACCCCAGGGAAGACCAAGGCGCAGTTGGAGGAAACACATAGACTCACTGGCCTTGGAACGTCTCGGGATCCCCCAGGAGGAAGTCACTAATGTTGCTCTGGAGAGGGAAGTCTGGAGCTCTCTGGTGGAGCTGAGAAATATATTTTAAGATACAAATTAACAAAATACAAAAGAAAAATACAAAATAAGTAATTCAAATAGCCTACATGCATTCATAATAGCGGCCTACTGCCCATCTCCGGGGACAAAGATTTGATACAACATGAAGTGACAGATTGTAAGCTTGTTAATAACTCAGTTTTTTTTAAGTACCGCTGGAATATTTTACAATTAGATTATCTCTTTCTTTCTTTCTTTCTTTCTTTCTTTCTTTCTTTCTTTCTTTCTTTCTTTCCTTTCTTTCTTTCTTTCTTTCTTTCTTTCTTTCTTTGGAAAAGTTTTCCAGTTTTCTTTCATTAATAAGTTACCCCATAATGAATTGAAATCGCAAGGGATAATGTGGTTCATTTAGCAAAGTGTCTGACAATCTTTTCAATTGGTAATTCATGCAGTCTTTTATTAATTTCTTTTTTTTTCTTTTTTTCTTTAGTGAAACCCTTTGTGAGAATGGGAGATAGCAATGCAGGCACAGGGGAATGCCATGATGATCTACAAGAGGATGTGGGTTTAGTGTCCAGTGTGACGATGGGCTGGGATTCGTCAAACTGCCCCATGTTTATAATGGGGGGAAGCAAGAGGGCCGCTTTGAGCCAGGGGCTTTGTGACTCCCTGCCTTATTGCTGGGCTAAACAAGGTCAAGTTGTTCCCTGATCCTCAGAGGAACTTTACTGGGCTGCTGATGAGTCCTGCCACAGTAAATAGAGTGGAGACGCTAAACGGTTCCACTTCGCCACCTCTCCTTCTCCGGCCCAAGAATCTTATCTTCTGTTCATTATTTGGCCTGTCATAAAAATGGTATGAGAAATGAAAAATGGTATGAAAAATCTCAAGAATAATAAGAATCCAGTTATCCCTGTCACAAATACATTCAGTCACAGTATCAATAACCTTTCCTTGTTATTCAGCAGCATGCATAAATTGTCCTCTTAACAACATACAGTATTGGGGGGGACGGGACTTGGTACTGTATTAAGGAAATGTTATGATGCCCATAGCAGAAATTGTATAATGCTTATAGGTTGTGGCTGGTGTGAGGGAGAAGCACCACCCCCTGCAAATGTCACTGGGAATTTATTTATATTTGTGCCAGGCAGCGAATCAGTCAATTTCATCTCAATTTCCCCCCTCTCCTATGCATCCCAATGAGCTTAACACAATATTAAAATACGGCAGAGAGCTGATGAGGATAAATGAGCATAATGCTCATCCCGACTATAGAGCTGCTTCCACTGTCTGTGCTCTGCAGGGTCCAAAACGGGCACATTCCCAATTCCCATCATGAAAGCTATATGGAAAGTGTCAAGAAATCAAATAAATACCCCACATAAACTTGCCCAGCCATATGATCTCTCTCTCTCTCTCTCTCTGTCTCTCTCTCTCTCTCTCTCTCTCTCTCTCTCTCTCTCTCTCTCTCTCTCTCTGTCTCTCTCTCTCTCTCTCTCTCTCCATATCTATATCTGAAAGGTCAAGTATTTCAAGGAAATTGCTTTGTCCATGTTATTGGGAACGTTAACGAGAGTGAATTGTTTATGCATCTACGAAGCACGGAATTGATGCGTTCTCCCTGAGCACCCTCCTTCTCATACTAACAGTTCTCCCTGAGCACCCTCCTTCTCATACTAACGGCCAGGGGTGGACAGTAATGAAGTAGGCCTACAGTACATTTACTCGAGTACTGTATACTTACGTAACACGTTTTTCACGTTATTTTACTTTATTTTTACTGTAAACCAGCCTGCTCAAACTCCCCTCTCCTCCCTCCTCCTCCTCCTCCTCCTCCTCCTCCCCTTCCACTCCCTCTTCCACCTCCTTGTCCTCCTCCCTCCTCCTCCTTCTCTCTGTCCACCTACTCCTCTCGAAGCAGAGGGGCAAGAGTGAGATGAGGAGGAGGAGGTCCTCCTCCTTATCTCAGTCTTACCCCTCTCCTTCTCTGGTCGTCCTTTTCTTCTGCAAAAGCAAGCGAGAAGGGCCACCTTTGATCTATCGCAGATGTTATGGTTAGATAACCATGGTTATCATATAACCTCCAGTTATCTTAACTCAGAACTGCTTCTAGATCGCACGTGAGATTCTCATACACTCCCTTTGTTATCACTAAGAGAGAGAGCGAGCAACCATCCCTGGCTGAACCCGTCCTTGGATGGTGAACACCCCTCCCCTGGGATTTATCAATCTACCAGTCAGACCATGGTCTGAGTTGGAGAGATAGGTTCATAAGCTCAATGCCTAACAGGTTCCTGACCCAAGGGCCTTGCACACTTGCCAGGAGCCTGGCAACCGGTTGCCCTGACCTGACCTGACCATACTGGTCCCTGATGCATATAAATTTAGGATAAGGGAAGGATCGAAGACCAATCAATCATCTGGACTCTGGAGGAGTACCGTGGAGGAGAATTTGTAAGAATGTAATAGAGTACAAATACTCAAGAAGTCAGAATTAAGGACTGTAAACCTTTTAAACAAGTGAATATTAACTTTATCTTTACTGTTATAATGTTCAACTGTAACTCTATAGTAATACCTTTTAAGGATAAATACTTTAGAGGAAAACTATAATACTAAAAGGGGAGACTTAGGCAGAGTAGAAGTATGAAAGTATACCAGAATACCTTAGAATGAGTTTGACACCAGACACGGAAGAAGACAAGTCACACCAGAGCTATGGGGATTTTCCACTTGATATATATTGCCCATCACATCGGGAGAGAAATGGCAGGTCCGTACAGCGTTAAAACGATCTCTCCCTGACACATCATCAGTGACAACATTTTATACCACATAAGTCATAACATCCTTTGGACATGGGGAAGTAATGTATTTGAGTTCAGAGGGTAACCCAAAAGTGAATTATGGCGACACCTATTGCCGGGAGGCCTACTTGGGATACGTGGCAAATTATACTTCCGGTAAAATCCCGGAAGAGTGACCGAAGGGAATTGTAGTTCTTTAAGTAAATGTAGTTCACAGCCCAAGTTACTGACAACCAGCTAACGTAACTAGGAGACAATTTGTCTGCTCTAGCACCGTACCAAGGCCGAATAACATGTTTTTCACCAGAGGGGCAGATAATGCAAGACGTCCAACAGGAGAAAACAATCTTTTATCTTACTCGCTGACTGGGGGAGAGTGAGATTTAATACTATCTGTTTTACGCTGGGGCAGAAATGATATGTAAACTCAGTGGGATACAGGGCATGAAAAATACATAGTTATTGAGAACATGGAAACTACCATCCACCAAAAATAACAGATCTACAGATCTAATAACTCAAAATTATCCATCAGTCCCAACCCCCTTAGGGGGCCTGAGGGCGGTTTACACGCTCTCAGCAACCTGTAGGACTGCATGAGCCACTGAGGGCTCGGTAACGTCCAGGTTGTAATACCTTGCAAAGGTTGAAGGTGACGACCAATTTGCCGCCAAGCAAACATCCTGCACTGAAATACCCTTGTTAGAGCCCAGGATGCTGCCACACTGCGGGTAGAGTGAGCCCACAGGTGGTAGAGTACCTCTGCTGGAGTAAGCCATCTGAATGGCCTCCACAACCCATTGGGACAGCCTGACCTTAGTCACTGGCTTCCCCATGGCTCTAGTACCCCATGCCACAAACAACTGATTTCCTTTCCTGAAGGAAACCGTTCTGGCCATGTACACCCATATGGCCCTGACTGGGTACAAGGTGTGTAACCTCTCATCCTCAGCTGACGCGAAAGGAGGAGGGTGAAAGGACCTCAGGTCCACTGGCACAATAGTGGCATTGGAGTTCTTACGGACAAATGCCGGGTTAGGTTTAACCGTCACCCTAGTCTTGTCCTCATTAAACAAGGCCTGTAAGTCACTGACACGTTTAGCCGTTGTGAGGGCCACCAGCAGGATGACCTTCAAGGACAAGGCTTTCAGACCCACTGTCTCTAGTGGTTCAAACGGGGTCTCTGAAAGAGCCGCCAGAACCACCGACAAGTCCCATGGTGGAACTAGAGACCGGGCGTAATTTACGCGCACTCTTCATAAACCGCCATATGAGAGTGTCCTCGCTCAGGGCCTTGTTGTCTATGTGTTGTTGCATGTGGACATGCGGCAAAGCTTGTGTGTTGTAGCTGCGGCCCCGGTCTGTGGTGTGCAGGCCGGAGCGTTAGCATCACGGTCATCCATATTCAGTATTATCGGCGGTAGTTCTGGTTGGTAACAGTGCTACTGCTAGCGTTTGCTGCTCGTGATTCAGCTCGTGGCTATGAGCTATATTGTTTAAGCTAATGCTATCCCCCGCTGTAACGTGGTATTAGCACTCGCTGCAGTTTGCGCTTGATAATAGTTGTGTTGCTATGGCTAGTTCGTGTTGGACGGGCTATATGTAGCAGCAACCAGCTTGTTTTGACTTCAAGCATAGTGTTTATAGCTAATGCTAACCCTCACCGTAGCATGGCTAACACTCGCTTAGTTTGGTTTGATAGCACCGTTGATAGCACTGTTAGCCCAGCCTACGTTGTAGAAGACAAGTCACCTTATACGGCCACTCGTCCTTATACTAATATTTCCCCATAGTGATAACACAGCTTGGTTCGTTCTGTAAGGCAGAAGAAAAGGAAAATGTGGTGAGAAGCGAAAGTCGCACCATGGTTTTATCCCCTCGCGCGCGGGAGCGTGCTGCGTCATCACGCACATATCCCGTGGTCTTAAAGTGACAGGCCACGGGAGTGTATGGATACAGTTTTCTGTAAAATGGAACAATTGGGATGTGCGATCTAGAAGCAGATGTTCTGAGTTAAGATAACTATTATAGAAAACCTATTATATACAATACAGTACAAGCTCACACCATGATGAAATATGTTGTGAGCTTTTAGATCTGCTCTTTTCACTATTATTGATGTTTCTTGAATATTTCTGAAAACTATCTTTGAATACATTTTGGAAAAAGTATTTCAATATAGCAATGCATTGATAATAAAAAAGAGAAAGTACTTCTGAATACTTAAGTGCCTTTTAAAAAGCAAATAGCTTACTCCAGTAAGTAGCCTACACATTTGACAGAGGAACTTGCAGTTGAGCAGGAGTTTCTATACGTTGACTCAAGTAGGGGGGTCGATCCTTTGAGTAGCCAATTTCTAATTACATTGCTACTATCTGTAACAGAGCAAAGCCTAACTGAATCAGAGAAATCCCTTTGCTTTCAAGTTAATATGATTCTGGCCACGTTGCTCGTTTGATCCCTGGATAAGTCATGGATCTTGTTAAAACACAAGCACATTACAGCTCACCTGGCGTGTACGTGTACTGTAGCTGAACACAAAGTACAAGATTCCACAAAATTGCTTTGTCCCCAAAGAATGTTGGTTGTTGCTAGACAGATCAAAAGACACAACACACTAACATTCTTACTGCGAAAAAATCAGCATAATCACTATATAATGACTGAATACAGTTAGACAGTTGTTAAGAAGATATAGACATTCTCCCAACCCATCATAACAGGAGAAAGTCATGTGTTTTATGGGAACATGTGTGGTGTTCTGCAACACAGATGGAATGATAAAGCAAATGTGGGAAAGATGGAAAAAAGAGAAAGTATCATCCAAGTGACACAGAGGATTTGTTCCACAAGGCTTCACACAATCCAATCAAAAGGCTTTTCCAGTTGAGTTCCCAAGCGATTCCTGCTTCTCTCCAAAGCAAGTGCTCAATTTAAGGTCCTTAAAAGATAGGGGTGGTTTTTACTGTGATTAATTTTCCCAGTTTGTGTCTACACAGAATTATCCAAATATTGGGGTGGCATTGGATCAGGCGGTAGAGCGGCCTGTTGGAATCAGAAGGCTATGGGTTTGATTTCCGGCTACCCCTGGGTTGGCACGACACCGACCCCCTGACTACTCCTGATGATCAAGTTGGTGTCTTGGTTTCCTCCACCGTAGGTGTGTGAATGGCTGAATCTAATCCTGCACATCATCATAAAGCGCTTTGGTGAAAGGCACAATATAAATACTCCATTTGCCATTTAAGAACAACGTTGAGTTGGGAAATAATCGTCAGCGATTATTTTTTATGATCAGCACTTTATTTGGATTTTTTTTACAAATAGACAGAAAAAACAAACACAAGCAACAACAACAAGATAAACAAAGATAAACAAATACAAATACAAATAAAACATACATTTAAAATTAGTTTGCACGACCAAACACGCAGCATCATCAACCGTATCATATACGACAGTAAACAATCAAAAGGGCATTGCCTGACCATGGATCACATCAATGGCCTGCAACATGACTGAGGAACACGTTCCACTTCGAATCATATTTATCTAACTGATTATTCATCTTAAAAGATAACTTCTCCAAAGCAGCCACAATACCAAGCTGAGTGAACCATGTGGTCAACGATTTTTGTATTTGTGTCGTTTCCTCACCCCATCAGCCTAGCACAAGTCATGCGAGTGCATAGCAGAAATGGAAGTTTAAAAATGTAATTCAAAAATATTTAAAAATAATATTCTGTGAATGGAATTGACAAACCGATGACAGTTTCCATTCAGGGGATTACAGACTCTGGTTAGCATTCAGAGATTGCTGAATAATTGTCTGGCTTGTGAGAGACTAAAGCAGTGTCAGATGAGACATATGGCATTGTTGGTTTGTTTGGTCTGTTAGATCACACTCAAACCAGAGGTGTTAAAATGTATTCAGCACTGCAGAAGCCTTACTGGTCTCCAGTGACTTAGTGAGTGTGCCTAATAAAGAATATTCAGAATCAGAATGTTGAAGGATTTTGATCTAATGGTGTAAAGATGAAATGCAGGTAAATGGATTGTGTTATTTATTCCTTTTCCCCACACAAATTTCATCCAACCCTCCTTCTGTGTCCCCTGACAGATGCGTTCCAGTCAGAGATATTAGGCTACGGCAGCACTTCCGTCTGATTGCTTCTTCCACTGATGGAGGACAAGTGGTTTAGCAGTGTCCTTCACTGAGATGTTTAGTCCTTGAACATGGCATATAGAAAACATAGCAGCCCCCCCCCCCCCCCAAAAAAAAAGAATCATCCATGGGCCCTTCACTCATATGGATATGAAGAATCAACTGACTGAGAGAAAACACGATTGTTACTGCTACTGAATTACATTTTAGCTAGAAACAGACTGTATCATATATGAGTGACTGACTGTCGCAAACGATACGAGACACCTCCCTGACAATAACGCAGAGACAGCTTGTTTATTTTTAGGCGACAGCACTAAGCAAACGTCAAGCATACGTTTATGTGTGAACTGTCCTCCAAGATATATTTCTTCCTGCATCTATCATAGATGCAGGATTTCCATAGATGATCTATGGAAATAGATAATGGGAAAAATAAATATTTCTGAAATAGTTAAAATGGCAGATCTACAAGCTCTCAATGTGTCGTGTATATCTATCTATAAATGCACTATGTCTCTGCACGTCTGTCTGTATGTACGTACATGTGTGTGGCTGTAATGCACGTAACTCGAGAACCGTTAGCCCCACTAATCAAGTCGGTCAGACCCACTGTTGTCCAGAACCGCCACAAAAGGGCCCCCCATGCTCCATATATGGAGCTGGCCTGTTCTGACATCACAACACTCCATATTTGGTCATGCAGAACTCCATATATAGGAATAAAGGGACACAGAGAGACAGATACAGACATCTCCATATATGGGCATAAAAGGGACACAGACAGATGGGTGGAAGGGGTACTCTGACACGGGTATTGCATAGCCGGGTGGGGCATGGATCTCCAACTTCCATCGTTACCGACTTGGTGCTTTACAGCCGGGCTGTAAAGCACCCAAATAAGTTTGGGTCAACATCACATGCTTGCAAAAAAATAAATGCTCCACAAAATGTACTTGAGTAAATTGATTTGAGTCACTATCCACCATGCACTGACTATAGCTCACAGTAATAAATAGTTCTCTGTTCTATCCCTATTGCAGTTGCACGGCTGAAGAGTCCCCTGAGAAGAGAGAGTGGTTTAAACATACGAGAGCATGGCGCTACGGATCTCTCTTGATGGCGGGGCCCTGTGGGAGCTGCACTGTGAGCCGTTTCAGCAAGGAAGCCGTATATCCACCGCCTGCCATTGAGATCTCCTCACAGAGGTCGCCACTATAGCAGCAAAATACATGTTTTATTGATTATCAAAAAGCTGTGGCTGCTGGTAGCCTATATCACGACCATCCTTCAGCCTGCGTCGTGTCACACTAGGTTTCTAAATATATATCTTTTTTTTTAATTAAAAAGAGACATCATTTATGAATGGCATGTCTTCCCTGTGCAACTGAAAATAAAAGGCGTTCAAGCAGTTAGCTAATTTAATTAGCAGTTATCTATAGCTATCTGGCTTTATTTTTTTGTCACAGACAGAAATAAGTGGTCAAATAGGCCTACACAGAGACCAATCTCTAAATGTGTACGACTCCTAATGTGCCATATTACTATTCCAATACGCTGCACATTTTTCAATTATAGTACTCCTGCATTAATTAGACTGGCAACTCAGCCACGTCTGGCTGTGTAAGGCAGATGGTCCAAGTCTATTCTGTGTTTGCGATTCTAATATATGGTTATTTTCAGTATAGTCAGTGCTTTCATCGCACATTACATGAACAAAATAACAGCATTATGAAAAATGCTGTGGTTATGGGGAATCTGGGGATGTACATTATGTTCTACCTTTGTGGGGATGTAAAGGTTAAAGGAGCATTCAATGATTTGGGTTATTTGGAAAAAACCCCGGTCCGCCCCGGTAACAAGTTGTACATGCAAGCACTACAGTGGGGTGACACGCGACAGGCCAACAGCACACACACCAAGGCCCGCCCCCGCTCGATCATGATTAGCGGAAGGCCCCTCTCTATCCTGATTGGATGATGGTTTTGCCACCTAGCCAAAAACGAAACCTAAGGTTTTTTGACCCCCACGGGTTAACTGGGGACAGGGAGAAACTCCTTATATGGTCAGCACACTCTATAGTAGGGAGGATTATCACAACAAAACAAAAAAAGAAGTGATATTTGAATTAAGTGAAATCACTGAATATACCTTTAAAATATAATGTTGATAACATATAGCATATTTAAAGAGATGCACCTGGTATCCCATAGTTTCAATGTGCAGATGATTATTTTGATAGAATATTGTTTAGACTGATGATAGGTTATTTGTTTACCTGTGATGCTAGTTCTCCTGAGGCACTGACTAAATTGGATCTCTGCATTGATGACATGTGTTGCTCTGGAAAAGTGTCTGCTAAATTCCTGACATTTTACAGATTGTCTATGTTTGTGAGACAGACATACTGTATGTTCTACTTTTGTGGGGACATAAAAACCACCCCTGTTTTAGGTGGCTCACCTCTTCAGCATCTCTCTAAAATAGGTCCTGCAAAAGTACTCGCCATTTCCAATTCCATTATATCCGAAAGTCAACATTTAGGGTAACCTTAAGCGTTGAATTGAGAACTGCATGTCTTTACTTCTCAAATATTATTTAGCAGTAGAATGTTTCCTGTCTGGTCTGATCCTTTTCTGACCAGTTGTATGATTGTCGGGTGGAAACAATTTTCAATTCAATTCAAAGGAGCTTTATTGGCATGAGAAAACAAACGTTTACATTATTGCCAAAGCAATTAAGTGTCACAAATACAATACAATACAATCAGTTGAAAAAGGGGAAAGTATATACAGTTGGAGGGGGTACAGCATTTTGTAAACAGAGCTATGTCACATTGCACCGTTATATACATGTTATAACAGGGTATAAAGCTTTCATAGCAGCAATTCTTTGCAGTCACTTTGGGACAAAAATGGCAGCATTTTATTCTCTTGTATACTCTTGTATACTATTTAAATAGTATACAGGGAAAACTCAGATTTAAGATCTGTTTAAAGGTAGCAGCTCTGTTTACATGCATGTGCAAGGTCCAGCGGTCTACTCGGTACAGATAGTAGTCCTTAGGGTGGTTGATTCCATTGACTATTTGTCACAACAGTTCACAAATCTTGCTGCTGTGTTTGCACATTGTTGTATTTCTTGTCTTGGTATAGTGGGCAGGTGGTTAGAAAGTGTAGCTCTGTTTCCACCACATTTTGTGTGCAGTGGGTGCATAGTCTGTCTTCCCTTGGGAGCGGGGTCTGTCTGTGGCGGCCTTTCTCTATTGCAAGGCTGTGTTCACTGAGTCTGTATCTATAGTCACACTATTGTACAATGGATAGGGCATTCATTTAGGAAAATAAATGAAAATAAAAATAATTAAAAAATGACCCATGGATAAGAGGTTTCTGCTATGTGAAGGTGTATACACAAAATCTCACTGATAGAGGCTGCTCTGTAATTAAGAAGCAGGGTGCTTGATAAGATTAGTTCATTCCTGGTCTGTTCCGCACCAGTTACTTGTAGCGTTAATCAAGGATCCATATAGGCCATTACTCTTGTATGTGCTCTCTTAGTTTATTGCTGCATTATTCATGCCCCTGTAGCACTAGCAGAGTGGCTATATACCTGTATGTGTATGTGTGTGTGTGTGTGTGTGTGTGTGTGTGTGTGTGTGTGTGTGTGTGTGTGTGTGTGTGTGTGTGTGTGTGTGTGTGTGTGTGTGTGTGTGTGTGTGTGTGTGTGTGTGTGCGTGCATGCGTGCGTGCGTGCGTGCGTGCGTGCGTGCGTGCGTGCGTGCGTGCGTGCGTGCGTTTAAGTAACAAACAAACCAAAAGTCTCTGTGGTGCTGGAGATATGGCGGTTGTCCTATAAAAACAAGGTCCCTTGTTCGAGTCCACCTTTTGGATCATATTCACTAATTCAATCCTATTAAGTAAGTAATTACTTGTCGCAAGAAGAAGAATGTGCTTATAGCATGGGAGAACTGTCAGTGCTTTGATGATTCGTGTTTCAAATCCAATGATGCTTTCCACGTTTGTATCTCGCTCTAATCTTTAACTGAAGAGTGTGCATGAGAACTGTCTAATTCCATTCAAATAAAGGACCCCCCACAGTACCCCAGATAACTCTAATTATAATACAATATAAAGTATTATAATGTATTACTTAATAATGTAATGCAGTCATTGCAGTGTTTGGCCCCCGCCTAGCCCAGCTCAGTCCCACCCTAGAGATGGTACTTTTTAGGCACTCATTTAATTTAGTACCACTTTGACACCAAATTCCTTGTAGTGGAAACAGAGGTACAAGTAGGCGGTGTGTGGTGGAGTGGTGTGAGGCCATGGTAGTGGAAACCTGGCTCAAGTGTGAACCACGGTGGTAAGGTACATGGCTCACACACACAACATTACATTATTAATGAATTAGGATTCATTTATAAAAATAGGAAAAAAATGTGTAGTTATTTCCTAGATCTCTAAATCCGATGGAGCTAAGTATGTAATTGTCACAGCTATACACGTTATAAGGGCATCACTTTGTATCTCATGTCATTGGCTTCCATTGAAAATGAATAGTAGACTGTAGCTTTGTATCTGCCAGTATGAAGACAGCAACAGAGTACAATTCTGATGTTACTGTGTGTGACGACAGGCTAGGAACTCAAGGTGAAGTTAACTGTTTGTGACACGTGCCGTGGGTACAGAATAACAACAACGTTTAAACGGGTATATGTTTGTGACGTTTAATGTTAAACTGCTTGACATGTTTTGATTTGTTTTTTTTGTTTTTCACACATCAGATACATCATTAATATTTACATCAAACATAACCGAGTAAAAAATACATGTTGAAATGCTTCACAGACGCTTTCCCTACTGCAGCAAGTGGCAACACACTGTTGTTCACTGTACTAGATAAACACTTTGTTCTTCCCACAAATATATAATACATCTTCAAAAACAAAAAAAAGAAATACACTGCATATATTAGAAATTTAAAAAAATATAATGAAATAAAAGTAAAGGATCAAGGGTAAAAAAAAGACAAAAAAAGACAACACATCAGCAAAATAGTGGGCTACTAATACTGAGGACTTTACCGTGCATGTGAGTGTAATAAGCAGCAATTATTATCACTGAATAATAATAATAATAATAATAATAATAAGGGTAATAATAATAATTATTATTATAATAATAATAATAATAATAATAATAATAATAATAACAATACTAATACTAATTATAATTATAATAATAATACTAATAATAATAATAATACTAATAATACTAATAATAATAATAATAATAATAATAATAATAATAATAATATAAAAGGAGGGGATCATTAATAATAAATGTGTCACAAAAGTACAGTTGTGTTCCAGTGCTTTTTGTTGTGTGCTTCTTTCTTACAGCAGGTACAGCGATAATAAAACACTTGTTAAGCAGTTCAAACCAGCGACCAGACCACTGGTACGGTAATAACCTACAGTAATACTAGCACACTATACAGTATGGAGCCATTAGCCTACAGTAATTACTAGCACACATACAGTATGGAGCCATCGCAAGACAACACACTGAGCACAGGAGACAAGTTTCATGCCCTTTTTAAGCCGCACCTCATGCTTTGCCGCACGACAAGTGTCACGTGACGCCAACCCTACAAGCTCACAAGCTTGGGTGAGCTCGTAGAGGTCGGCTGTTTTCACTGACAGAGCATGAATTAGGCTTTTTTTTACACAGTAACATCTTCAGTGCTAAAGGAAAACCTTGCAATTCTTTTTACCCAAATCCTGGTTGTGAACTTGTGATGAGGAGATCGATGATGGCGAAAAGAATACTACCGGTATGTGTTTTCTAAATATGATGTCAAACATGCGGTTCCACATTATCATGCATGCAAACCTGATTATGTGAAGCAACGCATTTAATGTCATTATTTCGCAATGTCAACATTATATAGAGAAGTACACTGAATGGGATTTTGGTTAAAATGGCGAGAGGTTTCCTTTAATTTAACTCTGAGAGTGTACAAATGTAACCTACATTTGTACACTCTCAGAGATACAAATGGATGACGTAACACTGAAGTTGTCACGTTGTATACCAATAACCACCATAAAGATTAGACACTACTTCACCAACTTTTTCTTTCACACTAAGAACAAACACAAATAGTTTTTTTTTTGTGTTTTTTTTGTAGTTTAGTTATTTTTTCCTGAACACGGAGAGGATATGTGAACTCTCGGTTTATGCTGAGTCGCTGTGTTGTTGGCGGAGTGGTTTGCGTGTCGGTGGCAGTGCTATCCTCAAATTGGCTCGTCAAAACACGTTTAGCTTATGTTCGGTTTTACCCATGAACAGTCACAGTGTACAGTTGCTTTTAAAATAAGTGGAGCACTATAACAGTAGGCTATATAATATAACTGACCATTCTCTACAAAAATACATTAACAAGCTATTCTCTGCGAAAGTTGTTGGCTTGCCGTTCTTTCGGCTCACAGTATGCATCCATTTTTCAGAGTTAAAATCAACTCAGGATTTTAGCATTGAAGCGCTACACACATCGCTTTGACTCTACAAATCAGACTAAAAAATATTTAAATATGTTAAAGGTACGGGGCTGGCTGTCCCTGAAACGTCTAAAAAGTATACTCTGTAGTTGGCTTCAGAAGACATCAAAGGCATCCTTCTATCTCTTCCTAGAAAAATGCTAGTAAGTGATTGTCATATTTGTGTTGTTACCGTTTAAGTAACGGTAACTCAGTTACACTCAAGTAGGCCTCTGGGGTTGGAGGGTTGAAGTTTCCACATGCGGATATAGAGCAAACAGCATATGGCAAAAACATGGCATAATTATGTAAACAAGGTATTAGCATGTTGCTAATTGCCTATACAGTATGAATTTATAAACAATATGGTTGATGAATGAATGAAACCCAGGAAATGAAAATGACCCTGGTTGTCATTCCAGACCAGTTTAGACCTGATGCTGTACACAGTAAATCATCAGTGTTCTTTTGAATATGCTGTGGTCCTATAAGTAATTCTATTGTTTTTTTTTGTTTTTGGTTTTTTTTCTCGCTAAAATAAGTGTTCAATAATTAGATATTCTGATAGTGATCATTGCTTTCAAATGTTAGTTCAGTCACGGGGGTCTTCCCTTCTCTCCAACCTTTTGGTACAGTAAAAAAAAACATTTGCAAGTCTACAAATTTGATCCAATGAGGAAAGAGAACTCATACAGGATACAGGATGAACAAGTGATGGAAGTGATGAAACAAAAAACAAACAAAACAATTGGACACAATTGGAACTGGAACAAAACATGAGACTGATAAATCGTTTCTCTCTCCGGATTGGATGAAATTGGTGACCCACCTGAAAATATGTTCTGTTTACCAGAGCTGGAGAGATGAGCAGACCCCTGTTACTGAACAAACACTCATTGAAATATCACTTACAGGACATAGGCTGTAATACTGAGGGTGTACAAATATAACCAAACAGACCCGTGGGGCCTTTTGGTTACATTTTACAGTCTCAGAGTTACAATACAAACGGATATATTAACACTGAGGATTAGACATGTACACACTAGTCTAGTTTGTATAGTGTAGAAACCTAGCAGTACTCTCAAGTTGAGAAGAACTTAATACAAATGTATGCTTTAATTATTTGGTACTGTAACTACCAGTTATTAATAGTAATAGTAATGATGACATTAATACTGTACGTATGGTGAAAACGAAGGAATTTGGTACCATTGGATTCTTGAGCCCCTTTTTCCTTATTTAATGAGGATATTAAATCCATTTGATTTGAATCATCCAAAAATATGCAATAAAACCCCATTAGTGATTGTGGGATCTAGTGATCCAGTGGAGAGATTATGAACAGCAATGCCATTAAATTGGTAGGTTGAGACATTATACAATAATCATTTAAATCAACATTTCTTTTTTTTTAAACATTACAAACCTAATCACACATACGGTATACATTACCGTTTTCTCAAAGAGGCAAGCATACGATCGATAAACGTGACACCAACAAAAGAAGCTATTGAAAAAGTCAATATCAACGTGGGAAATGTAAAAAACTAACAAACATGGCAGACGTACAGTAAATGAAACAGACACAGTGGTGCATAACTGTACACAGTTAGACACTTGGCAAAATGAAAAGATACTCAAATAGGTGAGGAAGCACTCGAAAAAAAACCCAACAAGGGTTGAGGAGCAGAGGCCGGGTGGGTGACTATAGCTCTGGTCCATAGCCTTAAGGACTTTTCCTTAAGGCTATGGGACTCTCTATTTCCTGCCGCCACATGACATGCAGAACAGTCTCTCGACTTCTGCAAAAATAACGATTTCCCTACTCACCAATACATAGATGGTTTTGTGATGAAAAAAAGCCTACTTTCCCTAGTGGACGGACGCACTCTGAGCCCCCCACCACTAAAATGCACATTTTGGCCCAAAAAATCTGGTCAATGTGATTGTATCTCTCTATCTGTAGAGGGTGCAGTGGAGTAACTAAACTAAACGTTTTCTTCCAGTGATTTTTTTTTCTGGCCAAAAAGTGCATTTTATACGTGTGGTGGGGGGCTCAGAGTGCGTCCACTAGGGAAAGTAGGCTTTTTTCATCGCTAATTGTATTGGTGAGTAGGTAAATCGTTATTTTTATGTTTGCAGAAGTCGAGAGGCTGCGCTGCATGTCATGGTTGCGGCAGGAAATGGAGAGTCCCATAGTCCTTAAGGCCAGAGCTAGTGGGTATGACTACATTATTTTAGCAGCACGATGTGGCTCCTACTGATGGCTACCAATGGTGGAAAATAACCAAGTACATTTACTCAAGTATTGTGCTTTTTTTTCTTTTCTTCTTTTTACTTTACTTGAGTTTTTTACTTTATTATACTTCTTACTCAGAAGTGAAATTGTACTCCACTATTTGAAAAAATGGTAGGGTATAGTTACTACGTAGATTAAGATTATTACAAACATACTGATCAACCAAATAAGGCCTCTATTGCAGTTTGTATATTCAAAACGTTTGACAGATAGTGAAAAATGTGAGTACTTAATTGTTTGTATATTTATACTCTTGTACTCAAGTAAAATTCCGATATTGTGGTATTGCTACTTTTACTTGAGTAAAAAATAAAACTGAGTACTTCTTCCACCACTGATATGATGTATAGCTTCAGGCGGTGAGGGGGAGGGGGGGAGGGGGGTCCTACAGTACAAACAACCTCTGTGGAACAAGCAGTGCACAATAACAGGATTTCAGGTCCACAAGTCACTGACATTTTCATCATGGCAGGGGGGGGGGGGGGGGGGGGGGGGGGGTTACTGGTACACCCAGTCATGTATTATAATTCATAAGCTTATTGAATAATAAACAGAAGCAAAGGTGTACGCGTGTGGAGTAAAGTTTACGGACGGATGCACATCCTCTAAGAGGAGCTTTTTACTTTTCTAGAAGCATGGTGGCACATGGCCATGTCATGTGGCGCCGATAGGCTAATAGGCTCTCACGGGGGTCATGCATATTCACAAGAGATGTGGCCTCTTCTTACTTCCTTAACAGGTGTTATCAATTATACTAATTAAGGCTCCATTTAGTGTACAGCAGTCTTTCCAGTGAGCAAACATACACAATATCAGCACCCTGACACTGTCTGACCAGAATGGAACATAGCCATAATTAGTAATTGGTAATGGTAACACCTGCAAAGGAAGTAAGAAGCGGCAGAATTTCATGCCAATATGGTTGCCATGTATCGAGCCTACTCAGGCTAAGCCGAACGTCTGTTTCGTACCGACAAAAAAGGACAAGGTTTTCGACTGAAAGAAGCGCCGATGCATGTCGCATTTTTCAGTCGCAAAACATGCCGTTTTCTTTGTCATATGACATCCCCGTCGGACGAAGTACAGACAAGCCTTTCGAGGCTGACGCAACGACACATCACACAGATTGTTCCTTGGGGAACAAAAACGACCCTTGGGGACCTGGCGGAGCAGGGTAGCCGGAGTTGGAGTACACAGGCTCGTTGGGCGGCTGCTGGGTGTAGGACTGTTGAGGCAGGAAAGTAACAGGATGATTGGCTTGAGCGGGTTGAGCGTCATCTGGGCACTGGTCCACGTAGCTCACATATTCAGGCTGGGCGGAATACTCGTCTGGACTTCTCCCACAGTTCTGTGAGGAACAAACAAAGAGCGATGGAGAGGAGAGAAGATAAAACGGGCAATTCCACAAACAAATGTTCAGCCCGATACTGATACATTGTGAATGAATAACTTCTAACTAACTAACTAACTAACTAACTAACTAACTAACTAACTAACTAACTAACTAACTAACTAGTTGCTGTCGGGAGGAAACCACCTAACTCCATTTTTGAGGGTTTAGATATATTTTTCCCATAAATCAGTTCTATTGAACACCCTTTACATCTGTATTTTGGTTTAAACAATATTGAACGTGTACTAGGGCAGAGATTGAGGAAACAAGTAAAATGGGAGTTTAATTCAAACTCAAGTCCTCTGGGCAGTGCACTAACCTTCATGTCAGTATCATGGTCAGTATCATGTCAGTATCATGGTAGTATCATGGTCAGTATCATGTCAGTATCATGGTCAGTATCATGTCAGGATCATGGTCAGTAGCATGTCAGTAACAACAACACAAATGCTCTCTTGTGGGGTCTCTACAAAACCTTTTTTTAGATGGGGGTGCGTGGCCTAATGCATACCAAACTTGTGGACCACTGTGCTATAGTGGTCCAGAGCTCTAAAAGGTTTGAGAAACACTGCAGTCTGATGTCAGATCTCCGGATCTCCAGATTGATTGAATGCACATGAAGAAGTGCCTGCTGGAATGCAGTGTCGACTCAGCTCAGGCATTATACTAAACGAGTTTGAAATAAAACATTTTCTTCCAATACCGATTTTCTTTTCACTTCAGCAGTTCTTTTTTCACAGAAGTACAACAAAGAATTCCAATCAGTGCAAACTGGTGTTCAAACTGAGCGATTAATGATAGGTGTCAGTCACCTCACGGTTCTGACAAATTATGTCGGAATGAGAGATGGAAGACGTGCAATAAAGAATTCACTTTGTTCAATATAAAAAAGTGGGGGAAAGAAGAAAAAAAATATGACAGTGAAAATGAAACTAAGGAAGCAAGCGTGTTGAGAACCATGTCTGAAGATATTTTGGTGTGTGTATAAATAGTAAAACAAACAAAATCTTAATCAAATGGTTGATCAGTGCTTTGATGAAAACAATGATAACAGGAGAGTTGGCATTGTATAAAGAAATATGATTGACCAATGAGATATTTTGAAATTTCCACCACCCCTATGAAAAAAATAGTACAGTACTTTTTTTCAAAAGTATTTGTTTTTGTAATGTAGTGGAGTGAAAGTATCCAAAAAATACAAAGTACAGATATACTCATACCAGGTCTAAACGTTGGTATTAATTGAATCAATTATCCTGCACTGTGGCTATGAGATGCAGTCGTTTTTTATACTGACAACACATAGGAAGCTTTGACTTACATGTTCGGAAGCATTCGGGAGTCGGTAGGCTACAATCATTTCGAGAGTGTACAAATGGAACCAAATGGACCTGTTAGGGTCCATAACGGGTCCATTTGGTTCCATTTGTACACTCAGAGTTACAGACCCATAAGGGTCCATTTGGTTCCAAACTATCATTTAGCTGGGGACCCCCTGGAACTCCCTCAAGGACCCCTGGGGGTAAAATATATTTTTGTTCATTTATTTCCTTCATATATTTCCTTTTTTAGTGTAACACCAGTAGTTTTTAGTGTAACACCAGCACAGTGCAGTACAGTACAGACTACGTTGCAGCACATGCACAGGTGCATGATGAGAGGCAGTACAGTACAGACTACATAGTCCAAAAGACAAGAGTCAGACAACCAATAGTGAAATAAAAATCACACCTGTGTGAACTGAGTGGTGCAACTACACATTTATTGTTATAGTTACTGTACATTAGAACCAGGAAAGCATCTGTGTCATAAGTATTGTCAGTCAGTGACGTCACATACTAACCATAGCAACCATGCTCGTTTTTTTGGTTGCTAACCATAGCAACCATGCTCATTTTTTTGGTACGAACAAACACGGGTACACGGGTACGAAGTCGGTTGTTGGAGTGGTTTGCACCACTCAAAAATTACATGAATGTGTGGATTTGCGCCCTCTACCGATACTGACGTCAGACTTCGGTGCTCTATAGTCCAACATCCAATAGTCCGACTCTGACAGCCAATGGTCCGACAGCATATAGTCAGACAACCAACAGTCCCACTATTCCAATAGTCCGACACCCCAGCACCACTCAGTTAAGACGGGTCTGATTTGTATTCTGCATTTGAGCCACGGACCACCATTTGATGAGATTTAGCCTCTCAGACTCAAAACTTTTGTTATCGTTGATCAAAAAACAATTCTTCTAGATTCTCTAATTGTGTAGACGTCTTGTAAATTAAGTAATGCAGATGTTTAACAATAATGTAACTCGGGGCATGTTCTCCCCCTAGTGGAGTTTGCATGTTCTCCCCCTAGGGGGTACCCTTACAAAACACATGCCGTAATCCTGGTCTCTAAACTGCCTCCCCCTGGCCAGCCGGGGTGCCTGATGGAGGGGAAAAGAACTGGTCGAAATAACGTGTTCCTTCCACGCGCTACGTCCGGCCGGGGAAATTCCCCCCTGTCAGGTGAAAAGAAGCAGCTTGGACTCCTCATGCATAGAAGGAGGCATGAGGTCAGTCCACTGCCCCCCCCCCCAGGTTTGCAGAGGAAGTGTAGTGCCTAAGATTACATTAGATAATTGACAAAAAAAATGGGTTGCAAAATCGTGGGATAATTATTTATTAAAAATAATGTAACTCTTTTACGGGTCCAATTGGTTTCATTTTACACTCTCAAAGATCTATAAGGGTCAATTTGGAACCCCCTCAAGGACCACTGGTGGTCCCCGGACCACTGGTTGAAAACCACTGCTATACGTCACACAGCTTATTTTTGGATTAAATCGGAGAGCAGACCTGTGTTAACTTGGTGATGTACAAAAAATATATCTGTACATGGCTTCTTGTGTCTGGGTAGCTCAAGCGTTTCAAACTGGGTTTGAAACGCTGGCCATTAGGCCACAGACTCCCATTTTACACCATCTTTTTATCTCTGGGACCCCCAATATAAAATTAGTGTTAATTTAACTCTGAGAGTGCACAAAATGGAACCAAATGGACTCTTACGGGTCCCTCATGGACCTCTTTCGGGCCCCTGGACCCCACACTGAGAACCAGCTGCGATATCAGCCCAAGGGCTAATAACTGTTATCACCCTTTCTGTTATGTATCATCCCCCCTCACCCAGGGCAAAAAAAGGCTCAGTATGTGATAAGAAATAAATAAATAATCATGAGAAATAAACTCAGTGCCTACAGTATAGCACAAGAGAATGAGGTTGAAAGACTATCTGTTAAATCTGCCCTGACAGCACAGTCTCAGCCAATCAATATCTCAATCTGATTTGTTTTCAACCAGAATTATCAAGGACGAACCCACAGTTGAAGTGAGGAGGAAAATGAAAAGTTAGTGAGTAGTTGGCAGAGCCAGGCACGTACACACACACACACACACACACGCACACACACACGCACACGCACGTGCACGCGCGCTCGCGCTTGCACGCTGACACACAATGGGAGGGCATGTCATGCTGAACCTCTCATCAGTCTGTGAACATGATTTATACTTATTGGTGGACCTATGTCAGTGACAAATTGGACAATGGATTTCACAGAAGAGAAGCTTGTAGATCCTGCAGCAGATCCAAGAGGTGCTTATCAAATCAAAAAAGACTTGGACCTTTAACGCCAATGACCCGAGACTTGAGTCGCCTTGCAAAACAACAACTTTGTGCCACACCTCTGGCAGCTCCCGAATCTTTGTTTTAATTAATTCATATTCTTTTGTCCCCCTTTTTAGTTGTTGATGGGCTATTTGCATTTGCACATGGCCTATATGTGAAATTAGTTTCACATGTATCCTTCCTAACTATTAGGAGTATGCAGCAGGCCCTAAGTTTAGGTTACATTACATTATTAGGATTAATTATGTAGAAGCAAGTTTACTAGACTAGATTGTGCATTACATTCACCCATTACATTCACCCATTCACGCACACACGCACGCACGCACGCGCGCACGCACGCACGCACGCACACGCACACACACACACACACACACACACACACACACACACACACACACACACACACACACACACACACACACACACACACACACACACACACACACAGATGGTCCAATAATGCACCAACCTGCGCATCAGGAGAAATTAGGGGTTCAGAGTCAAGGACACTTGGACACTAACTCTGCATGGGGAGCCCGGCCCCTCTACCAGCCACTCGACCTCTGAGCCACTCTGCATGGGGAGCCCGGCCCCTCTACCAGCCTCTCGACCCCTGACTGAGCCACTCTGCCTGATGCTTGATGTACCCTAGCTGTGATGACAGGCCTAAATGTGATTCAACTGATTTGTTTTGCGTGTGAGTGGTATTAAGTGGGTAAACCCTATGATTTAGTTGACTAGGGGTCCCCCAGCGCTCTATCTGCAGGATCTCATTTTCTTCCTCTACACAAAATCTCCCCCCGTTCACTGAGAAAGTGAGCATGGTATCTGAGGTTATTTCTAAAGGGGTCCAATGGGACCATGGCATGGGCATAGTTACAGAACAGAATCACCATTCCATCTTACAGCTCAGAGGGCCAGGGGCTCGCTTAGATATGAATGACTAGCGTGAGATGGCCTTTGGCTGGGAACTAGAGAGTTGTAATAGCGCTAAGGCAAACAAATAAAAAATAAAGACAAAATGAAATGCTGTCCAAAAACCCACCTCCACAAAGCCACTTCCACTTCAGGCATGATGGAAACATTTATTTAGACTTTCTCAAGTGAAACATTCTACCAACCAAACCAAAACAATAAGTCACTGTGAAATTGGATGACTGTAGCTCTTGAAACAATGTCTCTGTGTGGCTTAGGCAGTCAGTCACTTTCACATGCATTTTCAGGATATTAAAATGGATCTTTTTAAATATTCCTTTGGTATTTATTTTTTGCCTTTCAATTTTGTCAAATACAGGATTTTGGGTTACTGTTAAATACAAGCTCAGCAACAATCCACATGACAAAGGCCAGATGGGAATATAACAGAAAGTAGTGTTAAGTTTAAAATAAACTCTTAGTATTGTATTAGGTGCACGTATAGACTAAAATCCTACACTTTGAGATTAGATTGTTTTGTCTGTAAAAAAAAAGAAGAAGAAAAAACGTGTTTAACCGTATACTTCTACGACTACTTCTGTTGGCCAAAGTCCCCCGGGGGTCTACACTAGCCCCCCTCTTTTATGGCTGAATATAGCTGATCTACAAGCTCACAACGGATCTACAACTGAAGACTGGCAATTTAAGCTGAATGTTCACCAGAAAAGGGATGGCAGGGTTCATGTGGTTAATAGTTGAACCCTAGCATCCTTTTTTTGGGGCGGGATCATGAGCAGAAAATAGTAGATCTACAAGCGTACACCCCGTCACTTTGCAACACGTAGTGAGCTGGTAGATCAGCTACGATGTTTGGTGTACAGGGAAAAAGAGCAGACCATGTACAGTAACAGAGTCAAAGGTTTACTAAATTTTGAGACTGAGAGCGTACTGTAAGTGATTAATGAAATGTATATAGTGTTGGCAGAGGCACGCACTGTAAATTATTTCCAGTTATATTGTAATCATTGCTTTTTTTAAAAAAAACTGTTATAATCCGCAGCCAAAGCAATTCCAGTATTTCTGGGGTTAGCTGAGAAAAGCTGTCGCCACTGGGCATTCCGGTATAACATAATAATGTGAAATATGGGGAAATAATGGTTAGATAAATGGCTGTGAAAATTCAAATGGGATCTTTCAGAAATCCTTGGAGGTGAACATTAACGTCTGTTTTTTGTGGGATAACATATCTCTTTTTTTAAACTATGAATATAATAGAATGACCTGAGGTCCCTTCTGCTGCATGGAGAACTGTCCCCCTAACAGTACATTCAGAGAAGAAAGGCCCCAAAGTGGAATACATTTTCAAGCTTAAGCTCAAAAGCCTTTGTTATATTTGTATTTATTTTTTCTAAGCTGATTTAAGCTCATTCAGGGAAGGACGCATAAGCAGAAATAATAAATAAGATAGATTAATCTATATGAAAAGCTGGCCCACTATGACATGCTTCGGGAATACCTCGACATTACATAAGACGGCAAAATGCTTAGTGAGTATCGACCTAAATAAACCTTCATGACACTGCAAAGGCTCTATCCGCAGTGGTGGAAAGTACTGTACTTAGCCCATGAGTCATTTTAGATTTAACCATTGAACCATTATTTTATACTTTGGCTATTCAAAAATAGTGAAAATGTGTTTGAATATATATATTATTTTAACTCATTCACCACCAAGATCGTCTTTTGACGCCTTCTGGTCCTTTGGCCGTCGTCGCCGCTTTTGAGGGGTGCTAGCCCCTCATATGCACAGCTTAGTGTGTAGTATGTCCATTGTGTGTATGTGTAACAGCAGAATCTGCCAGCACGACTGCCCTAAAGATGTTGTTGGAATAAACACAGAAGCACCCGGGAGGAAGTGGACTAAGAAAGGACCAGGAGCCAAGCCGTGTTCTTATGCGATATACTAAATCCTCAACCTGTGGCCAACACACTAGTGCCTCTCGCCTACAAAAACTGCGGGCTGTTTTTTTTACTGATGAAGTATAGTTATTGACCACAACAGTGGTGTGCCGCCTCAAGGGAACTTGAGCCACGTTGCCGTACCGAACGTTGCAAAGTTCATTCAAGAATATGTCCCGCACAGAATCTTGAATCATGTTTGGGGTGAGCGTTTGCCCCAACTGTGACACAAAGTAGCTACTGACCAATCACAGCACGTCCTTGCACTTGTACACTGGCCAATCACAGTGCCTCCTTGCACAACCGGTATAGGTTTTGGGATGACGCTATTCTTAAATACAAAAAAGGAAGTGGTAGCCTACCCCAGGCAATAACAAACCCGAGGCAATAACAAAACATTTTTCAATGAATGGGTTCCCATGGTTGTTTCTACTCAAATACAGGAAAATACTGCAATTAGTACTGTACATGCTAAATGTATGATGGCGTTGAAATGGGAAACTTTACACTCGGTTGCATGCTGAAAATAGCAGATCTACAACGCACAATGCAAAGCAGTGTGGCGTGTTGTGAGCTTGTAGATCTGCTATATAAAATATTGTTTCATCATAGTTTTAGTCATCAAAATTAACACTGCTTAGCTGCAATACATTAATGCATTAATAACTTCATATGATTATGAAATTGTGCCATTCTGCATGAGTACTTCTACTTTTGGTGCAGTATGGGCTATACTTTTAGGCAATACTGCATGAGTAGGCTTATTTTAATTACATTTAAAAAGTACTTTTTTTCCATGACTGTCCATCAGAGCATGGCTGAGATTCAAAAATGGCACATTATCTAAGTACTTACAAAACACCAGAGAAATATACGGAGCATTTGTAGTCAGAACTTGGGCAGTGAGTTTGCCAAGTGCTGCAACTTGCCAACTGTCAGTAGTGAGTTATTTGGGGAAAGAGGAAATCAATGCCTGTCTGCTGTAGTGTATGACTTTAAAACATCACTTGATCGGCTCCAATAATTCAACTTACAAATGTGCAAAAAACGCACATATGATATAACGTGTATATTTCACCACTTAAATCCTAAATGTAGTTGACCGCGTTTCCCCAGGGCTGCTACCCTATTCTATATCTATCCTTGGCCCTCAGCTTTTCACCCTCTACAACTACTTTTAAAATAGCAGATCTCACGACGCATTCAAAACCCGTTTTGAGCTTATAGGCTATTTATAGTCTAACCCTAACAGGAGCCCTCGTACAAGGTTGCTTCGACTATGCATGCACCTCCTGGTACCACAGCACCTCTAAGGCCCTTAAAACAAGTCTCCAGACTTCCCAAAACAAACTGGTCAGGCTACTACTTGGCCTCACTCCCCAAACCCACCTCACCCCTGCCCACTTTGACAGGCTGGAATGGCTTAGGGTTGACGGCAGAGTACAGCATCTTGCAATGGGTCTGGTCCACAAGATTCGCTACAGCACCAAGATACCCATGTACCTAGCTGTCTAAATACTTCCTTAATGTCAACGAAGTCCACACCCACAACACCAGGGGGAGTTCAACAAACCATGTGCAACCCAGATTCGGCACAAACAAGGGAGTCAGGGACTAAATTATTTTTTCTCCTATGCCACCAAAATGAGGAACGCCCTACCAACAGTCATTAAGACATGCAAATCCCTTAATTGACTTCTTCAAAACTGCTCTCAAATGGCACCTACGGACGGCTGCAATTCGAAACTGGCCCCGTAAAATCTGAATTTCCTGTTTTGACTATATAGTTGTGTATATTCGTACGTCTCTAATGTTTTTTGATGAATTGAAAATGGTGGGCCCTATTGTAAACAAGTGTAATGCTTTATGGTGTCGTCCACTCACAATTAACAGGTTTTTTTGTATTGAGTTGTACTGAAATGTACTGTAATTCTGCAAACTGTTAATAAATCAATCAATTAATCAATTGCAGAGGTTGACAGATTCTGTGAGTGAAACAAGCGACCAGGTCTATGAAAACAAGTCCAAAAGAAGCAGCCAGTTTCACCACTTGAGCCCTATTACATCCACTATTTTCAAAAAGAATCATGAAAGCAAGCCCAAATAAGCAACTACACTTCAGAAATAAGCCCAAACTAAAGCAACGGGCAACTAAAAATATAATATAATAAGCAGAACTGGCAACACTGCAAACTGCGCTGCAGGCAGCTTTTTGCAATTTGCATGGGGAAAAATAATGTTTCATCGGGCAACTGGTTTTGTGCAGATTAAAAAGTCTGATGCAATCTGACAGTTTTAAGTAGGCCTAGTCTTTGACTAGTCTGAACGAGTTTGCTTGGTCTGGACTCTGGAGGCACCAGACCCCACTTTGAGAACCACTGCTCTATACCACTGTTTACCAAACAGTGGGTCAGAAACCATTTGTGGGTCACAGACCAATTTTTATGGGTCATGACGAGTAAAAATCCCATTTTCTTTTCCTACATTTAAACTTAAAAAAAAGATATATATATATTTTTTACATAATTTTTTTTGAATATTATATATATATATATGATATATATATATATATATATATATATATATATATATATATATTAGAACAAACAAACAAATTCCATAAATAAAAAAAAGATCTGCTATTTTCATTAGTTTGGGTCTAATGTCTAATCTCTCTTTTTGGGTATCGACCGCAAAGGTTTGGGAACCACTGCTCTATACTGTACTCTTCAAAGAAGCTGCTGTATTATAGGTTCCCTTGGATCTGTTACCTCTCTCTCTATTGGCCGTTTGGTGTTTCAAACGGAGCCGGGGACTCTTTGAACATTTAAGGAGTTAAAAGCTACAAGATGTCAGGAATGTGCAATGAAAGGCTGGGATATAAAGATTGGTTGATCAATGACCTCGACACAGCCCAATGGAGGCATCATTAATTCATGGTATTGATTGACTGATAGTCAGATCGGTTCTGGGGTTGGTGTCTCCATGGGACCTGAAACGGAGGAATGGTATCAGACTCTAGAGGTGAACAATTTCCTTATACTGTACATCTTAACTCTTTCTCCCAGCCAAACAAACTTATTCCTGAAAATCTGTTTATTACAGCTTGCAGCATCAGAGTTCCACCTTTTTGTTCCATGACATAAATTGCAAATGTTATTTATCTCTACCGTGAATTTTGATTGTTTTGGGTGGCTGAAAAAATGAAAGAAAAAAGTGTGAGTAGGCTATTATGCAAACCTGTTGATTGTTTTGGGTGGCTCAAAAAAAGAAAGAACAAAGTGTGAGTATAGGCTAAAGCTATATTATACAAACCTGTAAGTCCATGTTTGTTCTAATGTCTGGTCATGTCTCTAAATATTTTATGGTAGGCCTACATACTTTTAATGGTACATAATTTCCCTATGTATTAATGGGAAATGAGTGTGCACTGTGCAGTGTGCACAAACTAAGTACTAATATAGTACATTTAAAGATAATGGATAACTTTGTATGTAGTTCTATATATTGCAATAATGATTCTTACGTTTGGTCCAAAATCCCAAGGCACACAGACTTGTCTCACGACACACAGGTGTGCCTTGCCCTCGAGTCGAGGGCCTCGACCCACCGTTTGAGAACCACTGGTTTCTCAGAGGGGAACCAAAAGGACCCTTACGGGTTGCGAATATTGTTTCCGTAGGTGACAAAAGAAATTGGCTTGTGATTGGTTGTCAGTGGGGTAGGAAGCGCTCCGGTGTGTACATTTGGATCGCTCGCAACTTAATGCCTAAACCTAATCCTACCTTAACCTCACAAAAATTATGTCTAAACCTAACCTTAACTCTAACCTACTTTATCGTCCAAAAAAGTAATCTGCAGAAAAATAGTGGCAGCAGCGGGATTCGATACCAGGAGGCGTGGGTTGGGAGTCTACTGACTAGCGAGGAATATGCTACCAAGCTGGCTGCTAGAATGAGGTTTTCTGGCTGTATTAGAATGTGAGAAAGCCCGGCCCCAAAGGCCGGGCTACTTCATACTACTAGTAATATCCGGTGTGTAAAACAATCGCTCCCTAAAAACTTGTCACCTATGGACACAACATTAGCTTACGGGTCCATTTGGTTCCATTTGTACACTCTCTGAGATACGATTTTACAGTTTAGATTGGGGTCCCAGAGATGCAAATTCTATCAAACGGGGGTCCATGGCCTAATTAATGTCGAACTGGCGGTCTTCAAATCGTTCCAGACTGCTCTTGACCAATGTAACCCACATGAATAGCAATGCACACAGTGTTGGTATGTACTGCATGCAGCCTGCCAGCCAGTCATTACAGCTCTTAATCAGGGCCATTATTGCCGCTCTTAATCCTGCTGCTAATGAATCCTGAAAGCCCAAATTAAAGACAGGTGAGGATCATAAAGCGGTAATAATGTGCGCTTTTGGCAACTGTTAAAGCATGCTCACGGGAAACGCACTCCGCTTCAACGCTGCGGTTTGACTTACGGTACGATGTGTCACACCCAAGTTACTAAATAATCAGTGTAATCCTATAAATTAATTTGCATGCTTTATATGCCACGTACGTTGCATCATTTTCCTATATCTGCCCAGTAAACCCCGCCCTCAGTTAACTTGAACTCTGAGAGTGGAAAAAATGGACCCTCAAAGAAGACAGTCATTGTATGTGCAAATACTGTAACTGGCATTATTCTAAATTTGTAAGGGTCCATTATTTAGACTCAGAGTTCAATTAACACTCACTATTTTACGTTGTGGTATACAGCATTAGTACTCAAAGCGTGGTCCGCGGACCCTGTAAGCCAGGCAGGGAGGGTGATAGTTGTCACTGCACATACTCCTACGGGAGTGTTGGGCGGGAGGAGTATAGGATGAGGTGAGGGCTCCTTAGTGGCAGCTGAGCCAGTAGGATACAACAGCAGTGACAACACATATGTGTGTGGGGTGGAATTAATAAGCACAATGACATGATACATGATGATGACCATGATAAAATCGTGGTCAATTTTATTTTGCAGCTATTCAAAGATAGCCTATCTGCAAGCTCCCAACGTGTCACAAATTCAATGCAACGGATTCTGAGCATATTGATCTGCTAGTTTTGAATCCTCTTATGGGGCTCTCTGGTACAAAATCCTCAAATAGAGGGCTGCGGTCAAACGCATATCAATTTTGGGGTCCCTGAGACTAAAATGTTTGAGAACCACTGTGCTGTGTATGGTACTTTATTATTTCCTTAGCCTGGTTACAGCTTTCATATCCCGAGAAATAGAACTCTTAATAGCTCATCATATTTTTGAGTGGTGTAAACCACTCCTACAACTGGCTTTTGTGTGCAGAAAAAAATGAGCATGGTTGCTATGTTCAAAATAATTTCTGACGTAATTAAATCACACCCGGGTGAACTGGATGACCGTAGCAACCGTGGTCATTTTTTCTGCACAAAAAAAGCCAGTTGTGAAATCACATCCGGGTGTGATTTCATTACGTCAGATCAGAGCTGATCAGGCTATATAATACCTTACCTTATATAATACCTCACATCGGACAAAAACTCCAGCTGAATCAACTTCATGGTCACAAATCATCACATCAGAAGACGACCCTACCAGAATCAGACCTGAAGGCCATTCATTCTTTGAGACCTTTGAAACCAAAGATCTTTAAAGACGGTGGGAAGCCTATTACACCACTCAGTTCACACGGGTGTGATTTTTTCATTACTTCTCACTAAGACTCAACCTGCCTCAGGAAATGCCCGAGAAAAGCATTCTTAACAACTGTGGCAACACGCTGATTTTAGACATCATTTGACAGCATCTCCATGCTGACGACTTCACACAGTGCACAGGACTGTTTTCTTCATGTCAAAGGAGGAAATAAGACTGAATTCTACGCAGCTGTCCCCACCCGCTGTGACGATAATATGAAAAATCATCTTGCGGATGAGAGGTAATTCGCCTGGCAAATCAGTTGCGCTCAAGTGTTGATAATTTAAAAAAGAAAAAGAAAAAAAGAAATAGAAAAGAAAAACATTTCAGGCGCATTTCATGTCATGGTCACAGTTGTACAACGTTTTTACATTACCTGATGATGGTAAGAATGTTTACATAATATGATGTCTATTGCTGTGTTTTGTGGAGCAGAACATGGTTGAACAAACCTGCAGATAATGTCAGTCATGCAAAAGGCAGTCGTGCAAATAAGAGTCTCCGGAATTATACAAAATTAGTACTAGCCTAATTATTATTGGACGTTGGACGAGACAGCTGGGTATGTCAACACCAGTGGTGGAATGTAACAAAGTGCATTTTAGTTATTTCGTAAATGAATGCCCTACTTTGAAAAGTAACAGTAAAAATAACAAGCTCGAAATGTGGTGTGAAGCTAGCCTGGCTAATAAGCCAGACTAATATCACACAACATTTGTTTTTGCCAACGGCTGATTCGGTCTGGTTTATTAACCAGGCTAGTGTGAAGCTGCTGTGTAGGTGTCAAAGGTCATGTCTCAGCTAGACACATGGTCAATTTAACCGGAAAACCGGGTTCAAATCCGGGCCGGGGTAGAAGAGTAAAATTACATTGTGCAACTTTAAGCCCTATTCTATACTTTGGCTATTCTAAAATAGCAGAACGCGTCACATTGCAACACATTGTCAGCTTCTAGATGTGCTATTGACACTATAGGGATATCCCGATCACGTTTTTTTGCTCCCGATCCGATCCGATCATTTGATTTTGAGACATGCCGATACTGATTTTTCCCGATCCAATCTTTATATTTTATACGCAACACTTATGCCATGTGAGAAATGTATGTCACTCTAGTCTAGTCTGTTGCCTTTCAATTATTCAAACAGTTTTCACAAATATCATTGTTTATACATCTTTCTTGGAGATTTACATTAGACACAAGTTTATTTAGACACACTATTTTATTGAAATAAAAAAAGAAAATCTCTGATTTATTTCATTAAGGACACGATCGGCTCCGATTTCCGATCACCCGGTCTGATCAGGACATCCCTAATTGACACAATTGGAAAAAATTAAAAAATATATATACTTTTACTTGGTATAGTTACTGGTATAGTTACTGATTTTCCACACTCATAAATATTGTTGTTTCTATAGACGTTGATAACCGTCATCAACAATGAACCGAAATGCACAAGTAACAGTGTCCCCTTAAGAATAATTATACAGTATGTATTATATAATCCAGGTTAACGAACCGTGAGTCACATCTTGGATGTCATGTCAATCGGAGTCGATGTTGTTTTGCAAAATAAGGATCTCCACAGCACCATTATGCAAATTAGACTAAATTACCCTGAAATGTCTGTTTGAAATGACTGTTTACCTAATGCAAAATGACTCATCTATTCCCGTGCCCTGGTATCAAAGAGTGTTTGTTTAATGCCTTCCTGTCATTTTTTGATGAATAATAATGCCTCAATCCAACGTTCTGCAGAGCAGTAATAGCAATAAATATAATCTGATGAAAAACAAGTAAGGGGGCATGCCGTGGCAGGCTGGGTTGCTTTCTCAGGCTGATAGGTGCAGTTCTGGGGGAAGTAGAGCATGTAAGGTGCAACTTTTCACATTTGGAGATATGTGCTGTACAGAGGCATGTCAACATGCGATTCCAGTATGCGGTGATGATTATTGTAGGATTGAATGTTTTGTTGACCCTCTCACTAATTCTGGAAGCCAATTACAGGAAAACCGTATGGAATATAAGAACCTTGTTTAATGCTCATTGTCACTTGACTGCCAAGATCATTTGTAGCATTTGTGGCGTCCCCTCGGGTGTAAGTGGAATCACTTTTGGCTGTGCCCCTCAATGTGTGATTCAAATTTATGGATCAATCAAACCATGCATTCTGGATGTTTGGAATTGGCGATCGGGAATCATAGCCAATTGGAATGAAATCTGACATATTTAATGACATAGGTTCATCACATGACTCAAGAGATAATGCGTAACGATTTATGTGAGTTTTGGACCAACTCTGTAGGAATAGCAGCACAAAGTATATTTTGACTGTACAGTGTACACCCTCGGTTTCAAGAGTTATACCTGTAGGCCAGCGGCCTGGTATAGTGCCACCATGAGGTCAATTTGAAAAAGAAAAAGAAATTGGGGTGGACTGCCACCCATAGCTAGCCTACTGTCTGTCAATGTGCACAAATGGTCTGACGCTGATCGGTCCTGTGGTTTCCGAGATAAGCTGCGCACAGACAGAAACACACGCAGACAAACTGCCACCCGGCCTGGCGGAGATGATAACAAAGATGAATGAACAAGAGGCAGGTAGACAAGGGGATCACACAGAGTGAAAAACACAAGGGGGGTTCGGTGAGGGTGGTGCATGTGAGAGACGGCCTTACAAGGATGGGACGGGACATGGGGTGCATCCGTATGTGTACCTTGAAGGGGGGAAAAGGCCTATGAACAGCATGCGCTAATGTGAGCTAGGCTTGGATGGTTGCATACTCGACAAGGTCCGCGATGTGACCAGAGTTCCGTGGGCTGGGAGACGAGGCCAAGGCCGCAGTGTCCAGCTCCGCATACTGGACATCACAGTCCACGTGGCCAGAGTTCTGGAAGCAAGAGAGGTGAGAGGCGTGTGAAGGGTGAGGCAGCCGCAATGGTACACAAATGAAAAGAAAGATACAGTAATATGAGAGCGGGAGAGACGGGTGGTGGTGGATATGAAGCCATACAGATTGACAGAGGTGAATACATTTTGATGAGAGGTCCGATGTAAGGAGGACATTAAAGCCCCCCCTCGTCTCAAAAAATGTGTTTATTACAGTTAACTTGTGTTGGAGGCGTGACTTAGAAGTCTTAGTTTCAGGGTCGGCTCCAGGGACGGCTAGAGGCTTACCCCCTACCCCCCCCCCCCCCCCCCCCTCCCTAAGGCCCCCCCTCGCCACAAACCCAATTGACTGACTTATATGTAAACCAAAATGCATTAGCCCCCACTCTGAATATCCAGCCCCACCCCCCTGTCACAATTTTCTGGACCCGTCGCTGCTTAGATTGTAAAACGTGTGCAACATCAGGCCTATTGGTGTCATGCAAAAATAGTGTAAATGTCCGATCTACAAGCTATGCCTATGATATGCCCAAAATAGGGATAATCAATTATCAACCATTACTTATTTTTTATAATCAGTTAACCCATGTAGGACTGACCTAAGTTTTCAGAAAAACGTTCTTTTTTCTTTCTGTTTTCTCTTTTTTTAATGATGCTGCGCCTTCTATATACCTATTCATTTTATTTATTTATTTTTCATGTATTTTTCATGTGTGGAAAGTGCATGTAAAACGAAATATTAACCGGCATTGATCATCATGATCATCAAATAACCGCTCGCCGAGGGACGATACAATCCGTGAGTTTTTTTGTTTGAATATGAAGACAAAAGGAGATAGAAATCTGACCAAACAGCCACAGTTTAAATAAGGCTGAAGTGGTTGATGTTGTAATTATTATCAAAATCTACAATGTAACTAGTAACTAAAGTTTTACTAAAGTAAAATTTGTATTTACCGTAATTACAGTATGCTACTTGAGTTAATGTACTTACGGTAGTTACGTTCCACGACTGGTGGCACACATACTTACATTGAGGAATGGGTAGAGGTGTGCATTGGCACTGCCCTCGCAATTCAATTTGATTACGATTTACCAGGTAACGATTCAATTCAATGATGCATCGCAATGCATCACACCTTTCTATATTGCTGCACAACATTAATTTTCTCATCAGTCAACATATTTTATTTAGAATTATATTATATGCAGTATTCTAATTATATTATAATATCATTATTTTATCGATTATGTCATGTTGCTGCATCGATGCAGAATTGGGCACGGCCACATCGCGATGCATTGCTGAATTGATTATTTGTTACAACCACTAGTGAAGCATGGCATATCATGCTGTGCAATGCCAGACCAAAGGCACACAGAAGGACTGAATGCAAATGCAGATATGAAATGGTAAGCAGGCGTATACAGACATGACATTGTTACACAAAATGTCACGCCAAACACAAATGAACATAAGAGACATGACATCAAAGTGACAAGACCCAGTGACAGAAAGGTTGCAGACTACATTTACACACAGCAGGGTAATTAGCCTCATTATGAAATTAATTAATAAAGTGTTGTGTAGTGGGGGCTGGGGTGGGGGTGGGGGGCACATTGCAGTCCTGATTATTCATGTGCTTCAGTGTCTCCTGTAGCGTTTGTGGGAGAAACAGACTGAAAATGTGATCACACGCCTTATTTGCTTGTACACCAAATAATTTTACCCAAGTTGTTAAGAGTGATGTGACAATAAAGTTCAAGTTCAAGGGTAATGCATCCACTAGTGTAGCAGTGGTTTCCAATCTTTTTACTTCTGACAAAAAAAAATAAGATGCATAATTACAGCTGAATCTGAAAGCAGATTGCTCCCAAAAGTATTGTCAGGAATGGTTCAGCTTGCAGAGACGTTTAATGTATTATAGACCGTTTACTCACCCCATGGTCTGCTTACTTGCCATTATTACAGTTCAACTGCCTAATTCCCCCAACATAGTATACCCATTGAAAGCTCTTTAAATACAACCTAGCTCCAGCAACCAGTTTGTTGCTCTGTGTTTTGTTAGCCCTGATGAAGATCGGTATAGGTCGAAACATGTTGGTTTAAAGATTCTATTTTGTAAGAACTATTTTGTGTGCCCAGATTTGTTCTTTAATACAATGTTTGATTACCAGGAGTTCAGTCAGGAAGAAAATCAGAGCCCCTATTGAAAATTGGCAGATATGAGCTTTGGCCCTGGAGAAGAACCCATTAGCAACACAAACACTCAATAGCCGTCCTGCTCTTGGTGGGGAGCAGGCTGTGATAACATATTCATGTCAAGAGCAGCCCTGATGATTGATTTTTAGTAAGGAGTTATGTTTTGCAGTGATGGATAAAGTACTCAACCCAAGTACTTGAGTCAAAGAATAGATAGGCTACTCCTGAAAAATGGTACTCTACTACAAGTGAAAGTTATTCTGTTATGTGAGTTAAATAACTGGAGTGCTTGCTTTAACACGATGGACGCCCAGGCTCCGTGCTGCCCAGGCTGCTAGACAGCGCCTACGTTCTTCCCATCGTGAGGAACAATGTGCGCGCCTCCCATAAAGATCCACTCATTGTCGTTTCTTTGTTGCTTGTTTTCTCCGAAAAATACTCCAAAGTTGTTGTTTTAGTCCAAACCGCCCGGCGTTCAGATGTAAACAGTGATTTCTGATCGCATCGCGCCAGCCATGTTACCGCTTGTTGTGAAAACACATGTCGGCACACAAGTTTTTGCCCCTCTACTCTATGTATTGTATTGTATTGGGCTGTATTGACGGTAATAGAATGGCGCCTATATAGGGGATCGATCATTTCAAATGAACGGTGGTGCTGAAAGTGTTAAAAAACGTATTAAAATGTACAAATGACAAAGTACACTTTCTATACAAATAAAAAAAGCATTGCTGTAATTTAAATTTGCCCCAAATCAAACACTTTCCAGAAATGTTCAAAAGGTACCATCATCTGCAAAGACCCGAACGACCTATCTAACTTGAACACCCAGTTGCTTTGAGCATGGAATTAAAGATGATACTTTGATACCCTTGATAACCAACATAGAGAATTGATTATGTGCGGAGTAGAGTGATAGTAATTGAGTTATGCTTCACAGATCAATGAAAAAAGAGTCATTTAAAAAGCATGACAATCAATCTAGACCAGCATCAGTCGTCTGTAGCGTGCATGATGAACGCCATTTCCAATGTGAAAATAGTGTGTGTGTGTGTGTGTGTGTGTGTGTGTGTGTGTGTGTGCGTGCGTGCGTGCGTGCGTGCGTGCGTGCGTGCGTGCGTGCGTGCGTGCGTGCGTGTTATGGCTTTCAAAAGCAACCAGAAAGTTCATATCAGTACACATCAGTGTGGCATTAAAAAAGAGGCTAAAGTTGAACTCTACACCTGCGGTTCTCAAACGTTTCATGTCAAGGACTGCCAAATTCACATTTTTACTCCATGGACCTCCCCAGATGCCAAGAACCCACAAAAGAAACACATTTCAAATATAGTTTTGCCTCAATAGCTAGTGATTCTCAACCATTTTATTTTCACTTTGAGAACCAGCCAGCCTTCATCTGCCTTTGCAATGCATATGCATCAGATGCAGTGTAGCGCAGTGGAATATTAGTATCGCAATGCGAGGCTAGTAGCAATACACTGGCTCCCTATACACGCCAGATATCATTTTAAGATTTTACTGTCAACCTACACAATATTACAGAACCTAGCACCAGTGGTGCTGTACTTAAGTACCATTTTGAGGTAGTAGTACTTCACTTGAGTATTTCCAAATTCCAATACTTTTACTTCTACTCCACTACATCTCGGATGCAAATATTGTACTTTTACTCCACTACATTTATTTGAAAACTTTAGTTACTAGTTACTTTGTAGTATACGTAGTAGTATTACAAACATACATTAACCACTTCAACCCTACAGTAATACATTTCAGCCATCGAAAATAGCGCATCTAGCTCACAATGTGTCACATTTCGATGCATTGTGAGCTTGCTATTGTACTTACTTTAAGTACATGTTGATGCCAATACTTTTGTACTTTTACTCAAGTACATTTTGAATTCCGGACTTTTACTTATATAATTTTTACTACATTGCAGTATTGATACTGTATTGATACAAATGCCCAATTCTTTACTTAACTTAAGTAAAGAATTTGAGTACTTTTTCCACCACCTAGCACCATCCTATACCTATCATCCCTGGTCGTCACTCCCTATACGCTAGATCCCTACGATCAAGTGATGCCGCTAAAATAAACATAACGATGGTAGGTGGCGGAGATTTCTCCTATCAGGCCCCTCGTCTCTGGAATAATCTCCCTATCCACATCCAGTCAGTCAGTCTGGCTCAGTCAACATTCAATAATAAACTAAAATCACATTTTTGCATCAGCCTTTGACATCGCCTATACTGAACCAAGCACTACATTCATTCTAGTCATCCACCTTTGCTTTTCTTTTTTCATCTAAAATTGTCAAATTGTTTTTATGTGTGTGTTTTGTACTCATGTATACTGTATGTATATGTATAGTTTTACTTTGTTTCATTATAATTATCTTTATTGTTGCTTCTATGTACAGCCCTTTGGGACATGTTTTGGAATATCAGGCTATAAATCAAATCTCACTTGGCTTAAACATTTATATTGCACAGGGCTGTGTTGCTTGTTAAATTATTAATATAATTCTTGTGGCTGCTGATAGGCAAACAGATTATTGTTATTGGTCTTTTTTTCCTCTCCTCTGATTGGACGATGATTACACCCCCCTGCCTATAACTCCACAGGATGCAATATACGGTGACATCACAATTAAATATAGAAGATACAAGATAGAGTATGTTTTGCACTCCGTCCATCCGTCCGTCCGTCCTGCCCCTATTTTTCCACAACGGCCTGTTATAGCACCACCATGAGGCCGTCTTTTGCAAAACACATTTCTGTAGATTACTCCTACACATTTTATCCATACATCACGCAAATCGGTATACACAATCTCTATAGTCATGTGATCAACACAGATCTGTCAGCTTCCCCCTATTCCATCCCCATTGGCTAAGATTGCCGTTTTGAACAAAATGCCTACACACAGCATGCGATTTCACACACATGTTAGCCTCATGGTGGCGCTATAACAGGCCAATTCCTGTTTTTACCTATAACTGCACCGATCTGTGTACAACTTTGTATGTGCACTCCCAGCCAAGGAAAAACCTTTGCCCTACATTTTTCGCTTCTGCCTGTTATAGCGCCACCATCAGGCCGATTTATGAAAAACACTATATTACTCGCACAGATTTTGTCCACAAATCACGAAAATCAGTATACACTATCTTTATAGTCATGTGTTTAACACAGATTTGTTAGACTTTTCATATATTACTCCTACACATGTTGTCCAAACATCACAAATGCTATTATCCTGGTGGAGACCTGTGCCCCGAGGGGCTCTTTTTCTAGTTATTGTTGTTATTGGTCCACTCCGAGCGGAGGAATTGGTCTCCCGGCAGAGGTGTTGGTTTCTGCGGCAGGGGACACACATTTCGACACTCAGAGTTTAATGAACACTGAGGATTATACAATGTAGATTGGGGTCCCAGAGGTGGAACAAATACATAATGTGAGGTGCATTGTTATTATAATAGGTGAGACAGTGAGACATTCACGTGCACAACTCAGCGGTTATTATTGCTTTTGGTATTTCTGTTTGTCTGTAGGAGGAGGAAACAGGCATGATACAAGTGCAAATAAGTACAAGTAAACTCACACATGCAAACGCACGCACGCACGCAAGCACGCACGCACGCACGCACGCACGCACGCACGCACGCACGCACGCACGCACGCACGCACGCACACACACACACACACACACACACACGATTGCCAAGGATACTAGCACTGACAGATGTTCCTAACTGAGCAAGAAGCTTGCACATAGAACTCCATGCACCGTAAGCAACTAATGGAAAAAAATTGATTGATTCTGCAATCTGCTGTTATCTTTCATTCTCTGATTGTTGTTGTTTTGTTGTTGTTTATTACACTTCTACAATGTCTGAGGAAACCAGAAAAATATACTCTTCCGTACTCGTACACAAGATTATCATAACTATACACTGTTAAGCAGTATAGGTAAACATTAGTTTAAGCAATATTAAAGATTATGTATTAATCAGTGTTTACTAATAACGCTATACAAAAGTATAGTATTCACTAAAGCTTAACTAATGTGTATTGTTAAAAACGTGTGTTTACTAATGCTTAGTAATCCAGGCACCTGGCTCCAATGCATCCTGACTTTGACTTTGCTGCGTGTAAAGCCCCCAAATTATATTTAAAAGTAATATATGAATAATGCTTTACAAATGATGAATTCAGTATTTGCTAATGCTTAACTAATGTTTAACTAACGCTAAACAAATGCCCAATAGTGTTATTATAAAGTGCTACTGCTACCGATAATTTGCACTAAATACTAATAATAATAAAACCTTAAACCTGGCATACAAGGTGAAAATAGTCTAGTCAGTTTTCTGTAACCGGGGGCTCTATGATAGACTGGAAGCAGCTAACTAACAGTTACAGTCCTATACTGTATGTAGGAGGTGAACACTTCATATTTGGTAATTCAGATGAGTCAGGCAGAAACCTTGTATCTGCATATGTATTATAAAAGTGAAAGTAGTCAAGTCTGCATGTGGATTTCATAAATATTTAACCTATGAAAAGTATATCAGCTTGTTACTAAATAATAACATAATAGCCTACACTGGATCCATTTGATCACAGGTTCTAATGTCATTAGAGTAACAGCTTTAGACAAGGTTTAAGCCGGTCAGCGACAATATGCAGGAGTCACCTGCAATTCATCTGCACATGGTCATGGTAAAATGCAAACACAATTACAGAGGATTACAGAGCGCTCAGGGGACAGACGAGGTAAAGGACACTCTGTGTGGTGACGTGACTAAAGGTCGGAGCGTGGAAAAAATACACGTACACACTCACAGTCATACACACACAGACACACAAACACACAGGCAGACAGGACTTAGTCTGGGTCAGGTTTAGATGGGAGGTGAGTGGTGCAGATGCAAATGACGAGATAAGGAGCTTAGCAGGAGAGCCTGACAGATTTACCGGTTGGCCTTTCACGTCTATCACATACATTGTGAGAGAATTAACCACAATAAAAAAAAAACACTCTGTCCAAAAGCAAGGCTCCAAAATGCGTTTATACATTAACCTGCAGTGCCCACTGTACTATAAAGTAAAATAAATAAGATAACAAATGGCCTAAGTCTCGGCTTGTTTTATATTTTTATCTCATTAATCGAGTACCACAGACGAATAACAGTCTAAGTCCACACTATTGATCCATAATATATAAATGATAGATAAGGGTTCAGGACAACGAGGCCTTTTCGTGGAGGGGTCAGTCTGAAATTTGGACTTAGACTGTTTTTCGTCTGTGGTACTCGTCATGCTACAACTCGGGGTACAGGGAATTTGGTTGCTACTGTACAAAGAATGAATTTTAACTTGACAGGCAAATTACTTTTAAAATATGGTACTAAAGATCCTCCTTAAGCCCTATTCATACTTCGTAGTGCAACGGTGTGGCACGCAGATCTACACGATAACAAGATCTACACGATAACAACACGTCGCATCCACAGCAAGTTGTGACCTTGTAGATCAGCTATTCCTGGCCCGCAACACTAGCGTGTGATGAACCATAACCATATCCAAGGCAAGATTACATTACTGAGCACAAAAGCACCGCTCCACGTAACCGATAATGCCAGTGGCCGAAGGCTAGCTGGAGCCTATATGTGAGCTCAGAGTGACCCTGAATGATGCAGAGAGAGAGTCGGGCCTCTGCCTTTTTTATATGGCTGGAGGTGCTTTGCTATACTCACCAGCTTATCAGTGAATGGGGTCGGCTCGGAAGGCGCCATGTCGTAATAAGGAGGCTGCAGAGGAAGGGTCGCAATCTCCTCCTCCTTGTCCAGATGAACCACCTGTGAGAAACACCGCAGATCAGAAGGGATGTAGCGCTCAGTGACAAGATCCCCACATACCCAACTCACCCCACCCCTTAAACATACAGTACAAGATCCCCACATACCCAACTCACCCCACCCCTTAAACATACAGTAAAAGCAGAGCCAGTGTTGAACCACAAATAGAAACAACCATTTATAATAAAAATACATAAAAAGATGAAATATGAGGATACAAGATTTTGGTCCAACAGCGACAATATACTTGCCAAGGTTAAGTCAGTAATCTGTGTTGCACACAGTAAAAAAAAAAGAGAAAATAAACAGAAAGAAAGAAACATTATCTCACTGGCTGCCGTTTAACTCGTCAAAAGGAATTAATTTGCACACATCTGTTCCCAGTGGCAGTACATATGAATCAGGCAGGGAATGCAACTTGTCTTCATTGACAGCTGCATGATTTAACTTTTCTTCTTGTGGCAGCTGCCACACAGAAAATCCATGTAGGCGTCAAAGCACGTTTCCTCAAATTAATTACTGCAGTTGGCGTGTGGAGATGCAGTGCAAAGTTTTGCAATGCATGCAGACTTTGTTTTAAAGCTACAAAGAAAGGATTGTGTTGCATGTGCATTACACAGAAGACTGATTACAAAATGTGTTTTGCCAATTACACCACAGTTTACTGTGTCTTCTTGTCGTCTCGATTAAATTATCTCATTCTTTCCCCCTTTCCGTTGAACTATGTTGCTTTTTTTTATTAAAAAGAAGAAAGAAGAACACATTGAATCCATGAACTTCCTGCCTGAGCAGGAAGGGCCTCTATGAGCTTGGCAGTTTCTTTCAGAGATAATCCCCCAGCAAAGGGGCTTTTGAATAGAGATTTGCAACAATCATCCCTTTGGCTTTCATCCTTCATGAGAGCATCATCTCTCCGGCGTTGATGGATTTGTGACTGGACTGCAGACACATAGTAGTTTCAATTTGAGAGACCAAATTAGGTGTTTTCATTTGTCACAGGGTTTGAACAGCCACAGGTACTGTAGGTACATCTCATTCTCTCAACGTTTGAAAACCTTTCAGCCGCTGGGAGAAACAACAGCATTTTCAAAACACAGACACCCTTTCACTGCAAACGGATTACGCGAGAATGAAAGATTGTGGCACTTCATGCCGGAATGGAAACGCGACGAGTGGCGCTTGAAGGCGACAATATTAACACAATGTGCCAACCAGTCAGGCTCTCTTGAGAGATGCCAGTGCTTTCCAAAGTGAACAGTCGGCACTCGTGCATACGTGGCTTTCTGAAACAACTTTTAAATGTACTCAGGTGAACCAGCACTCTCGTGTTTCATGGTCAAGAGGTATTTATGCACTCAATTGTGTAAATGTCTATAGACACAAACTCGAACTAGTATGACAAAGTGAAGACACTCGTATTGTGAAAAAGAATGGCATCTCATTTTAACTGGATAAACAGTTACAGTATTTTTGACCTGGACAAATCACAAGCATGCCTGAGAGCGCCTCATGCTATATTGTAGTGAACTCGTTAGCTCGTTACCTTAGAAACCTGTGGCTGCTAGCTGGCACACCACATTTGCCAATTATGAAAGTGAATACTCCAGTGGTGGAAAAGTACTCAGCCCCATGCACTTTCCACTCAAAGTATTAAACAAACAACAAAACAAAATCTCCATGAATACAAGGCTTCCTACATGGTGTAATTGATTGAAAATAAGGCCTTTTTTCGGTGAACTAATCCTTCAAGTGGTTAATTAATTTACACTTTCCCTTCCTAGAAATGTAGTGGAGTACAATATATGTGAAATAGTGGATTGAAAGTCGACAAAGTATCCAAAAATACAAATAGTCAAGTAAAGTCCAGGTACTCAAAGCATTTAAGTACAGTACTCAAGCAAAAGTACTTTAATGTTACTGTCCACCACGGACAGTAGCTATACATTATCCTTACTTGTTCATGATCTAATGCCTTCAAACAGTGCAGATTTACATACAATCAGATGAGAACACAAAGCAAAATACTTTTAATGCTGCAGGTGATCCACACTATGCACTGCTAATTGAGCTGTCCAAAGTCAGATTGACACGGCTATGCAAGGAGAAAAAAAAAGAGATATTTCATGTCACGGCGATGAAAAAACGAATTCATGAACGTGTGTTTATACAAGCTGAAAACAGCTAGCAGGGCTAGCCTGGGATTTATTGTTCTGACAACGTTGACTAGCATGTTCAGGTTTTGGTACAGCCAGCATTGGCCGTGTTATTGCATGGGTGAAATAGGCCATTGGATGGTTCTCAACATCGGGTCTAAGGGGTCAAACTGAACACTAGTGGGTCTGTAACTCTGAGAGTGTATAAATGGAACCAAATGGGTGCATTTGGTTCCATACTGTACATTTGGTTCCATATGTATACTACTGTAGCTCTCAAGAGTTAAATTACCACTGATAATTTTACAGTGTACTGTAGATTGCGGTCCCAATGATTACAAAGATTTCCATTTGCACTTTCAGAGTTACAGACCCGTAAGGGTCCATTTTGACGTAAAACAGTGCCCAACAATAGGCCTACAGATTTGTGCTGAAGGCAGCGATTGTAGTTTTGTGGTGTTTTGTGGTGTGTGTGTGTGTGTGTGTGTGTGTGTGTGTGTGTGTGTGTGTGTGCGTGCGTGCGTGCGTGCGTGCGTGCGTGCGTGCGTGCGTGCGTGCGTGCGTGCGTGCGTGTTAGCCTTTACTATTCCCTCCTGTTGTAACTGACTGACAGTGTGATTGGGTTTTTTTATCCTAGTCTAGTCCTCTTTGTCTTGTCTTATGTTTTTCTTTCTTTTGTCTTTCTTCGGACTGCGCCCAGAACTGGTGAGAGACTATTTGCTCTGTGCTGCCGGTCACATTGGACCCATGGCAATTTGCATATCGTCAGAAACGATCCACCGACGATGCAGTTGCACCGGGGGCTACACTCTGTACTCACCCACCTGGACAAGGGGGGAAGAACAGATGTGTCCGAATGCTCTTTGTGGATTGGCCACATGGCCTGCATCCGGCCATGTGGAGCAGGATACTGAACTTTTTATCAGATCGCCGTCAGGTGGTGAGAAGGGGAAACATCACATCGGACCCCATGACTCTCAACACGGGAGCACCCCAGGGCTGTGTGCTGATCCCTCTCCTCTATTCCCTGTACACACATGACTGTACGGCCACACACAGCTCTAACGTCATCATAAATATAGACGATACTACAGTGATGGGCCTCATCGAAAATAATGACGAGACGGCCTACGTCAGAGCTGAGGTTGGCACACTGACACAGTGGTGTCAGAAAACAACCTCACTCTCAACGTCAGTAAGACCAAAGAGCTGATGGTGGACTTAAGGAAGCAGGAGAGAGAGCACGCACCCATCTTCATCGACGGCGTTGTAGTGGAACAGGTCTGTGACTTACTAAATACTTGGGGATACACATCTCCAAGGACCTGAAGTGCATGGGTAACACACACCAAAAAAGTGGTGAAAAAAGCCCAACAGAGACTTTATTGCCTCCGCCGCCTGAAGAAGTTCAGAGTGCCTGCACGCATCCTCAGAGCGTTCTACAGCAGCACCATAGAGAGCGTTCTGACAAGTGACACCACCGAGTGGTTTGGAAACAGCACCGCTGCGGAACGCAGATCACTGCAGAGTGGTGCGTACAGCGCAGCGCATCATAGGAGGGGAGCTTAATAAGTTCGTATAAACGTTTATTTATTATGCACTCACAATTGTCATGTTATGCACTTTATGCTCTTCTCTCTACCTTTTAACTGCAATATGAATCTGCACAACCAAGTTGTTCACCCATCTTACTTGTAATGTGAATCTGATTCTTATTCTGAATGGGGGCACAATACAAATACCAAACCAAGGTATAAATCTAGGGCGGTAAGGTATCTCCGAATATGGACTTAGATAGAATACTTTATTGGCAGTTTAAGAAAATTACAGAAAATTACATCATTTTAAAAAACGCCAAATGGACTTAGACACAAAAAAGCCTTCGCTTGTTTCCATTGTGGTCCACTTTGAAACATGAAACTATACACAAACATACTGTACAAACAAAACAACCATGGAACATATAATAAATAATCCTTATATATAAGGCTGGGAGCTATATACATAGGACAAGAGGTACCCTGAGAGAATAGTCCAGAGCATGGGAGATGGGCTATCCAGGGTCGGAAGCTAACTATGACCAGTTAGTGTGTAGATGGAGCCAAGATTTCAGGTCTTTCCTAAATCTTGCAATAGAATTTAGGGATTTCAGGGCTGGAGGGAGTGCATTCCACAGAGTAGTGGCTGCGTAGTAAAAAGCATTTTTTCCCTTGAGTGTCCTGAAACTGGGGGGAACTAGATCATATGGACTTCCTCTGGTTGAGTACCTGTGAGCATCCCTCACTCTGGGCAGGTAGCCCAGCAGGTACTTAGGAACAGAGGCATCTAGGATCTTGAAGACCAGACACAATGAGAGCTGAGATACTCTCTCCTCCACTCTTAGCCATCCCAGGCTACTAAAGTGTGCAGAGGTAAGATGAGACCTGGGGTTCAATTTTAGTAGTAACCTCACAAGCTTGTTTTGGGAGGTCTGCAGCTTTGTTTTCAATAGCTTGGAGATACCTCTGTACCATGAAGTACAAGCATAGTCAAAGTGGCACTGGATGAGGGCACCGGCCAAGATCCTCATAGCACTGCTGTTGACATAAGGGGATATCCTGCCCAAGAAACGAGTTCTCTGGTTGACCTTTGAGATGACTTTCATTGCCATTTTTTCACCCGTGAGTTTGTTATCTAGTATACAACCCAAGTAAGTGACCTCTTCCCTATTTGTGACCACACTGTCACCCACTCTAACTGTGAAGCCCGGGGACTTGTTGAGGTTATGACTTGAACCAAACAGAATAGACTCAGTTTTCCCAAGGTGCAGTGACAATTTGTTGTCGGAGAGCCAAAGACAGATGCTACCGAGCTCTGTGCTGAGTACTCTCTCGAGTACTCAGCACAGAGCTCGGTAGCATCTTGACATGCCGATGTGGGCATGTCCATATTTGGACTGATAATGAGACATGAAACTTTGACGGGGTTATTGCGTTGACAACGCATCACAATGTCGAGTCCATATATGGGCATATTTGAGCACCCGCCACAGATGTGCCCACAGACACAACACACCCACAGCTTGAATTTTATATATAGTAGATAATGAGCTCAGCTTAGCCAGACCACTATCAGGCTTTAAAGCACTTATCAACTTAAGTCCTATACTCTGACCGTGGTCCACCAGGGCTGTACACTAACTAGGTCTCTGATTTGAAAACTCAAGCTGCAGCACAGGTACTGTGTCAAAAGAGCCACGGGTAGTTGTCAAAATGTCTTTTCAGGATACTTCCAAAGTGGCACTGATTGGATCCGCCACACTAGGAGCTATATTTGCAGCTGGTTATTACATTGGGAAAAATACATCGACATATTCCAGCATGGATATATTCAAGAGTCATGATGGGGCAAAGGACAATCTACTCGTGCAGTATGTCCTTAATCATTCAATGAGAGAACATCCAGCCCTGAAAAAGCTCCGGCTGAGGACAATGGAGGATTCCTCAAATTCCATTATGGTCGCCTGTGAGCAGTCACAGTTCATGGCTAATCTGGCAAAACTAGTAGAAGCCAAGAAAGCAATAGAGATTGGCGTTTATACCGGTTACAATGCTCTGAACGTGGCACTGGCTCTGCCAGAGGATGGAGTTCTGGTGGCCTGTGATGTCAATGAAGACTACGCCAACATTGGCAAACCATTCTGGCAGGAGGCGGGAGTCGACCATAAAATCCACCTGCACGTACAACCAGCGTTGCAAACTCTGGACGACCTCATAGCGTCTGGGGAGTCCGGAACGTTTGACTTTGTCTTCATCGATGCAGACAAAGTCAACTACGATAACTACTACGAAAAGTCTCTGCAGCTGGTGAGGAAAGGAGGCATCATTGCCATTGATAATGTGCTGTGGCGTGGGAAGGTAGTAAACCCAGCACATCATGACTTGGACGCACAGGCCATAGACAAGCTCAACAAAAAGCTGCACCACGATGTTCGAATCAACCTCAACATGCTCACCATGGGAGATGGCCTTACGCTAGCGTTCAAGCTGTAGATCAGTTCACGTACCACCAAGTTCAATGTTGTATATACTTGGCACTGGCAGCGGACCCCCTTCTGAAACTATTTTGTGCCAGGGAAGATGTCTGTTAAACATGTTCAGCATTATTCCAAATTGTTCAAAGATTTTCAAGATTTGTCAAAAAAAAAAGTAAAAAATCAGACCTGTCTGAAGTAAGTGTATTACTGTACCGTACCGTACCGTACCGTACCGTACCGTACCGTAGCGTACCGTACCGTACTGTACTGTACAAGCCCTCCTCCCTGGCCTGTGTGTGTCTGTGTCTGTGTGTTAGGCTGTGCACCAGTGACACTTGGTGGTGAACAGACGCTATAATGCTATCTTCGTGCTTTGACAGACAGACCCAGGGACAGACCCAGGGACACACATAGCTGTCTATAGGAGTGGTTGCACCACTCAAAATAAAAGGTATGTACAAGCTCACTACGCATCGCATCACATCGTGTTATGAGCTTGAGACGGACCGCACTTTGAGAACCACTGCTGTAGATAAAGTAAACAACAAAAGTGTATACTTGAGCATTTTAAAAGTAAGTAAGTAGCCTTGCCGAGCCATGAGGTCCATAGGGCAGGAGCCTATCTCCTGTTTCTGTAGCGTGAGGCAGCTTGATGTACAAGTACACCCCCTGGACATGACGCTAGTATGTCACAGGGACTTACCCCCAATCCAACCCTTGATGCTGAGTGTCAAACAGGGAGACATTGGGTCCCATTTTTAGAGTCTTTGGTATGACCCGGCCAGGGATTGAACCCCGACCTCCCAGTCTCAGGGCGGACACTCTAACCACAAGGCCACTGAGCTGGTGCATTTTGCTTCATGGTAAAGCTCAGGTCATTATGCTGAGTAGGCTTTGATTTTGACCCTATAGCTTCAAACCAATAGGCTTTCTTTGTATTTCCAATATGGCTGCTGCCATATTCGATGGCAATTGGGCCTCGTCCTTATTTTCTCCACAGGTCTTACCAATTATACTCATTAAGGCTCTGTGCTATTCTGGTCAAACAGTGTCAGGGTGTTGTTAATGTGCATGTTGGCTCACTGGAAACACTCAGTTTGTCTCAAAGTGGGGTTTCAGGTACGGTACCATCATTGTTCCTTGAGGGGGTTCCACATGGCCCCTTACAGGTGTGTAAACTCAGAGAATGTATAAATGGAACCAAATTAACATAAGTGTTCATTTGGTTCCATGTTGTGATGGGCAGTACAGCCCTGGGCACCTGTCTGTGTATATGTTTAACATGGGATTTAGTTGCCTAACGATTTGAGATACTGGGACTGATTGGGGTGCATTTGTTCTTGTCATTAATGTCATTGGCTGCACCTGTGTGTTCAGGTTTTATAAGGGGCATCAGCCTTTCCTTTTCATTGTGATTAGGGTTTCTCGAGGTTTAAAAGGAACCCTGGGTGATAAGAATTATATGGCTTAAAACATTATACTTGTCCTCTATAACTACAAATTTAAATACGATACACATACGATATCTTTCTTCACTTTAAAAATAGTAAATATTTTAATCCTAAGGAGGGTGCATGGCGCAGGTATGACGTCACACGTACTTGTGTAATCAATCTATATGGATACTGAAATGCATCAAAAAGCATGTGCTGCTTACAGAAGTAATTAAAACATTGTTGTGGCGCTAATGTAACCAAGTGCGAAATTGAAATAATTATTAACAGTTTGCAGAAGTACAGTACATTTCAAGCACAACTCAATACAAAGACTGTTAACTGTGAGTGGACGACCCAATAAAGCATTACACTTGTTTACAAGAGGGTCCACCTTGTTCAATTCATCAAAAACAGACAGACACTATCGCTATGCTATTTGTTGACGACAAGTCAACGAGACGAGTGACGACATGCGCCAGACACTGCAAAATTACGCCCCCCTTAGGATTTAAAATATGAACTATTTTTAAGATTTTAGTTATAGAGGGCAAGTAATGTTTAAAAGTCTTATCACCCAGGGTTCCTTTTAACAGCACGGACGGATCATCTCCCGTTCTGTGCCAGAACAAGAGGACCCAAGTGACAGAATCTCTGTGTAAATTGTAACCAGCAGCCATAGTGTCGTTTGTTCACCATCCCGACCTGACCAGCGATACTCAAACTGAATGTAAACTGTATTCTACTACACCTGGTCCTTCATTATGCACATGCACTCATCTACCAGCAGCACGACAATACTCTCTTTTTTTGTTACCTTTTGTATGTTCTACGTTTCAATAGAGCAATGCAGTGACATTAAAAATAATCTAATTCATACATTTGAATACTTGAGTATAACTATGACTTTAACTGAATAAACAGTTAGATTTTTGCAATTCACTGTAATGTCCATTCATTATGCCAGCAGTTATTGCTGGAGGCCAGTTCATACACTCCTTTTAATTCTCGTCCTCTGTACATGACATTGCACAGACGCCAGGGGCTGAGTGGTCATATATGTTGATTAGAGGGCCCCGAATTCATATGCAGACGGAGCCAACCAACTAGAGCAAGCATATGCTCGGGTTGGGGGAAAAGATGATGGCCTCCTGGATTTTTGTCATCGATTTGGCCATCACCCTATCCCCACAACTCCACACACGCCCAGAGTGGAGGCAAAAAAACAAGGGCATGCCACCACGGGCAGATGCTCGTGCAAGACTGCTTCGCCAACACCGGAGGGGACAGCCATCATCACACAGAGTTCTGTTAGATCGTCATCCAAACCGTTGGCAGCCTGGCCCACTCCATAATTGGCCACCAATACCTATAATTTCGTTTTCAGAACAATTTGGAAGCACTCGTTCAAACATAACCAGTTACAAGTAGTTGTTGATTCTCAAATGACATAAATATTTTTGAGCGGCGCTATAGCCGTTTCTATGCACAGCTTTGTGTGTATGTGTGTCTGGTATGAGCACAGAATGTACTGATTGGCTGAGCATGTACAGTATGATGATGTATGATGATAAGAGCGCCCCTCACTTCACACAAGTGTGATTTTTTGAGTGGTGTAAACCACTCCAACAACTGGCTTTGTAACCATGTCTGTTCGTACCAAAAAAAAATGACCCGTGTCTGTTCGTACCAAAAAAATCACACCCGTGTGAACTGAGTGGTGTAAGGTCTTATATAGACTGATCAGCTGTGGTCTGACGTAATGTCTGACGTAATGAAATCACACCCGTGTGAACTGGGTGACCATAGCAACCGTGCTCATTTTTTGAGCACAGACAGACAGACTAACAAAGCCAGTTGTAGGAGTGGTTTACACCACTCAAAAATGAGCATGGTTGCTATGGTCACCCAGTTCACACGGGTGTGATTTCATTACGTCAGACATTACGTCAGACCACAGCTGTCTATATAACACCTAACACCACTCAGTTCACACAGGTGTGATTTTTTACGTGTGCCAGCCCCTCCTATATTCATTAGTGTATATTTCCGTCCTACACAAACATTAAATTCCCATTGACAGATGAATGGAGGATTTTACGTCATAGTGTCTGAGCAAATAGGCATAGTGTCTATTTTCACATCATTTTTCGACCACGGTCGAGATCATGGATTTCACAATGCCACGCCAGACTTTCCGGTCCTTCATTGCCATCCCCAGTTCCTGCTTACTGCATGTGTCCCTAGCGATGACATCAGGGAACGACAGTTGTCTACCTCTGGTCTGCTTTGAGGCAGGATTCCAGAGAAGGGAAGATATACGGTAACCTCATTGTCAGCTCTGTAGCAGTGGCCGACAAACTGTGTTCTTCTTGATCGGACTAGTGAAGAAACACGGGGAAGGTTGCCGTATATTAGATTAGTCGATGGGTGGCTCTTCCAAGACAGATTTTGCGCTCTCATTAGAAGGCAGGTGTAAGTGCCATCCAACCGTTTCTCTCATTTCTTTGAAAGTGTCCATGTCTCAGAGCCATAGAGTAGAATCGGCTCAACGGTCGTCCTAACTATTTTTACTTTGAACATCTTACTAAGCTGGGATGACCAGATCTTATGCATGTCATTGCAGGGAAGGCTGACCAGGCCATACCCTTCCTAGTTGGAAAGTCCTTTTGGGAAGAAGATATATATGAACCCAAATAATTGTAGTCATCAACCTGTTTCTATTTTACCTCATGATGATGTATGATAAGAGAGCCCCTCACTTCACACAGGTGTGATTTTTCAGAGGCACAGCTTTTGTCCTCACACGTCTCAATATTTGCCATTGACAATGAAAGGAGAAATGAGGTCACTTTTCCGGCAAATATGACGTAAATTAAAACATGAAACCATTGACAATGAAGGGAAAATGTACGTCATATGTAGACGAGCAAATTGGCTAACCAATCATGTCGGTGGGAACGCTTGGCCAATAAGGGACCACCATTCTTGATGATGATGTACGATGATGTACGATGATGACGTGCGCCCCTCAGAATCACACAGGTGTGATTCTTTGGATACTGTACGGCCGTGAAAGACAGGCAGGGTGGATTATATGTTAAAAGTCAAATTTGATCAGAGTTCTGACCCTCAGTGTATATGTGGGCCGAATATAATAATCTATACGTTCATAGAATTGGTGGGTGTTTCTATGATCTCACATTTGGCATGCGTATCCCAGGTGAGTGCAGGGGTGTGCAGTGGGAATTCGACTGGAAAAACACATTTAATATTTGTCTGTCCACAGGTCTGCGGAAGACACACCAGATCACTGTGTGTTTGTGGGGAGTGAGGGCACCTGGTTCCCATTGCGTATAAGGATATACGCGATGCCTGTCCTCTAATTAGTAGCAATACTTGATACTCGATACAATGACAACTACAATGACTCCATTAGGACCAACATGTAATGTTATATAGAGTAGAGTGATGTCATACGCTTCCAAATAGGTTGGAGATGGAGATAATACCCCCACGAATCAACCATGCATGCAGAGTCCAGATTTTGGACCCAATCAGGTTCCGTGTGTTCCGGGTTAGTGTCGTTAATAATGAGTACCACAGACGAATAACAGTCTAAGTCCACACTATTGATCCATAATATATAAATGATAGATAAGGGTTCAGGACACCGAGGCCTTTTCGTGGAGGGGTCAGTCTGAAATTTGGACTTAGACTGTTTTTCGTCTGTGGTACTTTACTGATTGCAGAATGTAGATGACGTCATATTTTTTTGTTACGCTGAATGGCTTGAGAGGTTGTTTGTCAACACTGTACTCCTTCAACCAACCATGCATTAGCAGGGTCCAGACTCCACACAAATGAATGGAAATGCGATGGGGAGTGGTTAACCACTAGGCTACAGAAATCTTTGATGTTGCTTTTTTGAGTGGATAGAGCAGATCATATAATGAATGAATTGGGAGATCTAAAGGTCAGAGGTCCTTTGACGAATGATTGTGACCTTCAGTTCTTGAGCGATTCTCACAACCCTCTACCATATTGCCGAATTGAATTACCGAAATGAAAGCACAGGACTGCCAAAACTGCGAATAATTGCAGAATAAGTACGAAAACAAGGGGTCTTCGCCTTCGGGCTTGACCCCTAATAATAATGCTAATAATAACTCCCAGTTGTCTCTGTTGACTCTCTCAAAAAGTATAATTTGAAAATGTGTATAATGCTTGAATAGTTTGGTCTTCTGCCCCTGCAAGAGAATTCTTCATAAACGATTGTAAAACATAGATTGGTTACGTAACCAACAACATCCAATTAGCTACTGCAAACGTTATGCAAAGCTCGGCCAATCACAGCAGAAGTTAGGTACAGTATGTTACTCCGGAAAAAGGAAAATAAGAAAGTGTGACAATAACTAGTCTGTTTGCCCTTTGGGCAACCACTAATAATAATAATAATAACTAGAAAAGTCGCAATTTTGAAAAATTGCAAAGTGTGGTTGCCGCAGACGCTTACATAGGCCCCTCCCACTAATATTGTCAGCCAATTACAATATAATTGTAATTCTGTAAAGCTTGAATAATTGGTCTTTTGATCCTTTGCTACAACGTCTGTCCAATTTTCCTTGACTCCTTGAATCTCTTGAAAAGTAATTTGAAATTTTCTATAACGCTTGAATAGTTTGGTCTTCTGCCCCTGCAAGGGAATTTATGTCTTTATAAACGATTGTAAAACATAGATTGGTTGTGTCCGTGTGAAACACTCATTTATATTCGGCATCCAACATGCTGCCTCTCCTGTAGAAATGTGCTAATGAACATTTCAGCGACTGTGTCACTGTTTGAGTACCTGCATGTAACCTCCCCCCACCTTTTTTGAGGGACGCTAACCCCTCCTATATTTAGCTATTAGTGTAGATTTTCGTCTACACAAACATTACATTCCCATTAACAATGAATGGAGAATTTACGTCAAATCGGCTATTTTTGTCCTACACAAAGATTAAATTCCCATTTACAATGAAATCAATGCAAAATAAACATGTTATGTCATGATGATGTACGATGATAAGAGCACCCCTCATTTCACACGGGTGTGGTTTTATTTTTCTAATTACTTGGACTAAAATGATAAGGCGAGACAGAAGCCTTCCAAATGGCAGGCAGAGGTGTGTGTGTGTGTGTGTGTGTGTGTGTGTGTGTGTGTGTGTGTGTGTGTGTGTGTGTGTGTGTGTGTGTGTGTGTGTGTGTGTGTGTGTGTGTGTGTGTGTGTGTGTCTGTGAGATCTGGACCTTACCTGTATGTCATCAGACGTCAGGTGGCCCTTGTCATTGTTCTTCTTTTTGGGAGGGGGAGGGGCCGGCTTGTGGGCAGGTGGGAGGTCGGTCCTGTTATAGGGAGAGCAGAGGACAGACAACATGACACACGGCACGGCGGCACAGTGACAGATCTCTGCTTCTTAAGTTCCCTCACCTCCTACAGCACTCTATAATGAGAAGACCTGCCTGCACTTGCCTTTTTCACTCACTTTTTCCTTGGGTTTTGATAGACCTGGCGTTTCGGGGGGCTTTTGATGCGGCGGCAGCCATCGGCCCCCCACCCCCATGCCCTTTCAACGGCTCTCGCTGGAGAGAGGGAGAGAACTGTGCTAATGAGGGCCCGACTGTAATTGGACACTGAGGTGAGGGGAGGGGATAGGAGGGGGGTCGGGGTGGTTGGGTGAGGGTTGAGGGCTTGGGGACAGGGAGAAGGGCAGTGTGTGATTAAGTGAAGTAAAGTCCTCGGCGAACAGCGCTTCCCGCAGTGCCACAGGAAGTATACACACTGGCCGCTGCGGGTGCCACGCAGTGAAAGTTTGTCACGTATGATATGTCTTGAGCCGTGAGTCAAGCCTCCACCCCCCGCGGTCACAGGCAGGCGCCCACCCACGCACGCACCCATGCTGATCTCTGGATGTCCAGCATAGGCACCGGAGGAGGGGTCGGAAGGGCCTGAATGTCCCTCCACTATTATTGTGCAGGACTCAATTGCGATTGACTGGTCTAATAATACATTTTCCTCGACCGGCCAGAGGTCTAGCACCCCACCGTTACCATTGTGTTGTTGTGCTGCGTTGTTGTGTATTGCCTGCATTCTCTGCTTGCCTCTCCAGCAATGATCATGCTGTTGCTAGCGTAACTCGATCAACAAGGTGCCAGACAAGCTGTGTATGGCTGTGGATGTGAAATAAGCTTGGGCTGCTAGAATGAAGTGCTGCTATGATAGACTGATAGGGGTCTATCATCTATTTGTCTATGGGACCCGGCAACTACCGGTGATAGCAGGCAAACAGGTGATGGTCGAAAATTGTGCGGAGGAACGTCGCCCAAAAAGATAATTCATCTTTTGGGCGATAACGGGTGATTGGGCGATGTGTCGGCCGACGCTCGCCCGCTGTTAAAACGCACTGTAAGGCTCAGCCATAAACTACACAGGTTCATGCCAATGTTCTGGGCATCTTTGTAAAGTTAGTGTTAGTAAAAAGCAGGTAAAAGAGTAACGTTTGAGCAGACTGACATCAGTCACTCTACAATTCAATATAGTAGAAGACCTGGCTGTTTACACCGCATATACGTCGTCTCTGCCTAGAGGAAATGCATTCGCTGCGACGATGAGACACGTTTCTGAATTTGTAAGATATTTATACTATACTATGTTCATTATTTATTTAGTCTACTAAGTGATGTTTATAATTTGAAATGCAATCCAATGTTTCATGGAATTCTTCTAACTTTCACTATGGAGTAGCCTAAGAAGCTTGAATAGAAAGTCTGACATTTAGACTACTTTCATATTTACAATCTGGTATTCTTTATCCAGAGCTACAGTACTTAGTGCTTAGGATTACAGTAGCTTACTAGTTAATTAAATTATTATGACCCCCCCCCCCCCCAACCCCCACACACACACACACACGCACGCACGAATATCCCCAACTCTTTGCCAGTGTGCTTGATGTCTAGTACTGATAATTTCACCAGATGCCTGCAGCACAAACCAGCACTGTAGACACCTGGACAGGCTTGGTCCAATATTCAACCATATGGAGGATCGAGATAATTCTGTGACATTTGGTAAATATCCTTTATATAAACACAGTTTATATATATATATCACATACATGTACATCACAAAATAATTACAGTGTTTAAATGTATTATATACAGTGTACATAAAGCATAACATTTACAATAACTACAATGTATCTTTTTTTTTGCGTGAAAAAGAAAGAAATCCGCGATCCCCACATGTACACACACCCACACCCCCAACCATAATATCGCTGTGACAGGCTCAAAATGTTGGATAGATGAGGTGACAGCCAAAGATTTGAAACCACAAACTGTTTGCCTTTTGATGTGGTAGATAGCCACAAGGAAATAAACAAGATAAAACAGATATACCTGTCATGACAGACGATATCTCTCCTCAGAATGATTTTTGGGGATGACTGATGTATCCTTTGTGCGTCAAAACAGGTGTGTAGTCACACCCAGGCTCACATCTGGGTGTGACCACCAATTATTTGGACTCAGGCCAGGTGTGACTGCTTACAGTAAATCAGCTCATCCCCACACTTGTACACATAGACATAAAGGCTCGATGGCTCAAGGTGCAGTCTCCGACGTAGTTCACTGGCGGCCATATTGCTGTACAGTACGTTATGTGGTAGTTGGTGATCAGCTCAAACAAAAATACTCATAACTCGCTCAAGTTTTGACGGATTTACAAATGGTTTGGTTTATTACAAACGTTATCAACATGGCTATGATTCAGGATGCTTATCTGCTTCATGTTATTTTTTATATGAATGTCATATAGGCTAAAAGCATACAAACCGTTTGAAAATTTAGCAAGTTACATGGTTATTTAAAAAATACATGCCCAATGGACACAATGTTATGAGTGAGCGAGCTGGACTGCAGCAAGATGGCCGCCACATAGCGACGTCGCTCTCCATTGGCCAGCAGCGTGGGTGAGCCATCTAGCCTTTCTTATATATCTATGGTTGTACATCCCTTAAATTTTGAATCTCACTACAGGCCTTACACAGAGAATAACAAAGCTTACTGTACATGTCAATATAACAAACAGAGTTGCTGAAGCACTATAATTCCTCATATTCCATCAAATCAAAAACACAATGTCCACTTTATGTCCAGTGACACGGTGATGCATGCAGTGGGAGGGAAGCTGATAATGAAAAGGCAAATCTGTCTCTCTCTCTCTCTCTGTGTGTGTGTGTGTGTGTGTGTGTGTGTGTGTGTGTGTGTGTGTGTGTGTGTGTGTGTGTGTGTGTGTGTGTGTGTGTGTGTGTGTGTGTGTGTGTGTGTGTGTGTGTGTGTGTGTGTGTGTGTGTGTGTGCGTGCGTGCGCGTGCGCATGTGTGCGTGTGTGGTAATCAAAGGCTCATTGCAGAAATTGTTTGAAGAGCAAGCAGATAATTATTTCAGACAGGGAGGTAGAAGGGCCGTTGCCGAGTAAATTCTTAATGGGGAAAAAAGAAAGCAAATCCCTTCCCCAGATACGCTGACAGTCAGATGTCATCTGGCAAACGATGACAGCAAATCAGGACTGATCAAAGATAATGAGTCGTTATCCGAGCTTGTGTACTGTACATTATTATCACACCGCTTCACGTCGTTAGGGAACAACGTGACCTTTCCCCAAAGATAAAGATCTTTATGCACACCGGGGGCGTGACGAACAAACCAATTAATAAACAAACAAAAAACAAAACATAAAAGAAGATGTATTTTGGCTGCGGAACCACACATCATATGACAAGAAGTGTGTAAATAAAAATAATACGATTACTTAATTGATATTTTTCAAATGTGTTTTCTTCGAAAATAGCATATCTAGAGCAGCTATTTTCAGAATATCCAAAGTATAAAATAGGGTTAAATTGGTTAAACTTTAATGCTACATTAAATCATTTAGCTGGGGACCCCCTGGAATCCCCTCAAGGGCCCCATTTAGATCTTCCAGAATCACTGGAAGATCAGAAAATGCGTAGGCCTACATATTATACAATGTAAAATATGGTTGCCTCATTCATATGTTGGTGCTTTAATTAGCGTTCGATGTGGATGCTGTATACTCGAGTCGTGAGTCGTGACACAAACGGAAGCTTGAACAAATATATCTTTGGGGAAATTAATCACACAGCACAAATGTTATACCTTATAAGACAGATTTCGTTTCTCTTTTTTCTTGTCTATGTACAGAAAAGTCTTTGTTTCATGGCTATCGTTTCCGCAGGGACACACAGGGCCACCGGGGGACACATGTATATGGGGATGACAGGGCCACCACACCGAGGACACACGTTCGGGTGGCAACTTTCTTCAACGTGTCACACTGATACTTGCAGTCCATTGTAGCTTAACTCCTCCGTGGCTACCGAAGCCCTGCCCTTCCCAGGGAAGCAGCCACCGTCTCCTTGGAGACAAATCATTTGCAGTCCTGTGTCAATGTGTGCATGTACTGCAGTGCTCATTATGACACACTCAAGTAGCACATTGCTTCAGATGTGTTCACATGGAATTGTGGCTAATATTTATACAGTATCAATATTATGATGTCAATTTTGTGACGTGAAATATCGTCTGGGAATTTGCGATCTTGATATTGTGATAGGCCTACTGTATATGGCCCAAGTGTTTGTCTTTTACTGGTTGGAATCACTTAACCACTCGATCCCTATAGCGTCGCTCTGGGGAGAACAATGGCAGATTTACAAGTTCACAAAGTGTCACGTACGTGTTGTGAGCTTAGTAGGGGAGAGCACTGAGGGACCTTGGCCAACAAAGTACAGTATAGGTTTCACATGGTTAAGCCCTACACTTTCTCAAATGTGCTGATCAATTAAAAAGAAAACGCAGCATATCGGTGCAATGTGTTGTGAGCTTGATATTAGCCTGATTATCAGAATGAAGCTGCGCGGGCAGTCCACTCAGAGAGTGGGCGCCACTGGGCGGGGTCTATAGGCTGGATCCAGGCTTGTCACTATATTGCTATTGAGGTTTTTTGGTCAAAACATTTTGTGATATAAAAGATAGAACTGCAACCTGATAACCAAAAACCATGTATTCACTAAAACACCAAATTAGTACTAAGACAGTAATTAAACAAACTTTGGCACTTTGCACAATTTATTGTGTGCTGCCTGAAATAAAACACTGAAATGCAGGTTAGCACACGCCTCCTCAGTCATGCACCAAACCAAAAGATAAACGCGCTCTGCCAAACAGATCCTATTTAATACTCTATCTGCTGTATGTTCAAACTTCTCAACTGGAAGTCTATACTACAGGGCTTGTGGTGATTCATTATTCATGCAGGATTACAATTATACGCTGCTTACAGTAATACAATGTACAGTAAACATCTGTATTATCTCCATTTTCTTTTTTACTTCGATGGGGGTGGTCTCACGTGGGTGTGAGACTGGCTGGATTTCACTGTAGCTACATGTTCTAGATAGCACTGATAAACGTCTTAGCTGGAGACCCAAAAGAGAAATGTGATGTCTCCCAGCCAGGACCCTATGAAAGTAGTAGATCTACAAGCTCCTAACGGATCGCAGAGCTTGTAGATCGACTTCTTCAAACATTTGTTTTCTAATTCATTGCACCGATTGGAATTTGGAAACCGTTTGGAATGTCTTTATTTCTATTTTTTTACGATATTCTTTAAAAAAAAATGGGTTTTTGGGGTAAAATGTTTTGAAATATTAATGTAATAAAAACAATAAATGTATAGTCCACTCACTCTTTTAAGAATGGACTTAAGACCCACCTTTTTACGAAAGCTTTTCCCTAAACTTGTTTTACTGCTTATGATGTTGCTTACGCTTCTTTTATTGTATTTTATTTTATTTCTTTTGCCATGCTTTTACCTTGTAGCACTTTGAGATTCGTAAGAATGTAAAGCGCTTTATAAATAAAATGCATTATTATTATTATTGGGGGAAAAAGAGGAATATGTACTTAAAATGTGTCTGTGAACAAATGGGTCCCAACCCACTGTTTCTCAAACATTTTCAAGGATCCTGACATTTGAATGTATAGGCCCCCATCTTCTGAACAGATTTTGTCCCTGGTAATCCAATAACAGAAGATTTAAAAAAAATCACTCCCGTGTGAACTGAGTGGTGCAACTCTGTGTGGGGGTCCCCGGTGGGTCCCCGGAACTTCCAGACCCACAGGAACGCGCCCAGGGTGCCAGCCCGGTTCCGGCGAGCCGCCCCACGTCCGAAATGACAGAGTTACTGTGTGGGGCAGGGGTAGGCAACCTGCTGCTCTAGAGCCGCATGTGGCTCTTATAGGCCCTCTCCTGTGGGTGGCTCCCAGTTGCTAGGGCAAAGAAGTATGAAAAGGACTAAGGTTTTCTTTTTCCTTTTCTTTTTTTTAACATTGTAATCATAATTTATTATTGTAGTATAGGCATAAAGTTATTCGTTCATTTTGATATTGCAAAACAATGTTGCCTATACACCAGATAAAAATAAGAAACAAAATGTAATGAAGGAAAATAAAGAATGTATTACCGCTAAGACATCTGTGTTTGTTTTCACCACCAATGCTGCTGGCTTACTGGTATACTTGATTTGCTTTGATAAAATAAAATAAAATGTAACATTGAAAGACCATGCAGAAAACAAAACATATTTTGCGGCTCCAGATAGAATTGTAATAATCTTCTGGGCTAAAAATGGCTCTTTTGATAATAGAGGTTGCCTATACCCTGGTGTGGGGGAATTAGCATTTAGCAGACACCTCTCCCTCTCACTCTTCCCCCCCCCCCCCCCCCCCCCCCCCCCTTTGTTATTAACAGGCAACAGTGCAACACTATATCTTTCTCTCTCTGTTTCTAGCACAACAGCGCCACTTTTGCCCCTACTGGTACTCTAAACATCGGGACATGGGTTAGGACATAGGGACATTGCTGTTCCTTGGAGTGGTTGCACCACTCAAAAAAAGGAGAATTCCATGCTATAAGGCTTTCTTACCTTTATTTGTAGTTCAGTCAGACAACTCACGAATAGATTTAACCAATATTTATTATAGAATGAGAATACAAGTGTGCATATATGATATTTGTCTTGGCGTTTGCCTCTGCTGCATTTTCTCCTTGCATGCTCGGCACGATTAAGCACCATCATAAAGCATTAAGAGCAGGGATATAGATACAATAACAATCACGTCATGTTTGGCTATTTCTGAATAGCTGAAGAATAAAATGGGGTTAAAGGGGCTAAATTGTTCTTCATTGTAGGCTACGGGGGTACCTCAAGTACCTCTGGGACCCCACGCCGAGAACCACCACTATACAGAACAGCTGCTATAGCATGATTGTGTCCCATAATTTCGGCCTGTGTTGAGTGAACCCAGCGAACATTTCTAATGACGTTCTGCATAAGCAGAGCCCCCCCTCTGGAGACACAGAGAGCAGGGATGTGTCAGAAACGCTTTGATACAGTATGGAGGAAAGAATGCACAGGGGCATCGATCACTAGAGCTTCACTGATGTTTTATGAAGCAGCGTGTATTCCGCAGAGCACACAACACAACATACTGTGGCCTACAGCAGTGCATACTAATACACACACGTGTAGCCCTCCATACCAGTGTGCCTAAATCATTCTCTTGTCAAAGACCCCCAAATTGATATGCATTATACTGTAGGCTACGGACCTCCTACGGACCTCCAGACCATATGAGAATAGTTTTGTTGTTAGATTAGATTAAGTACAGAATTCTACAACCGCCTATAACTGTGGGTGCCAAGAGACTACAGTATGATCTGAATAGTCATTCTTATACGGTACAGTACATTTTCTCATTGGACGATATTATACCTACCTGGTGAAATTATGGTGATCTGGTGTCCATATTTTGTGCATGTCAGGCAAAATATTTCAACAATAGCCAAACATTATACAGCTTGGAGACTGGGGACTCCCTGGAACCCACTCAAAGGCCCCCAAATCAACAACCACTGTATATATATGATACACACAAAGTGTATTTAATGTAGTGGGCTACACACATTTGACATCTATGTAAAACAAGGTACTGTAACAGACCTTGACAGCTTAATTACATATAAGTATGTATAACAGCTTGGGTCTAAGTTCATTTCACATGAGCTGATATTCATAACCACTGCAACAAAAACATAAACTTGGACTCATTTGAACGTACAGTGTATGCTGTCAAGTCTGAAAAGGTTTATGCAGTATAGTGCACATAACAATTTGAGGGCTGAAGGTTAACTTGTGAGACAGTCTGAGTCCCCCAACAAAGATCCAGAAATGGAGATGTATGATTCAGCAAAGAAGTCAGGAGGATGAGATCTACAGTGGCAGCCATAGGAGGCTACAGCCCCTATTATCTCACTGCCAAGTAATGCAACAGTGAAAACCCAGCAAAATACTTCACAGAATTTGCTTCTCTCCCTTTCATCCAAGGCATTGTTTTAAAGCGAAATGAGCATGGTCTTTGATCTCAATTTATTTCCACACACGCTTTGTTCCATACGAAGTTTATTGATAAAGGGATGCTATACATCAGAGAGTACCCCCCCCCCTCTCTCTCTCTCTCCATCCACAAACAGCACTCAAATAATATACTGTACAAGAATACAAATGAATATCAACAATAGTAAACCGAGGCAGTATGCTGCAACATTCCATTGCATTCCCCCTCCCCAAATACCCCTCCTTATGCTGTGAGTAAAATACACAAAACAAATACAACTACACTGTGTAGGCTACTAAAATGTGTCTCATTTCAGCCAGTATTCATTGTTTGCTCCGCAACTTCTAACCACAAATGCACGCACGCACATGCGCGCACACACGTGCACGCGCACATGCATGTGCACACACACACGTGCGCACGCACACGCACACGCACACACACACGCACACACACACACACACACACACACACACACGTTAACCACATGAACCCTAGCGTCCCTATTCTCGAGTGAAGAGGTTAGGTGAGATGATGGAGGAAAGGAGGGGACCAAAGACAGACTCCTCGGATCCCTTAGGCAGCTAAGTATATTGAGTTTAAAGCGAGAATAAAGCCTAATTCATATTCCGTATGAGGGTGTAACTTGCTGAAAGGAACAGATGTTCAGCGAGTGACACGTTGTGTGATGGAGTATTAACTCTAATGCTGGGATCACCATTATTAGCCAGACGTGATGATGGGTGTGTAGTAGCCTTCATTGTGATGTGTACCTCTCCGTCGTGTGTTTACAGGGGTTAGACCAGGCAGCACACGGCCTGTGGCCACGCGGGGAGGACGCTAATGAAAGCCGACAAGCACCAGGAGCCCCGCGGGGCGCACAAAGCATCAGTCAGGGAAGCACAAAGCATCGGTCATGCAGGGAGCTATAATATTAGCTAGACCGGAGCTGCACCGGGCTCCCCTACCCCAGTATATCCACCTTCAAGACCTCTCTTTTCCCCGCTCTGTCGACCACAAAAGGCTCAGGGCAGCTTAACGGGAGATTTAAAGGGGATAGCACGGAGAAAACATAACTAATCCTTAAACTGAGAAGAGTAATCTGTGAGTTTTTTTCTTTTCTTTTTTTAACAGAAAAGAAAATGACTTTTTTGACACGTAGACGAATAGAAAGGGGACCTTTTGAGAGAGATACAGAGAGAGGAATAGAGAGAAATATTCAAGGCCATCGATGTCCTTCGTTTGTGCGCAAAATAAGATAACCTCTGTCTCAGCTTGGCAGTGCACTCCATCCCCAGATCTGTGGAAATGGAGTCTTATTTAATATACTTACAGTACTTTATAAATAGCAGCTTTTCAAGCTTGTAGATCTGCTAAATTCAGTATACATGATATGCATTTGGTGTAAATGAAACCGAAAATAGCCAATTTACTGCCCCAGACCCAGATTAGGGAAACTATATAACTTAAGGGTCCTACCATTTTAACAGCAGATAAAAGCTTGCAGATTGTCTATTTAAAGAATACATTCTGTATAACTTCTATATGAATTAGGGATTAGGAAGCAAAGACGTGGACATTGACCTGGTAGGAAAATAACATGAAGTGTCTGAGCTGATCCTTTGGTTGCTTCCATTGATTCCTGTTGATTGCAATCTTATTTGGCAATTTAAATGCTAATGATACTTTTAATTACAAGATGGGATAAATGTGATCTGATCTTCGGGAGGCAATTACTTTCTCGCTTTGTCTACCTGCAATCTTCTCACAAAGATGGACAACAATTACCTAGAGAGACCTAGCTAGCATGGACCCCACCCACCCCCATTGCCGACCAGAAAGCACTATCAAAGAATGAAACAAATGGAGCCCTGTTTTATTTTCTGATAACTTTATCGTTCTGTTTTCCGTTTTGGAGGAATGTTTAGTACATTATTTAATGCCTGTCATCCAAGTTATTCCATTGGCTTATGCTTCTAATAGATTAAATACACTGTTATATCGTCCCTGTTGGGCAGAAACTTTGCATCTCATAGTTTTGTTTTGTACGTTGTTGTATGAGCCTGAGCGTGTCACGCAAAAGATAGGCTAGGGGGTCTACAAGCTTAGCCTGGCATGGCCAGACTAATATCACTGCATAGATATTCTGGAACTTTGGTGTGGAAGATTTATTTCCAAGGGTCGTTTACAAACA